>NC_088795.1:65932209-66239570 GCF_011386835.1 Chrysemys picta bellii | reverse complement strand
GTATCCATTTGTACTTCTCTGTGCATTTTTTCTACTAACTATGAATGTAACTACTGTTTAAGAACTGATATATTTCACCTCAGCTTTCATATGAAGTTCAGCTGGAATGCTGTTTCTTTTGTATTTTATGGTGAACATTACTCAATCTTTCCTTTACAGGAGGCAACACGCATTAATATAAGCACAGCTAAGTATTAAGGAACACATAACATAGTAAAAAAAAGTCTCATGTCAGATATAGATTTTGAGACCATACAGGGAGTCAGCTGGAACATATTGTTAACTTAGTTGTTAAAGATACTATATGTTTTAATACAGCTACTTTCATTTGAATTAGAAAAATAAATAAATATCTGTATTGGTTGTGCTTTACTTCTGGGGGAAGTCTGGTCTAATGTAGAGCAGGGCACTGAGTGAGGATTCCTGGATTGTCTTCCCACCTGCACTGTGTCATTTTGGAGAGGTCATTTAACTTCTCCTTGCCTCAATTTACCCAAGTTGATACTAAAATAATAGTACTTACCCAGAGCACTTAATGTGGATATTATGAAGCTTAATTCATTCATGCTTGTAAAGTGCTTCTAGGCTCACAGCTAGAAAGTGCTATAGAAGAGCAAAGTATTATTGCTTCAGATTTCTTCTTTTGATTAAAAACAATGAGGCGTCCTTGTGGTACCTTAGAGACTAACAAATATATTTGGGCATAAGGTTTCGTGGGCTAAAACCCACTTCATCAGATGCATGGAGTGAAAAATACAGTAAGCAGTATATATATGAAAAGATGGGAGTTGCCTTACGAAATGGGGGGTCAGTGCTAATGAGGCCAATTCAATTAAGGTGGAAGTGGCCTATAAATTTGTTAGTCTCTATGGTACCACAAGGACGCCTTGTTGTTTTTGCTGATACAGACTAACATGGCTACCACTCTGAAACCTTCTTTTGATTGTTTGTCACAAAATACAATTTGGCTAAATTTATTTACCTCTAGGACGATTGAGATTTGTATTAGACAGTCAGATAGAATAAATGGAGAAAGAAACAACTGACTACAGCTTTTGTAACTCTGACAAATACTCTAAATACAGTGATGTGCCTGCAGGTTACAGCTTCCCACCTTCATTAATTGTAAAGTAAATGGTTGAAAAAAATAAGTTTTGCTACTAATTCTTGCAGACTTGAGTTGTTTGAGTTCCCAGTACGTGCTCTGACAAATGCCATATAGGCTGCCTGATACCGTGCATGATTTTATTGCATGAAGGAGACATGAGGGTTGAACTCGTAAATATTAATCAGGGATTAATGAACAAAGGGAGGACTCTGCATATCAACTTGTATGAGAGGAAACTTTGCATTAAACACACCACTTCTTACCTATGAATCATTTGGGAAAACTGAAGGCTCTGTGATGTATCACTTGTTCTACTGGAGGCCTAGTCATAAAATAGTTGTACAGCACATAAGCCACAGGCATAATTTCTTGGCATGATTATGCATGGCTATATTTTTTAAAAACAAAAATATTTTAAAATTAAATGCTTTTGAAATTTGTCATGGAGATTGAATTCCTGCATCCACACAGCAGGTGAAGCATAGGGAGTAGCAGTACAGACTTCCACACACAGATCAGAAAGAACCTTAAATAAAGCTAAGTGGATAGTGAAATCTCTGCCCATTCAATCACTAACCAATCTGCTGAGACTGTCAACAGTGGGTTCTATTTAAAGCCAGTTTTGTGAAGTGGACATCATTCTACTAGGAATCAGGACTGAAATAACAAACCATTCATTTCATATAGAACATTGAGAAGACATGAGATGGCAGAAATGTCATTTCATAGAACATTAGGGTTGGAAGAGACCTCAGGAGGTCATCTAGTCCAACCCCCTGCTCAAAGCAGGACCAACACCAACCTAATCAATTTGCTATTAATTTAGGCCAAATTCTAACTGGCAGTGTCATAGACACAATATGGGCAAGGTATTATCTTTTACTGGAAAATTTCCATTAGTGAGCGGGACAAGCTTTAGAGCTTACATAGAGCTCTTCTTCAGGTCTGGGAAATGTACTCAAAATGTCACAGATAAATACAAGGTAGAAAAGATTGTTTAGCATAAGTAGTTAACAAATATTTCAAGGGACCATTCAAAGTAAAGTGGCCCATTAGTATCCTTCCAGTGATGGGGGAGGGGGGGAGAGAGAGAGAGAGGGGAGGGGGGGGGGAGAAGGGAGGTGAGGGTTTTTTTTAGTGGGTTATAGATTATTGGAATAAGCCATAAATCTAGTGACTCTATTTGCTCTATTATTTTTAGTGTCTAGCAAAGTTAGGAATTTTAGCTCCCAGGCTCACCTTTTGAAAGTTTTGTGCAGGTTTCCTTTGAGGATGAAGACTGAGAGATCAGATAAAGAGTGATCACTTTGTGAGAAGCGCTACAGCTGACATGGTGTTTTTGTCTTTTATCATTTTCCTGTGTGAGTTTATTCAAGAATGCAGTAATTGTCTGGTTTCACTCACTTAGCTGTTACTGGGACATTACATGCACTCAGGGAGGTACACTACATGATGTGATGGCATGTGTAGGACCCAGGGATATTGAAAGGTATGTGGTGGGGGGTGTTGATTATTATAGAGGTGTCAGGCACTCAGATACCACAGAATATGCTCTGAGGAGAAAGTCTGAAATATACACCTTAACGCATTCAAAACCACCTTCACCAAACAAGGACATTCCACCAGTGTAGATTGCATTATGGAACAGGCCATCCAAATACCCCAAGAGAACCTGCTTCAATACAGAAATAAATGCCCTCCAACTGCACACCCCAAATTGCCACCTACCACCCCACACTGGAACCATATTAGGGTATCATCAAAAAACTACAACGCATACTTGATGGAACCCCATCTTGAAAGAAATCTTTCCTAAACCCCCTCCTATGTCCTTAGAACAATGCTCCAGCCTTTCCAACTCATCATCAGAAGCAAGCTCCCCACAGACCAGGACATACCAACTCAAAGCGGCACCAGACTCTGCCAGAACAACAGAAGCAAAACCTGCAGACATATTTCCACTGCTAAAATGATCAATACCGCCCATGACACACCTTTCATGGCTTTTGTGCTCACGGCGCAGCACTGGGAGAGAGCTGTCCCAGCGTTCTAAAAAAACCACCTCCATGAGGTGGGTAACTACCAGTGCTGCACTGTTTTTTCACACCCCTGAGCGAGAAAGTTGCAGTGCTGTGAAGTGCCAGTGTAGATAAGCCCTCAAGCTTGTGTCTCTCATCAACAGAAGTTATTGGTCCAATAAAAGATATTACCTCACCCACCTTGTCTCTCTAATATTCAGGGGCTGACACAGCTATAACAACACTGCCACAAGTACTTCTGTTCTTTTTGAGGATACAGACTAACACGGCTGCTACTCTGAAAACTGCATACAACTGGCAATCTTGAGAGAAAAGCTTCCATATCTATCCCAGTGCTAGGCCCCCAAGCCATTCACTGCTACTTGAGGAGCTTCCACATGTTTATGGCTAATTAACATAAAAACACCTGTCAGCAACGGTGCATTTTATTAGTATTTATTTATTTAGATTTATATCCCTCAAAAGAATGGGCAGCCCAGGCTTGGGGCTCCTTTTGACAATCTTTTAAAATGTAAAATTATAAATACCAACCCCTCCTCTCCCCCTCCCATCCCCCCAGTTACTAGATCAGTGCCTTACAAGAAAACATGGTTTTAGGCTGGAGGAGACATTTAGTTTGAAGAATGATTGTCCAAACTGGTCATTCATTCTTTTTCATTTAGAAAAGGTTAATTGAAATGCCCTTGTGTGAAATCAGCAGAGTATGGAAATGATAAAAGCTATAGACCAAAAATGGTATGAGATTAATTTTAAAACTAAAATCTTCCTTTTTAAAATGGTCCAAATGTGGCATGAAAAGCCAAGGTTTCTATGAATACAGGAACTTCTGCATGCTATCTTATGCTTACTTTATAGGCTTACATTTTGAAAGGAACCTAAGTGAGTAAGGTGCCTAGCTCCTTTAAAATTCCAGCCATATGTGCTTTAATAGAGTGGGCTGGAATCAGCCACCCAGGGTCTATGCTGGTTCAGACCTTGGATGTGACCTTTGAGAGGGAAAAGTCTATTGCGTAGGGTTTGTAGCAGAAAGCAGCTGCAATCTTCCCTCCACTGAAGAACTTTGGGGGATCAACACAGCCAACATGAGGGAAGATCTGGCCAGGAATAAGTTGTCAGGCCAAACTGAGATGTGCTGATTTAATGTGTCTGCACAGCAGCTTGGTTGATGAGACTCTTCTGAGATTGAACCATAATTTAATTCTGCTTTCTCCCACCAGACTCTCCAAGCGAGAGCAGTGGCAATACATCCTACCTCCAGCGCATGGAGGTGTACATTATTTTTCCTTTTATTTTTATTATAGTAGCACCTGGAGGCCCAAATTGAGATCACCTTCTTGTCATGCTGTGTACACAGAAAGTAAGAGTGAGTCCTTCCCCAGAGTATGAAATCTAAGAAAATGACAAAGGATGTCAGAAAGAAAGTAATAGTATCACTGTTTTAGAGATGGAAATTGAGGCACAGAGAGCTTAAGTAACTTCTTCAAGGTCGTACAAGCAGTCTGTGGCAGATCCAGGAACTGAAACTGGATATCTGAATCCCAGTCCAGTGCCTTAACTAGCAGACCCTCCTTTCAAGCACGCACACACACACAGCCATCCCCTGCACACACATACAACCATCCCCTGAACACACACACACACACACCCATCCCCATCGCAATTTCAGAGACTCTCTCTAAAAAAACAGTTATAAGTAGAAAAGCAGCCTTTAAAAATGCTCTTTAAAGTCACTCTCTTCCTCCCTCTTTCCCTACATTGATTTTTTTTTTTACCTGGTGATTTTAAGGTTTTGCAACAAATCAGTTAAATTACAACTTTTTAGCTGCTAGATAAGCTGGCTTGCCAGCAGACTATTTGGTGTTACTTGAGCCTTTGACTCCACAGGAAAATGGCATCAATTTAACGAAATTGGTTAAGAAACAGATTCAGTTAAATCAATCCAACCCCCTTGTATAGACACTCTTAAACCAAAATAAAGAGTGCCTAAATAAGGAGGTTGTATTGATTTAACTGAATCAGTTTCTAAACCAATTTTGTTAAATTGATGCAATTTTCTTGTGTAGCCTTAGAGTAGGACTAACAGTGTGTTTCATAGTTTGTCAGAAAAAAACATTAAATCATCTATGCAGTGTTATCTTAGTTGTGATAGTCCCAGGGTATTAGAGAAACAAGGTGGGTGAGGTAATATCTCTTATTGGATCAACTTCTGTTGATGAGAGAGAAGATTTCCAGCTTACACAGAGGTGGTCTTCGGGTCTGGGAAAAGTACTCACAATGTCACAGCTAAATACAAGGTGGAAGAGATTGGTTAGCATAAGTATTTTAAGGGACCATTCAAGATGAAGTGTCCTGTTAATACCTTTCCAGTAATAGGAGGGAAAGGGGTGGGGTGGAGGGGGAAGAAGCTAAAGAAGCTGGGGGGAGGGAGAGGGAGTGGGTTATAGATTATTGTAATACAACATAAATCCAGTGCCTCTATTCAGTTTTGTGGCACCTTTAAACTAACAAATGTATTGGAGCACAAGCTTTCATGGGTGAATGCCCAGTTGGTCTTAAAGGTGCCACAGGACTCTCTGTTGCTTTTTACAGATCCAAACTAACACGGCTACCCCTCTGATACTCTATTCAGTTCATGATCATTAGTATCTAGCAAAGTTGTGTATCATCTAGACTGCCCTTCTTGTATATCAGAGACCATTAAATTTCACCCACTTAATCTAGTCTAAAGCCTAACATCTTGTGTTTGACTAAAACATAACTTGTGTTTGGCTGAAGATCTTACAGAAAGGCATCTAGTCTTGGTTTGAGGATAACAAGATATGGAGAATCCACCTCTTCCATGGGTAGTTTGTTCCAGTGGTTAGTCACCTTCACTTTTTAAAATGTATGCCTTTAATTTCTTATTTGAATTTGTCTGGCTTCAGTTTCCAGCCATTGGTTTGTTTGTTATACCTTTTCTCACTAAATTAAAGAGCCCTTTGGTACACAGTATTTTTTCCATGTGAAAGTACTTACACACTTTAGTCACGTCACTTCTCAATCTTTTCAATAAGTTAAACAAATTAAGTCTCATCCTGTATGGCATTTTGTTCAGCCCTCAAGTCACTATTGTTGTTCTTTTCTGCACCCTCTCTAATTTTTCAAAATCTTTTAAAAAATGTGGCCACTAGAATTGTACACAGTATTCCAGTATCAGTCTCACCAGTGCTATACATAGAAGCAAAATAACCTCCCCATGCCTATTCACTATTCCTCTGCTATACATCCAAGGATCATATTAGCTCTTTTTGACATAGCATTGCACTAAAAGCTAATGTGGCTTGTTCACTATGGGGGTAAGTCAATCTAAGTTACGCTACTCCAGCTACGTGAATAACAGAGCTGGAGTCAATGGAGCTTAGGTTGACTTTCAGAGTCACTGCTTTCCAGGAGACAGTTGCCTGTTCTGTAGGTGTGGCCTGTATTCCTTATTCCTAGATGTATACTTTTTCATTTGATAGTATAAAAAAGCATTTTGTATGAACGGACCAAGCTTGTTAAGTGGTCTAGACCACTCTGTATGACTGCCCTGTCATCATTAGATACTAGTAGATGCTGATTAATATCCTCTTTAGTTACAAATGAACTAGAAAGTACTTCATCATTTTCTTTCCAGATACAGAACAGAAGTATTTATTGAATGCTGCTGCTTTTTTGCATCATTAATAATATTTTTACGATCTCCCCTAGTAATGGGCCTATCATTGCCAGGATTGTTTGTGTTACTAATGTACTTAAAAAAACCCTTCCCATTATTTTTTTTAGTCGTGATTTTTTCCCTGATGTCTTTAGCCTCACTTATCAATGTTCTACACTTGATAACATCTAATTTATATTGCTTGTTGTATGTTTCTTTTTTCTCATTTATCTGTTTCTATTTTATTTCTAATTTCTGCCTTCACTTTACCACTGAACAAAGATGGGCATTTAGCCACCTTTGTCTTTTCTCTTAATTTTTTGGAATCTTGGCTTTTTGGCCATCTAATACATTCTTCTTAAAGAATTCTCAATTTTCACTCACATTTTTCTGTCTAACTTTTTCCTCACAATTTTGCTCATAATTTGCCTCAGCTTTAGGAAATTAGTCCTTTTGAAGCACCAAGTATTACTGGTTGTGACTGTCCTCTTCTTTGCCCATATTGAATAGAATCAGCTCAAAATCAGGTCTCTAGACAATCACCAACTTTCAGTTCAGTGCTTAATGACCATCATAATGAGGTCCAAAATAGTTACCTTGTGGTGGATGCAATACTTCTTTGTGTTAGAAAATTATCCTCTGTAATCTTTAGGAACTTTATTGGTGTTTTTACTACTGGCTGCATGATAGCTTTAGCATGTCTCCCCCAAATTGACATACAATTTTTTTTCTTTCCACATGTTACAGGCAGATGCTTAAGGAGTTACTCATTCTGTTCTTGTTGTGATTTTATGGTCTGTAACAGACCTCCACAAGTACCTGCTCCTAGGCATTGTTTGTGAGCACATTCATATATATACATTCAAGATCCTGTGGTTCTGCGTCATCAATAGCTGTAAAAGAGGCAATGGTGTCTTTAATAGTGTTGTCACATCTTTAACCAATTCTCTCTATCCTAAACAGATTATAACCAGTAATTTTTAACATTCCAATCATGTGAATTGTCCCACCAAGTTTCAGTAATGCTAATTATATCTTTACATTGTTTCTCACATTGTTTAAATTTGTCAACAATATGCCAAGTTGATTTTGTACCAAATTTGCCTCCATACCTCTCTCCCATTGCATTGTTAGTTTAATGCACTCCTATCACTCGGGTGGAGAAGATTAGCCTCCGCTACTTTTGAGATGTCAGCTGTTCTGTTTATACAGGCCACTTTCCCAATGAAATATGGCCCAGTGTTCCACAAAACCAAAACCTTCAGCTTCACACTGTTCACACAGCCAAGAATATCATTTGGACTTTCCCCTTCTTCAGCTCCCTTCCATGATACCTGATATCAGAGGGGTAGCCATGTTAGTCTGGATATGTAAAAAGCAACAAAGAGTTCTGTGGCACCTTATAGACTAACAGACGTATTGGAGCATAAGCTTTCGTGGGTGAATACCCACTTTGTTAGACGCATGCTTAGGATGTCTGAAGAATCTTTCTTGATAGCTGCTTGGTTCATATGGCAAAGATATCCATCAGGCGTATCCTGTAGCTTTCTCTTCTGCCTCCCAGAGACCAGTTCCTTGGTAATCTACTCATGAGTATCTGAGAATGAGTCTGTACTTCCAGCTGGATTGAATGTCTCCTGATTCTCTTCCACCTCTTGGTCACAACTAACCAGTCTGTTCCTTCAGTTTCTATTCTCACCAATTCCTTTATAGTTGGTCCTTCTCCTTGTGGCATCTGTGTCAATAATTTCTGAATCTGATTGTCCAAAACGTCTTTGTTTCCTCACATGCTACGCAATGTTGAACCTTGCTCTTCCAGACCATATATCTTCTCATTCAGGATAGACACTAACTTATACTTTCTGCACCAGAAATCTTTTCTGTCTACCAGCACAAAGGAAAACATACTACACTCAAGGCAGGCATATCGGTTGTTCTATCATCCTCCATATCTCCCACCTAGTGTAAAGCTCTACCTGAACAGAAAGGAACCAAACTCCCTTGCTTGCTGCCCCTGTTCACCAGCTCAGAAGTTATCCTGGCAACAGGCTTATATACTAAATTCCATTGTTTAACCCATTGCTGACAAGACAGAGAGGGATTAACCACTTGGGGTGTGAATACAGTGCAGATGGGAGGTGTGATTCCCAGTCCTGATAGACTCATGATAGTTCAGCTCAAGGTAGTGCACTACAGATAGCAGCATGGACATTGTGGCATGGGTGGCAACTTAGGCTAGCTGTCCAAATCCAAGCCTGCTGGACCCTCTGGGTCCAGGGTCAGGTGGCTAGCCCCAATCACCACCAGTGCTGCAACATCCACACTGCTCTTTTTAGTGTGCTACATTGAGCTGAGCTTGCCCAAGTCATACCTCCCAGCTGCAGTGTAGACAGAGCCTCAAAAACCTCAAACATGGGGTCTCAGCTGCACAGTCCTCATGAAGGTGTGAACAAACTGATCTCTCTCACCTGGCTTGCTAAGAGGCCTACAACTACTGCCACTCAGCCCTCACAGAGACAAACAAATGTACCCAAAATACAATTCATTGAGTTCTTATCTCTAAGCACAGGATTAGCAGCTACTCCCTCCCAAACTTTCCAGTCTGCTGCTTCTGTTCAACTGTATTGTTGAGCTGACTGAGTATTTCTGAGTCTGTCCAACTCTAATGCTGAAGTGTTTAAAAGTTTGTCCCTATATGATTAGCTCAGTAAAAATAAGTCAATGAATAACAACTTTGATAACATGTTGCTAGTCCTAATCACAGGGCCGGCCCACACCATTTTGGCACCTGAGGCAGGGAGCTCAAATGACGCCCCCATGCCTCCTTGCTTGGGCCAAAACTTTGAAAGGTCTCAATTCTGCCTTCTTCCTGTTCTACTCCTCTCATGGTACTGCTATGCTACCTACCCCAATAAAGGAGAACTAACAACTTAAAATGCCTTGTTAAAAAATGTTAAGAAACACTTAACTTTCAAATGCCTGAACAGCAAATGAAACTTTTCTTGTCTGCAGAATAAACACTGGCATTTTTATCTGTTTGAATAATCAAAGTGGTGCCTTCTTGGTTGCAAAGATTTGAACTGCTTCCTGAAGGTCCACAGTCTGGGCCAGCTCATGCTCTATTGAGATGGTTGCAAGGCCGACCAGCCTCTCCTGTGCCATTGTGGAGCATAGATGTGTTTTTATTAACTTCAGCTTGGAAAAGCTGCGTTCTCCACTGGCAACTGTTACAGGAAGTGTTAGAAGTATGCGCAGAGCAATAAAAGCATTTGGAAAGAGGGTGGTCATCTAATTTGTGCACATATATTCCAGATCAGCCTTTGGAGTTGATCCTTCTGAAATGTATCTTGAAAGGACTTTCAGTTCATCACCTAAATCACTTGCGTCAATATCGCGCATGTCATCATGTGTCAACACTGTCTCTAGTGCCCTGCATTGCTGATGTAGGTATAGTGAGGAGTTTTGGAATATCATACAACATCCCAAATACACTGCTGTGTTCCTTGAGCTGCATGAAACGTTCTTCAACTGACTGCATTGCACAATCTAACACCTGGTTAAAGAATTCAACCTTGATTTGTTGTTTAGGGTCTCTTATGGGATTATCCCGTGCCTCATAATCAAAATGTCTTCTTCTTCGGTGACTCTTGTATTCTTGAATGGGTGGGAAAATAGCTTCAGTGTGAAGTTCCTCAGCCAACTTCTGTGCACTCTTCAGAACGTTTTGAAATCCCTCCTCTGACTGGTAAGACTGTAGGTATGACTTTGCTTTGTCCCATTGTTCCATTGCTCCAGATATATCAAGGTCAACACCTTGGAGTCTCTTGCTTATAACATTCATTTCAAACTATATATATCATGCCACAACACTAAGCCACACAGAAATTTGAAGTTATGTATGTTTCTGTTGATTCCATTTCCCTCTGCCACTGTTCTCCCACAAATAGTTCCTCTCATAGCATTATCCTCCATAGTGGGAACTATGGCATCATCTATCTTCCCAATTTGGTGTTTGATAGGCTTTATCACCTCCACTCGACTTTCCCATCGTGTGGCACTCAGTGGTTTCAGTGTCCGAGAGGATGTTCCCAAACGTTGCTTCAAAATGTGCCATCAATGAGTTGATGCAGAGAAAAATACATAGATGCTTTGAATTACATTAAAAAATTCAGCAGCCTCACTAGAGGCTGGTGCTGCATCACTGAACACCAAGTTCAATGAATGAGAATTGCATGGGACAAAAAAAGCTTGAGGGTTTAACTCTCGCATCCATGTCTGCACTCCTCTGTTCTTTCCTCTCATGTTGGCATCATTATCGTAGCCCTGACCTCTCATGTCAGCTATTGCAATTCCCGTATCTTCCAGCTTTTTAAGAAGCACATTTGTCATACCAGCTCCTGTAGTATCATCAATGTCAATAAAATCTAGAAAATGCTCTCTGACAGTCACCATTGCAGAGACATTTTCACTAGGTGCTGTTGTTGTTACAAAATGCACCATTAAAGTCATTTGTTCCATATGGCTGATGTCAGGTGTGCAGTCCAGAATAACAGAGTAATATCTTGCTGCCACAATCTTCAAACATCAAATCTGTTTGACTTTTGTTGCCAGTAACTGTATGATCTCATTTTGAATTGTTTTTCCAAGGTAGTGGTGTGTGTACATTTCTTGGGTGATGACTCTTCTTAGATGCTCCTGGAGTACAGCATCAAACTCAGCTATCAGCTCCACAATTTTAAGGAAGATTCCATTGTTTGGCACATACAGCTGATCTGAACTGCCACGCACTGCTAGGTTTTGGGTAGCAAGCATTCTCACAATGGCAATGAGCCTTTTCAGAACATTTTGCCAGTAAAGAGACTCTGATGCAATCTTCTGTTGATGCTCATCATCTATGGGGCCTTTAACCTTAGTCTCATCTCAAGCTCTTTCCACTTATGGAATACTCTCTGGTGATTTGCTACCTTCTCATGGCATGCCAGATTTCTAGCCAGATTTTTCCAGTCGTTAGTTCCTGTAGAACCCAATGTGTCTGGAACATTAGACTGGAAGAATTTGCAACAAAATCAGTATGCAGCATTCTGGGTTTTTGAGTACATAAGCCCTGGCCTCTCCACTTTGTCACCATTGGGGATTTCACACCAGTAATGTGTTGGATGGAAATGTTTATTTTCATTGTCTTTGGGGAACATGAAGTTTTTCACTTGCTGTGGCCCAGGAAGTCCCCTAGCCTACTGCTCAAGTGGGTCCACAGTCCTGGATCATCTAGACTTAAGGAACTAAACTCAGCAGCAGCTGTTTCTTGAGCCTCCACCACACTCTTCTCTGATCTACACTTTTCTTCAGGAATGTGCATGGTTACATCCATTTGAGGTGGAGATATGGATGCTGCAGTAGCTGCCAGGTCACCTGCAATCTGACAACTGGAAGATCAGGCATCTCCTCCCACTCACATCCTCACTGGGGTGAGGCTCACCGTGAACATTTGTGTCTATATATCTCAGGAGAGCGCCTTCCTGATTAGATACAAAAGCTTCCTTTGCTTGCTTTCTTTTTCTGAATGCTGCCCCAGAGGGGCATTTTCTTCTTTGACTCATGACTGCTGTTCTGTGCCAGCCTTAGTGGCTCTCAACACTCAATTGAATGGGACAAATAAGCAGCCTAGTAGCAGGGCCTGAGTGAGGGAAGATATCAGTGTATTAAGGGCCTAACTGGCTCCTACTTCTTCAGTTGACTGCCTGTTCTCCTCAAGTGGGTTCAGGGAAGCAGCAGGAAATAGGAAGTTCCCTGAGAAGCTGTTGTTAATCAGTCCAGGCTCCTGGGGGTGCTAGAGAGGTATATAAGAGGCTCCTCCTCCTCTCTCTCCCTGCAGCTCCTGCTGCTTTCTGTTATTCCCTCTCACCTTTTCTCTTGCCTGCCTGTTATGTCTCTTGTGCCTTCCTTCCTCCAGCACAGCACTCCACCATGTCTGTGCATCTAAAGCAGATAGAATACATAAGCACCAGGAACAGACATAATTTTCTACACTCTGGGTCCTAGTGGCACCCTCCCACAGTCTAGCACCTGAGGCGTCCGCCTCAGTTCACCTCATGGTAAGGCCAGGCCTGCCTAATCAGTTACTTATTATAGGTATTCTTTTCTTTAACTTCTTTTTTCCCCAGTAACTTGATGAAAACTTACCAACTTGCTGCTTTGGATAGTCATTATGTTCTAAGGAACAGGGTTAGATTCATTTTAATGGTTATAAATATTATTTTCTTCAAATATGATGCAGATACTCTATTTTTAAAAAAAAAATCTTTTACTTATCTCTATCTGTAACATACTAACCATTTTATGATAATAGCCATTGATGTACCTGTCTTCCATGAACTTATCTAATTCTTTCTCAAACCCAGTTATACTTTTGGCCTTTACAACATTCCCTGGCAATGTTTCACAGGTTGACTGAAGAAGTACTTCCTTTTGTTTGTTTTAAACCTGTTGCCTTTTAATTTCATCGGGTGACCCCTAGTTCTCGGTTATGCAAATAACACTGCCTCATTCACTATCTCAACACCATTTGTGATTATATAAACCTCTATCATATCTCTCCTTAGTCATCTGTTTTCTAAGCTGAACATTCCCAGTCTCATTTCCTAACCCAAAATCATTTTTGTTGCCCTTCTCTGCACATTTTCCAATTCTAATATATCTCTTCCGAGATGGGGCAACCAGAGGAGGGCTCATTCTTCCAGCATATTTATTTATGTAAATGTTTTAATTGTAGCCTTTTATAACTTTAGAGTGGAAATTTCACAGGTCTCTAATAACAGATTCTTTTCTTCAGTCACTACGTAAGAATTTGTATTAAGTATGAGATTGGTGGGTGCACACACAGACATTGAGTTTAGGTATTGGAGGTAAATATAACTGAAATCATAGAAAATTATAATAAAGCAAAGTAAAGATAACACAATGTCCCCCTCTATTGCTCAATCTTATGGAGACCATTAGAAAGGAAGATGGAAAGAACAATAAGTGGAGCACATTGTAAGTGGAAGTGAGGATTTGGCCTGCTGCCTGCTCTTGTTATTTTGTTGAACCCACTTGTGAATATAAATGTATTAGCTTTTATACCCTGAACACCCACACATGTCCAGGATGATAACTTGTTAAATTTTAGCTCCTTGCCTGTGCATGGTATCCTGAATGACCATAATTAATGTTTCAGCTCTTAACATAAGCTATTTGCATCAGTACATTTCCTAATAGTTTTAATACATCAATGTGATTAGCTCCTGTTACAAAGTCCCTAAAATTCCATTATTTCAAAAGTTGTACTGGTATTTTTGCAGTTTACACGTTTATCACAATGCACATATTGCTAAATATAATTATGCTAACTCCTATGCTATTTCTGCTAACAAAAATATAACTACTAATAGACATCGCTAGGTCTCAGCTTTATTGCCAAACTTACCTTAACATTAATAATGTTAACATTTATACTGTGTGTTTTCTGCTTGCACTTTAGCTATATTAGCTTGACTCATAAAAGTAATTTTGCAAACAACGTATACATTAAGTTTGCCTCAGAACCTCTTCAGGATCATGGCCACAGGTCAACAAATAAATTGTAGTAGGTTTAGGCCTTAACATACATTGTTATAATCTTAAATTTAATTTTAAACAAGTTTATTTTTAAAATAAAAATGTCTTTAATTTATAAAAGATCTGATTTAAATTAAAACATCTGATTTTTTTTTAAACCATCAATTGTATTCACTCATCTCAAAAGTCAAGAAATGCCAAAGGTTAAGATTTTCTCCCACAATGTTAACTCAGCTGTGTTACAAATACGTGGTGGTTTGAAATCCTGTTTTCCTTGTTAAATGTAATTTTTGTTTTTATTAATGCACACCATATAGTACAAAGGCTGTGTTGTTAAGCTGAGCTAATGTTGTGGGACAAACCATGTTTGATTTGTATTTACTGACTTTTGAATGCTTCACTTAGCAATCTTAATGTGACAATTTTTTTGAGGGAAGAGGGAGGAATTTGGTATTAAAGATGAAACCAAAGGGGAGATTTGCTTCAGAACTGAAGATGTTATCTTGCCCAGTCATTGCTTGTCCATATAAAAATCCAGTTGAATGGTTTGCATGGGAAAAGATTGAGTAATAGGTAAGTATAAACCATTGTTAAATGTGTGTTATTCCAGTTGATTCATGGAGAGTATGAGTCCGCTGTAGCTACCAATTAATTCTTCTTTACGGTTAGCACTGGAGGTGCAGGGATTAATCCCCAAAGATAACTCTCAGTGGAGGCCATTATGTAAAGGACATCAGGATTTAGTTATTATTTACTTTTTTCTAGTCATCTTTATTAAATCATGCTACCTTTCTGCATTTGTATGCAGTATGTTGATATGTGCATTAATATGTGCATTGAGGTGGGCTATGTAGTTTTAAGATTTCATATTGTTGCTTGATAAGTTACCTCATGTTACAAATGGAAATTTGGTATGTAATAGTGCCCAATATTGTTTTAAAAGTCTGACAAACGTGTTCATTTGCCATTTCACGATGTGTGTAGCATTAGCTAAATTACATTGCTCTTACTGCAGAAGTGTGAATACTGTATTTTGCACCTTCAGCAACAAAATATCATGCATCCGGAGTCTCAGTAGGCTTCATGAGAAGAGTGTGGGAGGGTATTTTAGTCAGGGTCAAAGCTAAAAGAAAAGGCATCCAAAATCAGACTTTCCAAAACACAATATGAGCCTAATCTTGTTCAGTCAATCCATTCCAATTTTCTGTCCCAGCATCACTGTCATCCTTATTTGTTGTGAATCCTATTAACCCATTGGCTCAGATTGTCAGGCTTTCCAGATATATTAGAACACAGCAGCAAGAAAACCTAGCTCTCAGGACCCAGGGGTCAGTTAAAGTTTGAGACGTGTATTGAGATGAAGCACCTATTGAGAAAAAATACTACTTATGCTCTTATCTTGAAGGGAAGAGTACTGTGCACTTCCTAAGCTTTAGAAAATGTTTAAGGTTTTTGTGTGAGTGCAATGCAATAATTATTGGGATCAGAAATGCTCCTTTGTGGGACAATATGCAGATAGTTAGACAACTACTATGCAGTTTGCATTAAATTTTTTGTCAATATAAAATTTAGGGATTTTAAGGTTTAATTGTACAACTCATTTTCAATGGAAATTCTGTGATTTACAAAAGGATGTTTAAAAATTTTATAAAGGAGGTCCTTGTGGTTGAAAGACATAAACCTAAATCCTTATTTGATATTTATTTCAGATTAATTAAATTAGAAGGATTTGGATTATTATCTGAGTAGCAATTCAGATGGATTAATCTGATGTTCTCAACAAAATATGAGAACTAAATGAAGTGACTTAAAATATGTGGGATGTACTGCATCTTGATATTCAAGCTTTTTATCCCTTCTGGTTTTGGTAAAAGTTACTTGATTTTATAACTGAATATACAAAATGGCAATAGATTTAGAAACATCCGGAATAATGTTTACCTCTGACCCTTTGTAAAAAAACAAATTATGCTCTTCCAATTAACTAGATCTATGGTTTTAAAATATTTTGGTTTACAAATTCTGAATTATAATTGCAAAGAAGCCAAGAAAACATAGATGTTTATAAGCAGCTTACTGTTTGAAACATTTGAAATTGAGATATGCAAGAACATATTGTTATACATCTTAACTCTTCTACTTTGCTTGCATATATTGCTCATTTGTACATAATTAGACTATGGGCTTTCTTTCTTTGATGTTGTGCTTTTTCCTCTTAGGTTTGGATTTATTCTTCACAAAGATGAGCCTGTGCTCCAGAAAATGGATCTTGAAACTATGTCATACATCAAGACAATTAGTTTAAAGGAGTATAATTGTATTCCTCAGTCTCTGGCTTATACACACCTTGGAGGATATTATTTTATCTGCTGCAAGCCTGATACAACTGGGGCTATTCCACCACAGCTTATTGTGGACAGTGTCACTGATTCTGTGATTGGATACAATGGTGATGTGACAGGCACGCCATATATCTCTCCAGATGGGCACTACCTTGTCAGCATTGATGATGTGAAAGGTCTCATGAGGGTCCAGTCCATTACAATCAGAGGAGAAGTACAGGATGCATTTGATATTCACACTAACTTGCACATATCTGATGTTGCTTTTCAGCCATCATTTACTGAAGCCCATCAGTACAACATCTATGCTAGTTCCAGCACACAAACTGATGTGCTCTTTGTAGAGCTCTCCTCTGGCAAAGTTAAAATGGTAAAGAGCCTTAAAGAGCCTGTCAAGACAGAAGAATGGCCATGGAACAGTAAGAACCGGCTAATCAAGGACAGTGGTCTCTTTGGCCAGTACCTTATGACACCTGCCAGGGAATCCCTGTTTATCCTGGATGGAAGACTCAATAAGTTAAATTGTGAAATCACTGAAGTTGAGAGAAGCAACACAGTAATTTGGGTTGGAGAAGCATAAGGAATCATATTAGATAATTACCGAATGAATAGTTCTACAGTACATTGCACTTAACTCCATTCTTTAAATTTAGATTGTTTTCCTTTGAAATGTAGACCCTTCTGTATCTGTCATTTGTTTGGTTCAGATACAATTTGATATTAACTTTGACATAGCAAATTATTAAAACTGTGATTACTCATCAAAGGGACTTATTACTAATGACCATCTGAGGATACATTGGTTGATTAAAATCAATATTGAAATTTATGATACACCTTAATAATGAGAGCAATTCTAAAGCTTAATTATGAAATGATGATACAATATTTTAAAGTAGTAAAAAAACAAACCTACACTTCAGGGAGTTTCAAATGACTTAATATGACCCATTGCATTTGTAAGTGGCATACTGAAATATATTTAAATTCCAGTTTGGTTTTCTTCCAACAAAAAATAAGAAGTGTTGTGCAACCTTAAACTTCTTAAACTGAAATGTTCTGTCCTGTCCACTATTTAATCTTTTTGTGCCTTGAAGGGAATGTCTCACAAGGAAAAGGAAGAGTAGAAATTATATAATTTATTCCCAGTGTGGCTACAGGATTTTGTGTCATTAAAAAGAAGCATTTAGTATCTCAAGTTTTTAGTCTCCATCAGGTTGTAGAGCACGTTAAGGAAAAAAATGGCAAATTATATTTGCCGTTTTTTCTGTACTCTGTTTTTTGATCAGTGCAGTTTGAGAAATTTATTTTTATTGTGAGTTTTAGTTGAGATAATTTCAGTTGATAGCAGAAGTTTTACCTTTTTTGTAACAGATATAAGCGTCAAGTTACTTTGCTATCACAGGGTTGTATCAACAGGGAGTTTCAGGTCTACTAAAGAGAAACATGATGTGTATCTGCTTAGTATAAATCACACTTTGTTAAAATGATATGAAACTTCACTGGTCCTGGCAAGAAAACTTATTTTTAAAAATAATTTTGATACATGCATTTTGAAGAACTTAACATAAAACTCAGAACTGGATTTAAGACTACAACCAGTGGATAGAGTTTTTGCTTGTGCATAATGTCATGTACAAGTATTTCATAACCTTTTCCATTTGCTCAGTAGATTTTCCGCACCAAATCTCTAATTGGATTATTGCAAAAAAAAAAAAAGCCCTTGTATTTTTTTTTTAGTTTAACTAACCGTTATAATAAATTTGAACTGAGCTTGCGCATGTAAATGAGAATGATGAGGTTCTTAAATTTAGAACAATGTTAGCACATAGAATCAGAAAAAAACAAACATGTGACTAATAGAAGCCAGCAGTAAAACATCCATCCGGACTTACAGTAATGACATAAATATTTTGGGGTAATTTTTATTTATTTTTAATTTTCCTAAGGAATACTTATGAGCTTTTAAACTGTCCTCTGTTTACTAAAGCAATTAGAAAAAAAATATTTTCTAAGTAAAATTTTGCTCCAGTTTAGATTGTGTAAAATCACTGAGAAACCTGAAATTTTCTAGCATTGTAATTGTGTGTGTATTTAGCATCCTGTGCTGTGTGATACAGTAGATCTCTCTTTAGCTTGAGGAAACTTCCTGGCAGGTAGATTTAATTAAAATAAAAATCTGCTTACATTTCTAGCTACTAAATCTGTTTTCCTTTTAAACAATTTTTCCCATTGTGAATGAGAGCCATGTAAACTGTTACTCAATTATTTACAGTAGTCTGTCACTTATGCATTTTTCTTCTGTAACTTACACCATGTGGATGTTCTGTATGTAGAAAATGCTTGACAAAAGGAGAATAAACCCCTTAAATTTTAAACGTTCTTGACTTCAGTGAATGTTGCAATACGGCCATCATTATATTGTATTGTAGTAACCTGAGGAACATATAACACTGCTTTTTATTTGAAGGCCAAGGGAGAAGAGGCTCATCTGCCTTTCATCACCTACTGCATATCATGAACGATATATGCAGCATATGTTTTTGTTTGGAGAAACTTTACATTTGCTTTTACACAGAAAGACTCACAACTTCCATTTATCTATAAAGCATAGTGTGATTATGTCTCCAACAGTAAAGGATCCTTTGAGAAGCTGTTCCACATTGTGTGTTAGCCCCACTGTCTCATTGAAGTATAAATAAAATAGTCAATTACCAGTTTGGTCAAAGTAAATTTCTTTAAGTATTCAAAAATATTTGGTAGTAGATAGCACTTTAAGTTGTAAATGAAATATGTTAAACTTCAATTAACATAGTGGGCCAAATTTTCTGCTCATGTAAACTGGAAGAACTCAGTTGGCTTCAATGAAACTACAGTAATTTATTTGAGCATCAAATCTGGCCCAGTAACTTGCTAAATTCTAGTTTAAAATCCACTATTGTAAGTATACTTGGATAAGGTAGTTGGAGCAGTTGTTTGCCTGCTTTGTTCTCCTATTGTGCTGTCACAAAATCCCACAATTTGGTTGGTTTCCAGTTGCTGATTTTAAAAAGTCCTTCCAGCTTCCCTGCATCTGGGGTGAAGTTCTGCCTCCGTTGAAGTCAATAGCAAAACTCCTATTACTTTGATGAAACCAAAATTCCACCTTGATGTGCATATGCAAGATACAGTAGGCAGTTTCAGATCCTTTCTTTATTGATTGTTGTTATTAACGAAGACCCAATCAATCCTATCTCTTAAAATATAGGCTAATAATGTTCTATGACTATATTTTAGCCAGGGCCTCCCACAAAAATGCAAAAAGTCCTGTGGTAAATGTTCAGATTTTTCTCAGTAACCTGTGATAAACCTTTAGGGTCTGCTCATAGATACAAATTGAGAAACCTAGTGATAACACAGAAAGGAGTCAAAAACCACATGTCATCAAATTTACAGCAAATATAATTTGCTGGAAAAGTTTATTTCTGAAAACTGAGTATATTGAAAGGACAGCACAGCATTAAAATGTGTAATTTGACGAACATGGGGTAGAATGGAGACCTCCACTGGGAATTGCTTTGAAAATCCTTAGCTTCCCATGTGTTCCAACCTGAATTATTCCAAAAGAATGCTGTACTTTTATGAGACAAAGTTCTGGCAGGGCTGATTTAGCAGTACCCAGAGAGAAGAATGAACTCCACCTGAGGCAAGGAAATCATGTTAAATTTTCCATCAGTTTGATAGGAGAAGGGAAGGATGGTGGATGCGGCGCTCTGGAGCACTTACTTTTTAATAACTTCTTCCATACCAATAATCAGTTGAAATATGATCTATCTGTCTTGTGTTGAGTACCTACATCAATGGATGCAGGGGAGGGAAGGTGGGAGGCCATTGCTGTTTCCTTTTATAAACTAGTGGAGGTATCCACTCAGAAATCTGATGGTTGTATCTTCCAACACGTACACATTGCCTTCCGTTACATTTTTTCAACAGACTGCTCAGTTTCCTAAGTGTCAATTAATCACCAATTAATTCTCCCACAGAAATAGGTAAACTAAGCTCAAAACACCTACTTTAACATGTTTAATTATATCTGCTGCAAACAAGTTATTTCCAATGTGCAGACATATGGCAAAAAAGAGTATATTGGCCCAAAAACACATTTGCAAATGTCTGAAAATCTCCCATCCCATCAAAAATTCAAGCATATTTGTTGTTCATACAATTACAGACACATTTAAAAAACATTAGTGCTCATAATGATTTTTAAAGTATAGGCTGAACATTATAATCATTGGGGTTTGCCTTTAGCAATGCCATCTCAGAGGTGATCTTGTCAACTAAGAAAGAAAATATTAAGAATCATCTGGCTTAACAAGTTATCAGATGGGAGACTGCTAAAGAAAATATTATTGCTATTGTAAGTGATGCGGATGGCAGTGGAATTAACATGGTGGTAGGTGGCTTTTACTGGAGGGATTGTTTGCTGGGTGAGAGCTGGGTGAGACCCTGAATATTTTTAGCCTTTAAAATCTCATAGCACTATTTGTTTTTTTAAGTCTTGAGTCTTGGCTGTACCCCAGATAGGATAATTGTATTCTGCCTTGCTATATATTACCTTGCTGTTTAAATTAGATGCAGATTTAAATGGGTGTAGTTTGCAGTGTGCTGTTAAGCAGCTGTTATTTTCCACCCAGGGATTTAAGTGATGAATGAAATTATTCTTAAATATATTTGCAAAGTTATTCAGGAGACTTATAAATGAAGAATGTTGTATAAATGTCAAAGTATAATTATTAAATCCTCTTGCCCACTTAACACAATATACTTGGGTGCCCTGACTAGGCTTGTAACTGAGTTAGCAATGCCAGCTTAATTTGAGTCATTTATTTTAATTGGCAGGAAAGGTATCCTGCTAACTTTTGAATAAGGGCTGCCAATTATTCATACACGTCCTACATCATCTACTAGTGTTAACCATTCCATCCTTTTTCATTTCTACTTGTGATGTTTAACCTTTCGCCTCTCATGGTATTTTGGGTAAGGATAATCACCTTCATCAATATTTCAGAAGCTCCTAAAAATACACGTTAGTTGTAAATTAGCCATAAATTTGCACCAATTCCACCATCCAGGAATACTTCCACTATTTACCTTTAGGCTTGCAATCATTCAGCCCATTCCCGGGGAGGGGGAGGAATGTGTGAAAACAACTGAGTTTTATTGCATGTTCTGAAGGTCAACAGACTGTGACCTTGCTTGATCATATTTGTGGAAGTATGCCTCAGCTAATCTTAACTGCCAATGCATTACACGAAGACAATGGTGGTATCTGACGTGACCAGCCCTAACCTGCTGAGAATTTATATATCAAAACCAAGAGCTTGAACTGCACCCAGAAATATATTGGAACTTAGAGCACATATTGAACAATGGTCTGAAGAGAAACAGCTATCTGAGTCGATACTTGTATTCTGCACCAAATGCAGTGTCTGAAAGTTGTCTTCATGTATGAAGAACATACTGTGGTAACACAATCTGAAGAGGACAAACGAATGATTAAATGTGATGAGAATTGTGACAAAAAAAAATCAACACCATCATTACTCTAGCTAAGCACGGATGGAAAATTGACTCTGGGCCAGCCCACTGCCACTGCTGCTATCTCCCTACATTCAACTGCAAAGGATCCATCAAGACCTCTAGGTTGTGAACCTGAGTAACAAAGGGACGACCCATTCCCCTCATTAGAGATCACTAGTATAATCTCTGACAATTCCTCTGGTTATTTCCCCAAACCTACTCCATTCTCTTTATGTCTTTACATGGACTGAGTCTAACCAGTAAAGTCCTGATCACTGCTGGATGCTGGGAAAACTGAACTAGTGAACTGTCCAATGAAACAGCTGTAGAGATGCATGTTCTCCACATAGTGCAGACACTGCTGCCCTCATCGTCTCACTGTCTCTGCTAAAAGAATCCACATGGACACTTAATTTTTGTCCAATATCAGAATGAGATCATTAAGCGAGGAAACTAGCGGTCTCACTTAAGGCCCATACAAATATCTGTTCTATTTGCTTTTGTTACATATTTGCATTCATAACTTCTGAGGCCACAAATGTTATGAACATTTACATGCACCTCACTGAAAATTTAGCTCTAAACATATAACAGATGAACAAACAGAGATCCATCACCACCTCGGACAATCAAATGTTCACCTAGTAACACAGGCTGCCTCTTTTGGTTTCTTTAGCAAATGGCTGATACTCCTCTCACCTACAACAATTTTACATCAGTTATGAATCCATTGACTTAAAGGCACTGACTCTTGATATAAATGAGTAGAGAATAAGATCCTAAAACTTTATACTAGAAAAGAGAGTTTAAAATTATCTTGTTTTAGATCAGTTGGGTTTTAAAAAACAAACCAACAAACCCATAATTACTGTCCTATAAAAAACAAACAAAAAACAAACAAACAAACAAAAAAACACAGTATGTAGAGCAGACATGGTGTTTCTTAAAGTATTAGCAGATTTTAATCCAAGCAGTATTCATTCCATAGCTTGAAAGAGCATCTGAATTTTGTTCCACAGTACATTAGTATAGGTCTGTTAGATGGGTTATTGTAGCCCTTGAATATTTGTTTAGGGAGAGACACACTACCTAAAAGGCCAACATGAAGCAAAGATGGCAAAGGGGGGATATAATAGCATAATCATCAAGGGCAAGATTCATAAATGCTGGCTTTCATTTTTGCTCATGAAACCAGTGCTTGAAAATAATTACAGACATAATTGAAGTGTTTCAAATGTCAAACTACTTGATTGCACTTGCATATCAGTACTTAAAGCTAAATTGCCTAATTTGCAAGCATAAAGCCCAGAGACTCAGGGAGGGGCTAAAAATCTGGCCCAAGATATAATCAGAAATATGTGTTGACATTTGGCTAATCTAGAGCCTTGAATATTTCTTGAATATTTGAATATGAGGCAGGAGCAGTCTCATGTTGATGCCTAGAATCCAGTCCTCAGGTGTAAAATAAACCCAGGTTTGTAAAGGAGCCTGCAAAGGGCATTGTACACTAAGTACTCCTTTAGAAATGGTGGAAGAACAGCTATGGCACAACTGAAGTGGGATTCAACTTCAGCACTGGATAGACCATATACAAATCTGAACCTCACAACCAAGACCCGCTCGTTCCAGACTTCCTAATGGCCCAGACCTGCCACAGCTCTGAGTGCAGCAGTTCTGGGTGTTTTATACTCTGGACAAATATTTAATATTAGAAGCCTAACATATCGTATTCATCATGGGGGGCAATGGTAAAGTAGAAGAGAAGCTGGCTTACTCACACCCCAAATGAGTCTAAAACCATGACTGTGGATTTTGATGAATATTTATTTACAGGCAGTTCAGTCATACCAGCGGGTCATATACCAGAAAAGTGCATTAACAGTTTATTTTAGCCGTGGAGGGTTAATGATGAATGACTCACTTAATTGTGAATTTATAAATGATTTTAGCAAAGAAATGTGGTTCTGTTTGTTAAAAATACAAAACATGCAGCTTTTAATTTTTCAGCCATACTGCAGAAACTGTGTAACTTTTCATTTATCTTTGAGATATCACACTTTCTGTTCACAGATAGGAAAGTAGAGATTGAGCAACCTTGGATGCTAGCTAGCAACAGCTCTCAATGGATCAGGTGCTGCTACTCAAAACAATGGTCTCTCTTTTAAAAAACGACTTGTTTTTTTCCCACAGGAAGTTTATTCCAGCTAGAGCAAGTGATGCTTTACTAATCTAAGTGAGGCAAAGTGTAAAAGTACATTCAAACTCTTAAATGGAAAGGACATACAGGTACATTCTATTCATGTGATAAGCTTACTGCATTTTAATGGATTTGTGAGTATTGAAACAATTCAATATATATTCTATAGAGGTGCATTTTCAGTGGAGGAGCAGCCACTGTAATGCAAGTTGTTCATATTTTAAGGAACCCTTGTTTTAAAATATATGAGCCTAGCTCTTCGGCTGGTGTGAATCAGAATAGCTTTTTTGACTTCAGTGCAGCTGTGCCGCTTAACAGCTGAGCATTTGGCTCATCAGTTTAGTATAGTGGATTAGTAGCAAGAGCATACTTAAGGTTGAATCAGAGATTTCAGTTCAATGGGATTTTCAAACCTTTAAATCAAGTGAGCCAATGTAGTTTTAATAAAATAAACATGGAATCCAACATTTGAAATGCTTTTGCTTTTTTTTTTTTTTTTTTGCTGGAAGTCTGAGTAATTTCAGATTCCTGGAGTCCTTTTCAAAACCCAATATTTTTCTGTGCAGTTCAATTATTTTTGAAATGTTTTTCATAACAAAACTATTGCTCAAAGAGGACTGTAGCTTAGGTCTCCGATTTACTCCAAAACTAATTTTGAGATGACTTCATTCATAATTTTAAATAAATAGCTGTTTTCTTCCAAAACTGGTATCATGATTCCAGGGTCACTCCCCCAATGTCTCTGTGGGTATTCTTTCCAAGTGACAACCCTCTTCCTGCACTTCCTTCTGAGTGGAACTCCAAGGTTCATCCCACTTTAGACTGGATCACCAACGTACAACAGCCCCCATTCCCACTGTACTGTCATAGTTACAGGATGAGCTGTGCCTTAGACCCCTGTGCAGTCCCTCTCAGCTCTCCCCTTCTGTTACCTTCATCTCCTTCTGTTACCTTCCTCTCTCTGAGTATAACCAGATAGGTCTGTCACTGTTAGATTGCATCCCAGGGTGGCAACCCCCCATCCTTCTTTTCAACCATCATAAATCCACAGGCCCAACTGTACTTGGCACTTACAAGCAACTTTCCTTTGGAAGTCTGTGACCAGAGGCTAATTAAAGTTATTCAAAACAACTTCTTCCAAACAAACATGTTGTTTAATAACCCATAGGTACGTAGCCATCAGAGGACAAGGTTAAACCTAGTAGAGCTGTAGAATTTCCTAAACCTTAACGTTCCTTTCCAGATTTTTGGTACGTTCTTCTTAATCCAAGTACACCCTCACCTCTGGTCTGGAGAGACAGAGTCTCCTTATGCAGACTTGCTGTGTATCATGGCTCTCTTCTGCAGCAGCTGCTGACAACTCACCCTCCCCCACCCCCCACTCTCCCCCACACATACACATACACACAAACACTTTCTCCAGGGAATCTTTTCAAATTTTTTAGAGTCCTGTTGAACTCTAGGTGCCCAATCTTCGCAAAGTACCTGTGCAACTCATACTGGAGCCTGGAAGTGGCTTCTTCTCAACTGATAGCTCTGCTGTTGTCTTTCAAGTGGTTGTTCCTTATCTGAGTTGTTACTGTTGCCTGCCTTCTTGTTGTCCCAACAGTCCAATATTAAACTGGTGCAAGACATTCCCACATTCCAATGGCCTGATATAGCAATGCATTGGCTCACTGGTAGATCACATATTCATACAACTATTACAGATTAACCTAATGTGCTCCATAGCTGAAAGGGCACACCCAAAACCGAGCTGTCATTTGCTAATGATAACATGGAGACAGCAGAACTGAGAGCTCACAGTGGAAGGCTGAGCAGGATCAGAGCTAGAAGATCCCTTGCAACAGTTCTCCTGACTCCAAGTTCCAGGCAAGTCAGCATGGCAGCACCGATGCTCAGAACACTCATTCCCCAATCTAATCCAAAACATGACTGCCACAGTGTGAGTCACCTGAAGGAGGTAGGGACATTTTCCCTAAGCCCCCAAATCAACCATTAGACCCCCATTCTTCTCACAAAGTAATGCTAAATGTGTCAGACCCAGCAGCATGTCCATTGGAGCTGTCCAGTGCTCACCCCATGGGTATAAATTCTTCTTTGCTCTTCTCCTACCCTCTATTTATTTATTTATTTATTTATTTTTATACTCCAAATCAGCCATCTTTTCTTTAATTCACCAGAGGGATGTCTTGGCCTCCTTTTCCTGCCTCTGTTTGTTGATTTCTGAGGGAAATGTGTATTGTTTTTGAATAGCTAGTGTTTTATATTTCCTGGGAGCAGCACTCCTTTGTGTCCTCTCAGGAGGAAAGCCATAAAGCAGAGGCACCACCACATAAGTCAAGATCTCCACTGAAGAAAACAAAAAGCAATAAGCACTACAGTACTGCTATCTCATGCTAGATCCATGCTATTTCTCATGCCGGGGACACTGGTGCTTATACATAAATAGAGAAATCGCTATTTGTCATCATGTCACAATAGCAGTGTAATGACAAGCCAATGGAATACTAGCAGGAAAATAGGATAGACTGGCTCAATATTTATTGAACTCCAAACCAAACAAAAGCCCCAACTATGGTATCCAGATTACAAATCTACCAGCTGTGTAAAACGGGAGTCTGATAAAATTCCTATCAAAGTCAAGGGGAGTCTTTCCATTGACTTTATGGGACCCAAAGGAGCACAAGGGTTCATCTCAAGTGTCAGCCACTTAGAAAATATATGTAGGAACAGTTTCCAGACACAGTACTATAGTAGATGACCATTCTGTTATTTTGGTGTATTTATACAGAAGTTTCACATACCTCTAACAAAAATATCTATTAGTCCATAACATGTTTCCTAATCATATTAATACTTACATTTGGCAAACACTGAAAATCTTTGGTTCAATAAATGTGAGTACTTTTCAAGGATTATTTTAATAATCTAATACTCTTATTTCTTAATCATCAAGAAAGAATTTTTGGAATCAGATCAATCCTTTTATTTAATTATGAAGCTGCTTTGTTTTGTAGATTTAAAACAAAAACTAAACAAAACAAAATAACCAGCACAGCTACAACATTGTTTTTAAAGCTTAATTTCCTTAATGCAGGAATATAAAGAGATTGATTGTGATTTCCCATACCTAGAAGACAGTTTGTTAATTCAGTAGTCTATAAAATTAGGGAATTACAGTCTTCATATTGCTTTTCTAAAGTTACTTTCAGTGATCATTTAGCTAGAGCCTTCAGGACAGTTACATAGTGCCTACCATACATCCTTGTATCATTTGGTATCAGTATTATCCTGATCATGCAATATTTATTTTCACAGAATCATGAAAAAATAGGTTTGTACTTTTCCCTGACACAGGAGAGGGAGAAAACTGGAGATGTTTTTCCATTGCTACCTGTTGCAGTCATTTTGAGGTATCCCAGTGGTCCATTACTAATTCCATCGCGGTTTCATTGCATGGTTGAGGCTGAGCAACTCTAGTGTTCATTTAGTAGCATGCTGTAAGTGAGCATTACAGCATGCTACTAAACCAGCAGACCAAATTTGGTGATGAATCCTGGGCACGCGCCACCTGAGGCAGGTTGTGCATATGCTAAGAAGACATGACCATTTGTCTTTGATGTCTTGTTTCCAGGAAATCATCTTCCCCCCCGCCCCCACACCCTTCAGAATTTCAGTAACATTATTCATCTTACTGGCATCTGAGACTCTGCTCATTGGCAGGCCCATTAAAGAGGTCAAAGCTGTAATTTTTCCTCTCATATTGACTTTGCTGACTGAGTGATCTCTCACTTCAGAAAGTTACACTTTATTTCAGCAGAATAAATGTCTCTATAGCATTCACAGCCAGGATCATGCTAAATTAAATTGTTTCTAATCTAACAATGGAATGTCCTTTTTTGTAAATGTAACAACATTTATTTCAATCAATATACTCCAACACAAGGCAATTAATTAGCTCACCAGTTATAACAATCATTTTGTGTCCCAAAATGATACTTAGTGGAGCTGGTCAGCAATTTGTTGTTTTTTTTTTGTGGGGTTTTTTGGTCATAAAATGCTAATTTGTCAAAGCCAAAGTTTCAAAATTGTCAAAACATCCCATGTTGACATTTTCTAAATTTGTTTGTTTATTTTTTAAATTTAGAAATTTAATTTATTGTAAAAAAAACAAACAATTCTTTAATAAAAGGTCAAAATTGAAACACAATATTTTAATTGACAAGATCCAGCTATTTTATTTTATTTTATTTTATTTTTGGCTTTTCAGTGCAAAAAAAATTGATATTTCAACTGTCCTGATTTTGGGCAGGATTTTTTTTTTTTTTTTTAATTTCAGAAATTCTCGCAGGACAGAAAATGATTTCCTATTTGACTCTAGTTCTTGAATCAATGTAAGTGGACACTACCTTTGTGCACAGCTCCACTGAAGTAAATAGGTGTCTTCACAGGTATAGAGTCTATCCAGCCATATTTGACTGCAAGATTTGAGGCTTATTCATGCTATATTTCAAATTACAATTTTTCATTTGATGCTAGAAATTGTTGGTTATCATCATCCTGGAATCAAACTACTAGAGTATTTATGTGTGCTATCAGAGTAACTATATAAGTATATGCTACCAGATTTGTGCCTTTATGCAAATCTGCCCTCTAGTTTGGACAGAATTTGTTACACTGTAACTGTTTTGTATCATTATTATTCAGTATTTTGAATTATTTTTTATCTTTTTTCAAAGAAATTTTATTTTTCATTCCCTTTAATCATAGAAACTATCACTTACCACCTGCAGAGTGAGTTACTTTAAGGAAAACAGAAAATCATAATAGGCCTGGTAAATATCTGAAAATAATAATAATAAAAAAAACCCCTACAGAATAGCCACAATATATGTTCATTCGTGGTAACTGTCTCTACTACAATATTAACACTTGTCTTAATAAAAAATATTACCAAGAGAAGATATTTTACTTTCTCTTTTAGGTAACCCAAGCAGAGGAACCAAGTTAAGATCTCAGATTAGCTGAAACAAGTAAATGTTCTTTTACTTCCATTCTAGGTGCATAATAGCTGTTTAGCTAAATTTAGTTGGATAAGTTGGATAAATTCAGTTTTTACACAATGTATTGCCCTATTTCTCTGGTGTTTCCTTTCTATAGTGCTTCCAATACATACTATTATCACTGTTTGATTTCTTGTGCAATAACAATAGTTTATCCTCAATGTTCCCTTATATAGTGGCCCCATTCAGAGCAATTACTGTTGTGATCTTTAATTGTTTATCATTCAAATACTTCACATTCTCTCCTGTCCAACTGTTGTTTTTATCAGTCTGGCACCTGTTAGAAATAACACCTCAGAAATATGTTAGAAAGAACAGCATATAATCTATTTAGGAAAGTTCCCACCACCTCATTTAAATGGCTCCCATCAGCACTACTATGGAAATCTGTGTGAAGAACTTTATGCAAGAAAATTTGATTTTGAAAAAGAAGTTTTCTCTTTCGTACTTTCAAAATTAAGGACATTCTTCTATCATTAAATACAACAGGATCAAAATTTAGCTTTTAGGACCTTTGGAATACCAGAAACTATCAAACAACTCTTTTCATTGCCTGATGTCCTGAAGAACTATATGTTTGTTCCCAATAAAATATTTTGAGTGTGAATATCCAGAGCCACATTTCAAACAATTACTGCCACCTTTCAACATGTCTCTTTGAAAATTTGGGATACAGTATCCAGAGAAGAGCACAGGATATACTGAAATGGTAGATCACTTCATCTAGATCCAGAATGTGTTACCAATAAATCCAGTTCAAGATCTATTTTTTTCATGTATTTTGTAGTAAAGAATGGAAAGTAATCTAAGCACAGTCCATCAGCATGTCCAGGACACAGGTTAAAAATGCAGAGGACAGCTAAAGATAGGATGAATCAATGGGCTAGAAATAAATTACATCAACAGAAGATTCTATTGCTATTAACATACTAAGTCACCTTTCAGAATTAATCCGAAAAGGAAATTCTTTGTTCCATTCCAGTAATACTGATGCAACATGATAGTATAACTGTATTGACTTCAGTGGCATTAATCTGGATATACTTTAATTTAAGTGAGAGGAGAATTTGAATACTTATATCAGAGTGGTCAAGTCCTCATTTTACACATTACTACCACTACTGTATGAACCTAGAGTCACTCTGCCACCAACTCCTTGTATTACTGTCATCCTAACAGTCAGGCCAAGACTATGGTTCTGTGAAAGAGCAATGTGCAACTACAATAATTCAGGCAATTTATTTAGAGAAAAACTTGGGCTACTATACTGGTAGATGCAGGCTCTGCAGGGAGCAATGAAGAGCACTGGGCCTGATTCCGATCTCACAGTGTTTTTACACGAGTGTTATTTCATCAGTTTCAATGGAGTCTGTCCTGCTTTCTACTAGGATAAATGAGACTAGAATTCTGTCTATATCATGTGTGGAATGATATAAATCTATGATACTGTAAGGAGGGAGAGGGCATGAGTGGGAAAAATGAATAATCTGGAGACGAAAGAGAGAATATTGAATTAGAATAGGAAGAGCCATGTTAATCAGGAAACACACAAAACTTGTATCTGGCATGTATACGGGTGTGGAGCACTTACTTTATTATTTAGGGAGTTCTCACCATTTACACATAGATGTCTATTGTATTTGCAGGAAGGTAACAACCATTCAAAGAAATTTTAACTGTCCTATTATTTATTTGTAGTATTATAGCTTGCAAACATCACTACATAAATAAAGTCAGAAAGTTTGCTATTTAGAATGGTCCTGAGTAGAGTATAGTGCAGAACTTCTACAGAGAATACCCATCAGATAGTGTGAGCTGCCCATTTGCATCATTGGCCTGCAGGTGGTTGTGCTGGTTGGGGGAGGGAGATAAGAAACATGGCACTCTCTTTACTTCCCCCTCCCCGGCGCTTTTGGAGATGCTAGCACGCTATGGGGCACTAGCTTTTACTCTCAGGAGAACAAAAGGGGCTTCAGTAGTGGCTGATACCAGGGAGCGTTCATGCAGGAAATGGCAATCCTTTGGCCCATAATATTAAGAATCTAAAAGGAAAAAAAAGACAAATTGAAATAAATGTCTGAATTCAACAGTTATGAATTCAACAGTCTGAATTCAAAAGGAGTTGTTTCACTTTTTGTTTTCTTTTTTCAGAGTTTAAAGTACTGTAAATGAGTGAGAGGATGAAAAAAATGAGAGAGCTTTATGCTAGTTCAGCCGCACAAAGAAATGGCAGCTGCATGTTTTCTCTCCACCTGTGGATTATTAGGAAATGCCAGCAAATATTGTTACACTGGACTGCTGAGAATTGTTCACATGAAGTATGAGATGGTTGACTCTCATCTCTGGAAAGAACAGGCAAACAAGGCCCTGCAGGCAGGAAAATAGATCTTTCCTAGTGTTCTTACATTCATGCTGCTAGACTCCCATTAAAAATCCAATATGAGCTACAGACAAAAAATTCAGCTTGTTAAAAGGGAGACTTCAAATTGCGCAATGATAATGTGCTTTCTGTTAATATTACTTTGTTTTGTAGAAGATGAGAGATTACATGCAGGTGTTTCCTCCATAGTTGTCTTCAATCCCCTAATGTGCTCATTGTAATGAATGGAAAACTGCAGTTAGATAGTTACTCTGTGAGGGTGTGCCGCTCTGCAAGGCATCTGTGTAAGGTGGACACCTGCTCCTTTTTGCATGCATGCTGTACGTCCCAGACTTACAGCAAAATCCACCTTTTTCTACAGTGTAAAGTTGTAGGATTGGAGCCAATCACCTGCAGCTAATGTAGGGCTGGATGGCTCAAAGGGAAGTCTGTCCCAGGATGTTTGCTTATTCTTGGGCTAATTGTGGTTAGTTTTCTGCGTGAAATATTTTAATGCTTGAACTTTTTCTCTGTAATACTATACTCGTTCAGTTCCACCTTTGTTTTTATGCCTCCTGGAGGTTAGTCATCACAATTTTTTAAATGAATGACAGTACATTTCATATGGCAGAGCTTTAAAAGATTGATCTTTTATGTTAGCGCACAGACTTTTAAAAAAACTAACAAAAAAAACTAATCCACAAAGTGAGTGATGTACGCACACCGAAGACGCCCATAAAATATGATTTTGCATGCTTCACCAGTCCAAGTTACCTGGAATATGTTGTTTCCATCAAAAAATACAGGCAACCAGAAATATCTCATAGCAAAGTGTTGGACTATGCATGTGATTTCCCTGTACCATGTATCAACACCAACTATTGTACAATGTACGTCGGAATATGTGAGAGATGTAGAATTAAAATACGATTTTCATTAGAAAAGCTTGGAGTCAGACAATGAAAGGTCTAGATGCTCATAGGAGCTTCTGCATGCAGTTAGTATTTTGGATCTGTAAAAAAATTGTTATTTTGCTTGAAGTGTAATTTTATTGTTGTTTTCAATCAAATCTCAGAGAACTAACGTCTAATTAAAAAAAAAAGATATATGCAGATGCATTCCAGCCACCATTTCTATATTTTTTGTTGATGTTCTTAGCCAATATCACTTGCCACTAGAGCTGACTGATTTTTTTGTTTTCAGTGAATAGTAAATTAAAATGATTAATTAAATAATTAAATTGAAAAAATACTTTTTTCATTCACCAAATTTTTATGTAATTTTTCAAATTTGTTTCTATCTGAATCTATTTTTTATTTCATGTTTTTCAGAAATTCCAGTGAGTCAAAAATTAATTATCCACCAACCTCCTCTTACTACCTCACATAATCTAGATTGGAAAAAATGACTTTTTGCGACAGACTCAAGTAACTCGATCTATATAGCTTAACAAAGAGAAGGTTAAGCAGTCACTTGATTACAGTCTATAAGTACCTATGTTGGGAACAAATATTTGATAATGGACTCTTTACTAGAAAACGAAGGTATAATAAAGTCCAATGGCTGGAATTTGAAGCTAGACAAATTCAGACTGGAATAAGGTGTACATTTTTGTCAGCAATGGTAATTAATCATTGATATACTTTACCAAAAGTGATGGTAGATTTTCTATCACAGGCAATTTTTAAATCAAGACTGGATATTTTTCTAAATGATCTAGTTCAAACAGGAATTTTTGGGGGGCAGCTCTAAGGCCTGTGCTATGCAGGAAGTCAGACTAGATGGTCACAATAGTCCTGCCTGGCCTTAGAATCTATAAATCTATATCACAGGACCTCAGGACTTACCTTAGCAGGCAGCAAACAGGGCGGCTAACAGGGGAGTTTGAGAGGGAGTTCTCAGGGGGAGGTCAAGGGGGAGGCAGGAGGGCGTGGTGTGTTGTGTGCTCTGTGTCCCCAGGTGCTGTGGGCAGAGACTGCAGCAGCCATGAGCCAGACAGCAGCAGACAGAATGCAGATGGCTGCATGTGGGAGCTGTGGTATGTATATGGTCCTAGCAGGGGAGCTGGAACAAAGGTATGTTTGTATGAAGTGTCGCCTCATAGTGTTACTGGAGGAAAAGATTAAGGGGCTGGAGATGCAGGTAGATACCCTGGTGGAGTTTAGGTGGGGGTTTGAGCAGCTGATGGAGGACAGGCAAGGAGGGGCTGAAGGGGAATGCTCTGTGGTGCAGGTGGAGGCAGAAGTAGAGGATGCCGAGAGGGGAATGGAAGGGGGAGAACAAGGGAAGTGGAAGCATGTTACCGTGAGAAGCAGGCCAAGGAAAAGGAGGGCCAGTGAGGGGGGAATAGAACACAGGAACAGGTATGGGTGTTTGGATAACGAGGTGGAGGGACAGCAGATGGTGACGGAAGGTGGGAGGGTGAGGAAGAAGAGAAGAGCGGCTAGTCGATAGAGAGAGGGGAGGTGTTGATGGAGACAGCGCAAGACCTGGGCCCCCAGAGGATACAGGAAGGCACAAAGGGGAGCATAAGAGAAGATAGGAATGGACACAGGTCAGGACTAGAGGGATCAGAGACTAGATTACTAGATCACACTGTTGCCAGGCGACGGCAGGTATATGTTATTGGAGACTCTTTACTGAGGAGATTGGACAGGCCTGTGACCAGGGCGGACCCGGAGAACAGAAGGGTGTGCTGTCTACCGGGCGCAAAGATTCGCGATGTGGACCTGTGGTTAAAAAGGATCCTAAAAGGAGCAGGTAAGAACCCCTTGATAATCCTTCATGTAGGAACGAATGACACGGCTAGGTTCTCGTTAGAGAGAATCAAGGGAGATTATGCAAGGCTGGGGAAGACACTTAAGGAGATAGAGGCTCAGATTATCTTTAGTGGGATTCTGCCTGTTCCTAGGGAAGGGCAGCAAAGGGCTGATAGGATTGTGAGAATAAATAGTTGGCTAAGGGAGTGGTGCTATAAGGAGGGCTTTGGGATGTATGGCCACTGGGAGGCTTTCGGGGACAGACAGCTGTTCTCGCGGGATGGACTTCACCTGAGTAGGGAAGGAAATAGACTTCTGGGAGGGAGGCTGGCTCATCTTATCAAAAGAGCTTTAAACTAGGAAGTTTGGGGAGACGGTTGGGAGATGTACAGTTAATCTCCATGCCAGATTCCGACATTGAAATGGTGAGTGAGATAAGAGGAGATATAGCCGGGGAGATGAGATTGGACATAAGAAGGATAGGGGGGAAGGACACAAAGAGGCCTGTAACATATAGTGTTACTAATGGGAGACAGGCTAAACGACATACATTAGGGTGCTTATACACCAATGCGAGAAGCCTAGGTAATAAAATGGAGGAATTGGAGCTCTTGGTCCGAGAATTGCAACCGGATATCGTAGGAATAACTGAAACGTGGTGGAACGGCAGTCACGACTGGAATACAGGTATGGAGGGGTATGCGCTGTTTAGGAAAGACCAGAACAAAGGTAAGGGTGGCGGGGTGGCATTGTATGTCAATAGTGAGATAAGCTGTAAAGAAATAATAGTTGATGGAATAGATAACACGGAATCCGTCTGGGCAATACTCACACTGGGTAAAAGGACTACTAGAGCCTCCCCTGGGATAGTGCTTGGGGTGTGCTATAGACCGCCGGGATCGACCCAGGATATGGATAAAGAACTATTTAATGTGTTTAGAGAAGTAAATACTAATAGGAACTGTGTAATTATGGGGGACTTTAACTTCCCGGATATAGATTGGGGAACAAACGCTAGTAGCAATAATAGGGCTCAGATGTTCCTAGATGTGCTTGCTGATCATTTCCTTCATCAAGTGGTAGCCGAACCGACGAGGGGGGAGGCCATTTTAGATTTGATTTTGGTGACTAGTGAGGACCTCGTTGAGGAAGTGGTAGTAGGGGACAACTTGGGCTCCAGCGATCATGAGCTAATCTGTTTTAAACTAAACGGAAGGAGTAACAGAATTAAATCAAAGACTAGGGTTTATAATTTTAAAAAGGCTAATTTTAACAAAGTAAGGGGACTGGTAAGGGAAGTGGATTGGGCAAACGTATTAATGAATCTTAAGACAGATAAAGCCTGGGATTACTTTAAGTTAAAGATGCACGAGCTGTCAGAGGCCTGTATCCCAAAAAAGGGAAAAAGATTACTAAGCAAGAGATTTAGACCGAGCTGGATGAGCGACTGACTCAAAGGGGCGATTAGGAAGAAACAGAAAGCGTACAAAGAGTGGAAGAGGGGAGGGATCAGTAAGGAAACTTACCTTAGTGAAGTCAGAGAATGTAGCGATAGAGTGAGAAAGGCCAAAAGCCGTGTAGAGTTGGACCTAGCGAGGGGAATTAAAAGCAATAGTAAGAGGTTTTACAGCCATATAAATAGGAAGAAAGCAAAGAAGGAAGAAGTAGGACCGCTGAAGACTATAGCCGAAGAGGAGATTAAAGATAATCTAGGCATGGCGCAATATCTCAACGAATATTTTGCATCGGTGTTTAATGAGGCCAATGTAGGTATTAGGGATACTAGCACCGTGACAGAGGGGCAAACAGAATGGGGGATTACCGTATCCGAGGTAGAAACAAAGCTCGAACGCCTTAATGGGGCTAAGTCGGGAGGACCGGACGATCTTCATCCGAGAATATTGAAGGAATTGGCGCGAGAAATAGCAGGCCCATTAGCGATAATATTTAATGAATCTGTAAACTTGGGGGTGGTTCCGTTAGACTGGAGAATAGCTAATGTGGTTCCTATTTTCAAGAAAGGGAAAAAAAGTGATCCAGGTAACTACAGGCCTGTTAGTTTAACATCTGTAGTGTGCAAGGTGCTGGAGAAAATTCTGAAAGAGAAACTAGTTGAGGACCTTGAGGTTAATGGCAAGTGCGATAAATTACAACATGGTTTTACGAAGGGCAGATCGTGCCAAACGAATCTGATCTCCTTCTTCGAGAAAGTAACGGACTTATTAGATAAGGGAAATGCGGTGGACCTAATATACCTGGATTTCAGTAAAGCGTTTGATACTGTACCCCATGAGAAATTATTGGTTAAGCTGGAAAAGATGGGGATCGATATGAAAATCCAGAGGTGGATAAGGAATTGGTTAATGGGCAGAATGCAGCGGGTCGTACTGAAGGGTGAACTGTCAGGTTGGAGGGAGGTTACCAGTGGAGTTCCTCAGGGTTCGGTTTTGGGACCCACTTTATTTAATCTATTTATAACTGACCTCGGAACCGATTGCAGGAGTGGACTGATAAAGTTTGCGGATGATACGAAGGTGGGAGGCGTTGCCAATTCGGAGGAGGATAGGGATATTCTGCAGGGAGACTTGAATGAGCTTGTGAATTGGAGTATCAGAAATAGGATGAAATTTAATAGTGAAAAGTGTAAGGTGATGCATTTAGGGATGACTAACAACAATTTTAGTTACAAGCTGGGGACGCATTGGTTAGAAGTAACGGAAGAGGAGAAGGACCTAGGGGTTCTGGTAGACCGGAGGATGACTATGAGTCGACAATGTGACGTGGCGGTGAAAAAAGCCAATGCGGTCTTGGGATGCATTAGGCGAGGTATATCTAGTAGGAATAGGGAGGTGCTGCTTCCGTTATATAAGGCGCTGGTGAGACCTCATTTGGAGTACTGTGTGCAGTTCTGGTCTCCCATGTTTAAAAAAGATGAACTCAAATTGGAACGGGTGCAGAGAAGGGCCACTAGGATGATCAGAGGAATGGAAAACCTGTCGTATGAAAGGAGACTAGAGGAGCTCGGGCTGTTTAGTCTGACAAAACGGAGGCTGAGGGGGGATATGATTGCTCTCTTTAAATATATCAGAGGGATAAATACCAGGGAGGGAGAGGAATTATTCCAGCTTAGTACTAATGTGGACACGAGAACGAATGGATATAAACTGGCAGTGGGGAAGTTTAGGCTTGAAATTAGACGAAGGTTTCTGACCGTCAGAGGGGTGAAATATTGGAACGGCCTTCCGAGGGAAACGGTGGGGGCGAGGGACCTGTCTGGTTTTAAGATTAAATTAGATAAGTTTATGGAGGGAATGGTTTAATGGTAAAACATATTAGCTGAGGAATACCGAGCAATAGCAGGTAAATAGTATAATGGCTAACAAGGGTCAGGCTGGAGACTCTTGCCTACATGCTCGAGGTCTTACTGATCGCCATATTTAGGGTCGGGAAGGAATTTTCCTCCAGGGTAGATTGGCTGAGGCCCTGGAGGTTTTTCGCCTTCCTCCGCAGCATGGGGCAGGGATCGCTAGCAGGAGGGTTCTCTGCCAATTGAAGTCACCAAGACACAGGATTTGGGGACTTCATCAGCAGAGTCAAGGGAAGGGTAGGGACGGTTTTGTGGCCTGCAGCATGCAGGGGGTCAGACCAGATGATCATAATGGTCCCTTCTGACCTTAAAGTCTATGAGTCTATGAGTAAATCCTTTTGTTTTCAGTTGTGTACGATTGTCATTTTAGCAATAAACACTGAGACACATTATAGTTTCCTGGGCAGACAGAAATATGATATTTTCTCTTTTCTAGAGGAATTGCTTCTCAAGACAGTTGAAACATGCAGAACATACATTGTAGTAAGTAATGCATCTACTGATAAAATTGTACGAGGGCTGTGTACTATCTGAACTTTCAAATACATCATAACTACTGGTAATCTGGACATCCTGGGCAGTAGCCACTCCCCGATTACTCAGAGGATGGGGAAAAAAATGATTCTTCCCATAATGCACCAAGCCACTAGTGCAATGATCCATGTATGTGGAAAAAATCCTTTCTGGCTCCCTCAGCACAAGCAACATACGCCCAAAATTTTAAATTCAATTTCCTGGCTAAATAAATGTATGGTAGGTTTTGCAATATCTAATAGTTCTGCCTACTACCGGCAAAATGCTTCTAGTAAGATAATATTATTCATCTGCCTCTGATTATATTAATGCTTCACAAGTCCCTTTATTGGCTTCCCATTGCCTTCCATATCAGGTTTAAACTCCTTAGCCTCATCCTAACTTTGTATGCTCCCAGTCACCCTTAGCTATAAATTCTTCTCCCCTTGAACTCCAGCTAACCTCTCCTAATCCTTTTCTTATGCTCATCCCTTCATTTTCTCCTTCCCCACACTGCCCATGCTGCACTAGGAATGCCATCCCCTCCCTGATGCAGCAAGCCTTGACACATTCCTCCTTTTAATCCCTCCTGAAAGCAGAGTTCTTCTGTAAGGCCAATCAGTTTAATTTCCAAACAGTTACAATTCATTAAAGAAAACAAGGATAGGGAAGGCAAGAAGGTTGGCAGAGGATTTTAAAATATTGTCATCTCAGATTTGTAAAGTCCTTGGGGTGGGATTTCCATCATCCTTCATGATATTTACAGTGCTCACCTCAGCCTCTAATTTGGTGTGAGTTTTACTTGTAGGCATAATTTTACATGCTCAGTCGAGGGCATAAATAGCAGCAATTATTTGCACTTGAAAATCAGGTAGTGATTTATCTAAATTCTGTCCTTTGTTCCTGAAGTATAATCTGCCCACAGATGTGCTCCCACAGTTGATTGTTGGCATAAAATAGTGATTATATTAGAAACTGTTTTTGACAATTTGCCCTTTAGTGCAGTGGGTCTCAAACTTTTTTACTGACCCCTTTCACATGGCAAGCTTCTGAGTGCGACCCCTACCCCAATAAATTAAACACACTGTTCAATATATTTAACACCATTATAAATGCTGGAGATAAGCAGCATTTAGGGTGGAAGTTGACAGCTCATGACCCCCCATGTAATGACCTCGCGACCCCCCTGAGGGGGTCCCAACCCTCAGTTTGAGAACCCCTGCTTTAGTGTGAAAGTTAACATTAAGGAATGGAATGTGACATGCAAGTAGATCCAGCTGCTGTGTCCTTATTGTAACCCCTTTGCAGCACAAAGAGGCAAGTTTCTGACTCTAGGTACAAGCTGAGAATTCCCCAGATAGAGGGGAATAGTTAGCTGGTGAAAAACTGTCAGAACTGGCTCCTATGCCAACAGCCCCTCCCCTGAGGTAGGGGACAAGTCAGAGGTAGGGAATTCTGTATGTCAAACCACAGCTGATATATGGTCCCTTAGGGACTAGAGCCAGATGTCATGAATTAGAGTAAACCCTAGTTTGCGCCTATCTATCTACCTCTGTGTCAAGACTGAGGCAGTCTGAGCACTAGGGAGAGGTAACTGGCCCCCTGATGGCACCTCCCCAATCTCCTGCACTAACTGAATAGAAAGATTCTGGTCAATCAGTATGGGAAACAAAAGATCCAAAAGGACAATTATTTAAACGTGTATGCTAAAATTTTAAAACATGTGTGCCCAAAGTTAGGCACCTGAATCAAAATAAAGGCAAGTAAATGTGCGTGCTCAGCTCCGGTGAAAATCAGGCCACTTTTTTACATGTCTAACTGTAGGCACTGAGGAATGAAAATGATGGTTGTAGTTGTGTTTTTTTTCCCTATCTGCAGCTAGTATGCATGTAAATCTGTATATATAAATAAGAAGGAACTAAATTACATTGTTATGGGTTAGATTAAATCTCTTTGAAACTGGGGCAAGGAGTATAACCACCACTTGTAATTTAAGATAATTGTAGAAGCTAATGAGCTCTTTGATATAGGTGAAAATAATAGTGACCTCTACCTGAAACACGGGCACAAGTTACCATCCAAATCAAAGGCACCTGTGGGTGGAAGAGTTTTGCTGGCTATAATTATGTGTCTGTGAGAGAAACAGCAGGAAGCCAGCATCTTTACCCAGATTCTTTGAATATTCACCTGATCCTGAATAAGTACATAATAAGTTGTGTACAGTGTAGGATGTTAACATTTTATTGTAACGTTGCCTCAATAAAAATTAAAAAAAAAAAAAAGATCAGAGAAGCTGATGAAGAAGTCAGAAGGGAAGCACCAGATACAGTGACAGAAGCACTGGTAGTGTGCTCTGAGGGAAAAAGAGAGCTTTGGGGCTGAATGCTGCTTGGAAAGAGGCTTGGAGCTGTGAGCAAGAAAACTGTGTCCTGTTATTTGATTTCTCCTGTGTTCAGGGAAACAGGATTTTGTACAGTCTTGGTAAATAAACAAGATTGCATCAAAGTTACCTGATTCCCTCATCAATTTCTCCTCCTAATAGAAACAATCCTTAGGGCCCTGAACGTTAGCTAGCTACTCAGCTCAAAAAAGAGTTACCAATCTCATTTGCCATGCAGAATATGCTGTTCCTTTTATGATTTTGAAATAGATTCAGAACTTTTTTTGGCATCTGCAAATGCTGTCACAATAAAACTCGTCATTTGGCTTTGCTCAAACAATACATGTTGTCAGGATCTGCTATTTCTGAAAATTCTTGCCTTTTAGGGCTTCCTGGAAATAGAAAATTAATAAAATCGACTGACTACACAACAAAGAGCCTGCTATGTAGATAGGCCCCAGAAGCTGTTAAAGAGAGAGGATATTTCTAACTTTTATGACAACATCCTTTATTTTATATGTTCCACCCTCTCTTAAATTGATAGAGTAGGGTTTGTTAAAAACAAAACCAACCCTCCCCACCCCCGCTTACCCTTATTGCATAGCATGTAGACTTCTCACTTTTTTAGGGAAACAAATGCATGAGAGTTTCTGCAGATTGAATATGAGGATGGCACCAAGTTACCAAAACTATGTAATACAATTCTCACCACTGGCAAAGCCAGTAAACATTATAGAATCATAGCATTGTAGACATGTAGAGCTGGAAAGAACATCAAGAAGTCACCAAATCCAGCCCCCTACGCTGAAGCTATATATTTCGTGACTTTCCATAAAAGCAACATTTTTTTGTTTTGTTTTTGCCTCTAATTTGGGGGTAGAGGAGAAGGAAGACTTTTCCTATCAGAAATTGATAGTGCTATTCAATGGTGTCGTATTTCTGATTTAATTTTTTTGAGATTTTCCCTGTGTACAAATGAATGACATGACTTTGCCCATTTAATAAATTCAGCCATTTTCTAAAAACCCATATGTATAATCAGGAAATTATACTCTCATATTAAAATTGCAAATACTCTATTTCCAAGAGTAGCCATTTTTGCATGTGAATGCTAATCTGTTGGTAAATGCTCACAGCTCTGTTATTTAAAGATGTATGCTATATGAGCTGACATTTGTTCCAAAGTAACTTTATGTGCTTTGGTGCTAGAATGCAAACTAACATAATTAACATGTAAATCTGATCTCTCAAAGGTACATAGTCCTTCAGCCTTAAAGCTTCACCTTTGTTTGAAGAAAAGGCCTATTGGGTTTTATCAGAAATATAATGTTATTCAGAAGTGACCCTGCAGGACAGGTGGAATTTTTAAGGTTCCACAGGCATAAGAAAATTGGAAAGTACAATTATCCCATATTCTATTGCTGATTGAGATGGATTTTCTTCTCACTAATGCAGTGTTAGCTACTACCTCTTAAGGGAAAAATATATATTCAGGCTTGGGAGAAAGAAATCACAGAGAGAGTTGGACAATTGACAAGTGGGAAATCTGTTGCATAGAAGCTGCCAAAGAGTTCTAAAAACCTTCGGGAACTTTTGGATGTCAGAGAGAATGAACAAGGCAGGGTGTTCAAATGATGAAACATTCTGGAAGTGCCTGTGGCAATGACAACCTGCAAATCTGTCCCTCAGATTACTCCTATATCTTGAAGGCAAAAATGTATTACATTGACATTTGTAACAGCCTCTCCTTCTTGCTTGCAATCATATATTTAGTCCCATCTTCTAAGCACTCTACTTTCAGTCTCCCTGTTCCTAATTTCCATCTTTCTCCATTTGCCTTCAATGGGTTTCTCTTGCACTAGCTGTAGCCCTGAGAGTTCTAACGAGACAGTGGAAAGTGCCACATGCCTGATGAATTTAAGAATGATTGTGATAGTCCAAGCAGGCATTAATGAAAATAATACTGACAGCAGAAAGAGAAGAGTGCATGATGACATTTGGAGCCTTTATGATAGGCTCAATAAGATTCTTTCCATTCTCATTCAAGCTGAACTTTTGACTAGACAGTTTGTATTTTATTACTTTGGGGCCAAATCTTAAGGTCAGTGTATGCAGTAGTATAGAGCATTTGAGTCCCAGCATACCATAAAAACTGGCTGCAATAATTTTTGGGCAAGAGCCTCTTATGGAAGGTCAGGGATTGGTGTATAGCAGGGGCAGAGGATCCCTAACTGCTGTGCAGTCAGAAGCTGTGAAACTGCTTATGGGGTGAGGCTCACATTTATATGTGCATACTGCAACCAGAACAACTTTTGGATTTTTCAAAATTTGGACTTTTTTTGTAAGAGATTTTGTTGTTTATTTTACTGGTTGAGAGAGTGAAAGTCATTTTTTAACCTTTTCTTTCTGCATTTTTTTGACCAGCTCAACCCTGCATGTGTCCCAAGCAGACATGCCAAACCCGTGGAAAAATTCAGAAATTGGGCTTGTTTTTGGCTTAATTGCTTGTGAGTTGCTTGTTGGCTAGTTTTTGGCTTGTAGCTTGTTGCTTCTTCTTTTTTTTTTTTTTTTTTTTTGATCAGCTCCCAGCAAGCAGGGGCAAGGTGGGGAGAGAGTCAGGGGTGCAGAGCGGGCTCACCACAGTCCCAGACTGCACATCAGGGGGATCTAGTACCTAGAGGGTTGGGGTTCTTAGGGTTTGGCTTGTTTTGGCCTTGTTTTGAAATGGGATTAGCTTGATTTTTGGCTTATTGTGAAAGTTAGGGTGCTTATTTACTGCATGAAAGTTGGCAACTGTGGTCCCAAGTCTCCCTCTCTCCTGCCCCCACCCTAGCTTGGGCATTAGTTATTACTTAAGCCCTAGGACTACAGCAATTTCAAAGGTGGGAAGAAGAAGGACTCCTCCTTCACCCTCAGTGCCAAAGGAGGAGAAGTATCAGAGGGGTAGCCATGTTAGTCTGGATCTGTAAAAGCAGCAAAGAGTCCTGTGGCACCTTAGACTAACAGACGTATTGGAGCATGAACTTTCGTGGGTGAATACGCACTTCTTCGGATGCATGACATGACATGCATCTGAAGAAGTGGGTATTCACCCACGAAAGCTCATGCTCCAATACGTCTGTTAGTCTATAAGGTGCCACAGGACTCTTTGCTGCTTTTACAAAGGAGGAGGAGGATCTTTAGCCCTTGGGGCCCCATCTCTTCTCAGGGCTGTCAGCAAAAGATTATTTTCAAGCATTGTGGCTCACTTTAGGCCCAGATCCTGCCAGAGCTTTGTCACTGACTTCCACAGAGCCAAAGCAGGGCATTATTCCATCCTAGCTCATTGTCAGCAGTGGAGAAACTCATTCCCGTGTTGGGATGACAGGGAGACAACACACATGACCAATACTTCTCCTAATACCACTTCGAGCACCTTATAGAAATTGGCTTGAGAGAAGTCTGTATATCCACTCCTCCATGAGGACTATTTAAATGCTCTGCAGCCTTTTCAAGGGCAATTTTCCTATAGTACATGCTTGTTAGAGCTGGGTGGGAAGTGGTTTTCCCATTCCAACAAAATTTCAAAATAATTTCCTGTTCCATCTCAGGAAACTGAGACCTTTTGAAATGTTTTAGAGAACTACTGCTATCCCTCTGACTAGCTTGGTTGTAAAGGCACCCAGCTGGACTGTGGGAGAGCCAGGAACAAGTCCTTATACTGTCTAGTTCAGAGCTTGGACTTGAAGCTGTGTCTATCACAGCCAATACATTTCCATAAGTTTTGGTTTGATTAATATGCATTTTCTAACAAAAGTTTGTTCCAGTGAAAAATTCTCTACCAGCAACAGTGCTTATATTTCCACAGCTATGGAACTCAGCTGTTACAAAAAGCTGTGTTGTGCTTCACACAATGGACATGGACCCCGCAGAATGATGTTTGGTTCTTTGTTTGTTTTACATTTTGTTTTGTTTTAGATGTAAGCAGAGTCAAGATGAGCTCTACCCTGACATCTGGTGGTGAATTATTGTGAAGGTGGAAAAGAACTTCAGGGGCTGATCTTGTTTGCATAGGCACACCCACCCGCCTAGCCTGGGACAACAGCAACTGAAAGTGGTTACTTTGGCTGGTGTGGGATCCCCAGTTTCTCTGTTATTGGGGCAGGAAGAATAAAGTGTTGTTACCCTGATTCTGTGAATCAAGGCCAGTGGAACTGTTGTATGACAGAGGGACTCACCATTAACTAAGTAGCACTCGCTAGACAAGGGGCATGGGTTACAAAACTCAGTGAATGGAGAGAGGCTGGGGACAGGTATTTGTACTGGATGGTATGGTCTCCTTTTGAAGGCCTGAAACACCAATTGCACCATCTCCTCTCTCCACTGTTGAATAGCAGAGCTAATTTTTATTCTATTAAGAATCTAATTATAGGTGGCTATGCTGAATTCACTTTGGGCCAATAGTGTACTATCACTGGGGCTCTCCTACTACATGCTGAAATCACTATGAGCTAAGATCACTGAGTGCTGTTTTAACTAGTTGGGGAGTCTGAAGATTTATTGCTAACTGGCAAGCTGAGCAGTTTGTGGGGCCATTGGTGTGGCCCACAGGACGGTGAGCAGAGCAGTTTGCGGGATGGCTGGAGCGGCTCACGGGATGGTTGGAGGAGCGGAACAGCTGGTGGAGTGGAGCGGCTCGTGGTGAAGGCTGCAGCAGAACCTCATGGAGAGGTGGGGCATTGGCCTTGGACCACATAAGGTGCTCCTCAATACCCTGTGTGCCCCTTTCTTCCCCCCCCCCATTTCCACCCAGGCTGGGGGCGGGGGTAAGACCAGGGACAGAGACTTTTAGGTTGTTGGACTTTTGGGTGAGTTTTGGGTTGCTGGACTCAAGAGACTTTTGGGGTGTTGGACTTTTGGGACTTTGGGGGTGGGTCTTTTGCTCATGGTTTGTGCTATGAATCCTGTTTGTGGTGTTTTCCCAATTTAATGCTGATGTCGTTTACCTCGTGTTATTAAACATTTTCTGCTACACTCAGACTCCGTGCTTGCGAGAGGGGAAGTATTGCCTCTTAGAGGCGCCCGGGGGGGTGGTATGTAATTGTCCCAGATCACTGGGTGGGGGCTCAAGACGGTTTTGCATTGCGTTATTGAAACAGAACCCTAGATACTGAACCCAGCCCTTGTTGCTGCCAACTCTGATGGGCAGAAGGGTTACATATGTATGGAGTTAAAATTATTTTTTAAAAGAATCAAAAGGGTTTTGTAGCAGTAGATGTGAATGGGTGTACAAACCCCACACTGGCCAGGAAAAGGTTAAAAAGCATCTGTGCGCTTAATCAGCCCTAACCTGCTACACCTGCATTAGGTGCTAGACTTGGGGGGAGGAGTTAAAAGGAGAGGGCCCAGACCACTACCAGGTTGGCTGGGAAAGAGGAACAGACTTCTAGCTTTCACTCTGAGCTAGGAATTGCTTCAGAAACTGCTGCCTGTCAGAACCCTGGAAGGAAAGGTAGGCCTGAAGTGAGATTATTGTAATGATGTGCTACAATGCTTTGTTTGTTGCTTCGTAAAGCTGATACAGGTGGTGCCTTGCCCAAAAGGGATGATAGCCAAATAAAAAACTTGTCTTGCATACCTGACTAGTGACCTTGTAGTGATTGTCTGTGATCCTGTCACACCAGGCTAATGAGATCATGAAATATCTTGAAGCAAAATCCACTGTGAGCCAGGTCTGAAATGTAAAGTGCATTTATTGATGGCGTGTTTTTTTTTTAATTTTATTATTTTATTTTATTAACGTGACACTCTTATATTGCCATTTTCTTTCTCAATAGAGCTGTTCATTTTGTGTATTCCGGCTCATTTATATATTTACATGTCCCCTATTACCATAGGATCTAAGCACCTTCTAAGAATTATTTATATTTTTTAAAAGTCTCTCTTGATTCCTATCTTTTAAAAGAAATAGCTTGTTAGTTTTAATTGTTTTTGTGTGTGTGTGTTTGTGAATAACTTCCGAAGAGGCAGTCAAAGAGATGAGTTGTGATTTTTAGTGAGGTTGGTGTTCCTCTTTTGAAATTATGACTACCCTTCTGAACATATATGGGACTCAATGTCTCAGAGGATGAGGTGATCTTTTATGAAGCTAGTGCCAGTCCTCTGGAGAGCTTTGAATTTCCGCATCGAGACATTGAACTGGGCTGTGTATCCGTTGGGGTGTTAGCACCCTGATGCTTCGCTTTCTTCACTGTTTCTGTCAATCTGTGAAGCATAGAGGTTGCTATGATTTGCATAAGTAGGAGATGTTTCAAGGCATGTGGCCTCATTCCTAGTTATGAGAAGTTGCAGTAATGAAGCCTGGGATACATGGAACCTCTATAGCCAGAATTGTCCAATAGGATAGAGCACAGGCTTTTAGCTTGTCATGGATGCATGCTTATTGGGTATCCTAGCCTTCGGCAGACAACTTTTCCTACATGAATTCGCTTTCACACTATCATCAGTTCAGTCTTGACTATGTTCAGCTATAGCAAGCTGCCCTTCATCCGGGTTCTGATTTTTGTTAGAGATTTTTAATGTTGGGAATTGGTCCTGTTTAACTTTTTGAAAAAGCATTTGGTGTTACCTGCTGGTACTTCAGACCATGATATCTCACTAGCTTTTTTAGAAGTTTAGGACTTGTGTGGAGAATGAGGGGGAGACCTGTGTTTTGTATGAATATGAGTGTAGCACAACTTACCTACTTGATATAATTGTCTTACTACACAGAGTTAATTCAAAGGAGTTCTGTTCTAGGAGATAGGATATCTCCATTAATAAATAAAAATAAATAATAGCAAACGGGAAACAAAACAATGGTCAGATAAGACATCTGCAGTCAACAACTTTAAGGGAGTTAAGATAATAGTGAGGAAGCTACTAATTGGAAGGATGCTATTTTCTGGTGCCAGCTGTTTTTTGACAAGGCTGGAGTCTAGATTCAAAAAGGCCAATGAACAGTTGAGAACCCTACCGAGAGAGGCAGGGTGGGCATGAGTGGGCAGCAGTTACTTGGGCAAGACACAGAGGCAGAGTGCTGCAGATTTTCTTCTCCAGCCAGCAATAGATGGGCTAAGTGGCGCTTACGAAACTTTGCAAATAAAGGATAATGTTTAGGTGAGACTTCTGTTTTAACTCCTTTCTCTGAATATGTACCTTTAGGTGAACAAATAGTTTGTTTTGAAGGACCTGTTTTGAATCACTTTAGTCAGCTGCTGGTCACAAGGTCCTGAAGGAAAGTTCAAATGCCAAATACAGTTAGGCCTATTGATTATCATGAGTGGTAAATGGGGACTTTGGCCCACAGACTCAGTGACAGCATAGTAGGACTGCATTGTTTCACCCAGAAAGGGGTGATGGTAGCAAAGTTTATCAGCAGGGCACATTCAAGAGGGACTGCAAAGTGAAGCTCACCCTCTAACTATGATCACCCAGTAAGAATCCACAGGTGAGCGTCTTAGAGGTGGAGAAACAGCTGCCTGTAATGTACCTGTGAGTCAGAATGTGAAGGAACTCGGCCATTTCAGTGCATTTCAATACACCCCTGCATTGGGGTTGGGAAAAAGGCATCATTCAAGAATTAAATAATGCACAGAGACCCAGTAGGATGAGTATGGCTAGGAGGTGATCATCTGCTGGTGCTGCAACTGCAGTCTCTGTATCCTTCTCTGATCTTAAGTCTGACAGGCATCAGGCTATTGGCATTTAATGGGTGCTATTAGAAATGTTTTCCATCTTCTTGATTCTTTTGCTTAGAAAAGGGAGGATAAACACCGGGCAATAATTAGTTCAGCTCATTCATTATGAACACAAATTTTAACCCTTCCCTAACCCTTGTCTTTACCCTGAGTTGGATCTAGCAGAACATGGCAATTGCATTTTAGTGACCCCAATAATACACCTTTTTTGAGTTAGGAGTGCTTACAGTTCTCAGATTGTTCTAACTTATGCCAGCTTGAAGAACCAGGGCATTTTTGGCCATCTATCCTTTTTATTTTACTTCTGGGCTTCCTGATGATTGCCTGGCTGCTACTCAACAGCTGTTTTGTGTTGTCCCCAGCATCATTCTCTAAACCAAGGGAGAATGATCCAAATTCAAACACAGCTGTAGCCCTGCCCATGAAGGCTCAGTATAGGGGGGAAAAAAACAATGTCCCTCATGAGAGGCGCTCTCCCTGTGGGGTTGTCTGCTAGGCCCCCAACTTCTGCCAATTCCTCTCATCTTTTGCTGTCTGAAACCCCTGGATGGGAGTCTTTGCTACCCTCAACACAGAAGCAGCAAGAATTTTTGCCTTCCTGAGAGAGAGATAGCACTAGGTAGAGGCAGCAGCAATGCTACGCCCACCAGAACAGGTGCAATAGCCAGATAGACAACATCTCAACTAGAGGGAATCAACCACCCCTCAATCTCAGAAGGACAAATGCGTCCCTCTGAGAACAAATTGAGCCCAGAATGATGTCCAAGCCTGACAGAGGACAAGCAAAGTCCCATTGAGAGTGAGTCAAGACCAGCAGATGTCAGAGGAGGAGTCAAGCTCCACCATGGGCGGGTAAGGTTGAAGGCATAGGTGTCTACCTCATTTTGGTATCTGTCTCAACTGGGTGGAGCTTGGGAGAAGGCCAGTGTGCCCCCTCCCTCTCTCTGGCCATTTCAAGCCTTGGGTACATGACTAGAAAGAACTCAGCTTGACTTTTAAAAGCCTGAGTGAGTTTTGCAGAGTTGATTGTTGAGGAACAAAAGTCTTCACCCTTCTAGACTGAGCAAATTTGAAACAATTGTGTGGCGATAATAAACATGGAGCCCTATAGTGACACTTATATTCACATTTCTGAGGGTAATCTCATCTTAATAAGATTTATAGACAAATTGGCTTCTTTAAGAACTTGCTGAGACAAGAACTTTTTTTATTTCTAGAGGTCTTGGATTTTGAAAGGTATTACTGACTCTGATAGTTTTGTTCTCAAGATGGAAAGGTGTATAAAAAACCCTTTCTGTATCTCCTGCCTTTAGTCATGATTGAGGGGAAAAAGAGAGCTGAGTTCCTTTTCATTGTGCTGCTTTCCTCAAGACTCTGAACAGGTAGTATTGAAATATGTCCTATTGAAAACATTTAGGTTTTCTTTTTGGAAGCACTCTCCTTTACAGAATATTGATATTCTTTTTTTTTTTTTTTTTTTTTTTTTGGTGAGAGCAGGCTGCACCGTTTCTCATTTCTAAAGACTGTATTTCAATTTCACAGATGGAATGCATAATTCCAAAAGACTACTTGCAGCATTTTTTCAATACATATTGAGATTTTTTTAAAAAAAGTTCTGATTAAGGAGCACATCTTTAACAGTAGGGGCAGCCAAACGGACAGTCAAGAAACTGCTTTTTAAATTGCATGAGTACAGAAAGCCAGCTATGAAAATGAATTGTGGAACCTTTAAATTATATTTTTTGTGCAGGACTGAAAACCAGCACTCCTATAAGAAAGAAACTACTGTTTCAGATAGTTTGCTTCATAAGTGATTATATTATGTTGGCCAAATAGTTCCATTAAAATGTTTGAAATTCATTCAGTATGTTAATGTTGACAAGCACCCATCCAGTGTATCAATTCACTTATAACTTACTTCTCATGCATATCTTGAAGAATTTTACAAAAGAGCACATATGAGTGGTGAAAAAAGAAAATGTCAGTGACATACAATGAGCAAAGCAAGAGTAAGCAGACAGGTCTAGGATTTTGCTACATAAGCCATTTTAACAAAATTAAATAGAAAAACCTTTAACTGTGATTTAAAGCATGAAAAGATGTGACAGACCTAATGTTGTTGAGTCAAATATTCTAAAGAATAAAAGTCCTTGTCCTGGCAGTTTAAGGGCCGGGTCACTAGCTGTAGATAAATGGGGGGTATGTTTATATTGCAATTAAAAACCCTATGGCTGGCCCATGCCAGCTGATTTGACATCACAGAGCTTGGGCTAAGGGGCCGTTTAATTGCATTGTAGATGTTCGGGCTCAGTCTGGAGCCTGGACTCCAGGTCCTTGTGAGGTAGGAGCGTCCCAGAGCTTGGGCTGCAGCCCAATCCTGAATGTCCATGCTACAGTTAAATAACTTCTTAGCCTGAGCCCTCTGAGCTTGATTCAGCTGGCACAGGCCAGCCTTAATTGTCTAATGGCAGTGTGGACATCTCCCATTAAGGAAACATCCAAGATATGTATACTGATGTGGAGGAAAAAGCAGTTAAAGTTAGGATTGAGACCTTCTCTAGCAAGGTAAGGTTTTTAGATGCAGTCAACTGCTTCAGTGGTAAGTGTAATGAACAAAGGTCAATGGCTATGCTCTTGTGGCAGATTTGCCAATTTATACCTGATAAGAGCTTTCAGTACCAGATAAAACCACCAAAATGATGACACTGGAATTCCAAATTAAAAGGATTTGCTGTGGATTAGGGTGGTAGAGTCCACAGAAATTGAGGCATAGATGAGTCTTTGTAAATAATGTACTTTATTAACTATATTAAATTTCTATATTGCCTCTGTGTGAAGGAACCCAAATGACATTATACTTCTCTCACCACTGAAAGGCAGCCAGCTTTGATGTGAAACACAGCAGGGTAGGAGAAGGGGTGTGTGTGTGTGTGTGTTTGGGGGCGGGGGGATGAAAAACATCCCTCTGTTAATTATTTTTATTTAATGATTTCTCTAAAGTGCAGATTTTTCCTTCAGACTTAACCATGTTTTTTTATTACAAATTTGATGCATGAGAGAGTTGCTAGTGTATATTTAGCACTCTTTTGTCAGCCGCTGGGGAACTTAGTAATTTTGTTCTATGTAAAGAAACATAATGAAAGTATAGACTCTATTATACAGAAGATTTTTTGTAAAATGTGATTTATATGTAAATGCCATTAGCCTGACATTTTTGCAATTTTCTGAATGTCTATTTAGCTTCCACAAATAAATTTATGAAGTAATTATAACTGGATTGTAGTTACTAAGCATATTTCATATTAATATCATTATATAATGATATTGAATTATTTTAATGAACAAGGCACCTGTGCTTCTATGTGTGAATAAAAATTGGAGTTTAGCTTGGAGATTCATTCCCTTAGGGGATCAGAAGTCCATTACAATGAAAAGAGGATCCTTCTCTTGGCCTTGTTTCTGTCTCACCACCTTTTTGAAGCCCTGCTTCACAGCCTCAATTAGAAGGATGGAGGAAGAATGGGTGGGTTTCCAATTACAGCCAGTCTCCCTTATCCTGCCAGAAAGCCTACTTTTTAAGTTACTTGAGGCAAAATATAGTCTCTCACTATGAAATTAAGTGAGCTGTCAATCCCAACCCCTGCAAACTCTGGAAAGAGAGACCAAGATCCTACAAGAAAGCTGTATTTCTGATAAATTCAATCCCAGAAAGATTTATTGGACCTCATTAGCACTAACTTCAGTATAGCAGGTATGTTTGTTCCCTAGCACACACTTACTTTCACTCTCCCTTGATACTGTTAGCCCACATGTCCAACATGTAAAAATGTTCAGCAATGACAGGAATCGCATGGGATGGAGCGGCCGTTGCACTGGGAGGAAGAGGGAGTCTGAGCCGCACACCAGGTCAACGCGCTGCCGGCTCCCTCTCCCTCCCAGCGCAGCGGCCGCTCGAACATTGTAAAAAAATCAATCAATAAATAAAAAATTGGGGGCACTGCTTTTTGGCGCCCCAAAATCTTGGCACCCTAGGCAACCGCCTAGTTGGCCTTAATGATAGCACTGGCCCTGCTTATAGGTTGGGTTTTCTAAACCTCTTATTATTGAGATCACTCTCCTCTGAACTCTCTCCACTTTGTTCACATCTTTCTTAAAGCGTGGTGCCCAAAATTGGCTGCAACACTTTAGCTGAGGCCTCACCAGTACAGAGTAGAATGGAACAACTAACTCTTGTGTCTTACATACAATACTTGACTCATAGTACCAGAGAGGATACATTTAGTTTTGAGGTTGGATATCTACAGGAATTGTGTAATGGACAAAAAATCACTTTCAAGGGGAGCTAATATAGATCTATTTTTCCCCATTCTTGAACATAGATAATACACAGATGGCTTATGGTAATAACTGAATACTTTAATATGTTGAAAGTATACACCTCTACCCTGATATAACGCGACCTGATATAACACGAATTCAGATATAACGTGGTAAAGCAGCGCTCCGAGGGGAGGCAGGGCTGCGCACTCCGGCGGATCAAAGCAAGTTCGATATAACGCAGTTTCACCTATAACTCAGTAAAAAATTTTGGCTCCCGAGGACAGCGTTATATCAGGGTAGAGGTGTACTTGGAAAAATATGAATTAAAAATATTTACATTGATTAGTAAATATCCAGTGTCCTTAATAACCAACCCACTCCTGGTTAAATAGTACATTCCAGGAATTAACTGCTTGCATCATAATTATAAGAAATGTGTTAAAAATAAAGCATGATTAAGTTGACTTCTGTTGTTAGTGGTTTGAGTTCATTAATAAAGTCAAAGCTGTTAAGCTTCCCAGCTTTATTCCTATCTGATGAATGTAGGCAGCCTTTAGGTTAATAATTTTCCTTCTTATTCTGCAGATTTCATTAAATAATTAATTCATTAGTTAGGGCTGTAGGCAAGTTCCATGATTTCAAGCATTCATATCCTCTAACAAAGGGGGGAGATGATTTGAAGTTATACCAAATATACAAAGTTGAAAATAGATATACTATTTCCTGTTTGTTATAATGTGCTAAAATCAAAGGGTAAATTGTTAATATTACAGTCATGCACAAGCGTCCATTAGAACAACAGCATATTATTACCAATTACTCAAGAATAATGGAAGCTTTACAAGGCTTTTAACTATGGTAACGGAAAGTTGAATCATTATGGCAGTTATGGATTTCTAAAAATACTTGCAACTTAGAAACCCAAGGTCATACTAATTGTTTAATAGTGGGTAGGAGGCTTACAGATTTGCAGCTTCATAAAATACATTGTTTTACAGCATATGTCACATAAAATTTCACTAGAAAAAATATTTAATTCCATTTGCTCAGTCTTTCAGAATAGCTGTGCTAGTTCATTTGAGTATTGACATGGATTCCCCCACATTCACAGAGTAGTTGCACTCCTTCATGGATGAGGCTATTCATGCCATCTGCTGCAGTATCATATACTCATACATGTAAGATCTCTGAGATTGATTACAAGCATTCTGTGGGATTTACTTCATCAGCTCTGTGAGCTTTTCATACTTAAGAGACCAGCTTGCCATAGCAGATATTTATAAACCTATGAAGCATGAGACTTCAGATCCAATCTACCTATCTTGCTTCTTATTGCAGAATTTAATTTTTTATATTGGAGAAAAGATGATGCCCCATTCTTGTTTGAAATAGATTCATCTTCATTTAGGCAGGTCAAACAATTAAATTCTGTGTTCAGTGTATACATAACCACAGAAGGCTTATGCAATGTCTGTCTGCATGTCTTTCTGTGCCTTTAAGACCCTGTTCTGCAAGGCAGTTTCAAGCTCAGGAGAAATGGATAGAACTCCATTTGGAGCCAAAAACACTGCTTCTAAATCTTCCTGCAACCTTTTCAACTGATTATTGTGAGAGACTGCTCACTGACTTGTACATCTCCTGACTACTTTTGGACCAAGGAGTGAATACCCAAGTTAGGCAATTTATACTCCGCTCTTCTATTTGGCAGTACAATGTGCTACTGCTAGCAACATAAAGTTATTTGAGAGGGAAGTTCATTGTCTAGGTATACCGAAAGGAGGACAGGAGACACTTGATATAGATTTTTAGTCAGGCTGCAACTTTATTATATAGATGTCTGGGACTACCTGGTAGATGAAACGTACAAATCCATGTTTGTTCAAATCATTCCACCAGCCCCCCTTTTATCTTCCATCCAGGTCCCACCAGCCAACCCATGGCTTGGATCTTACCATCCACCCCCCTCATAGGAGGGTTAAGGTGGGCTATGAGAATGGGGGGAGGAGGGGTGCCTGGAGCCAAGAATCTCCATGCCACTGACTACATCATATGCTGAGGTTCCATAGAGCCAGCGGCATCTGCATTGATTCGTTGCTAGCTCTTGGAGCAAGCTCATGAAATCTGTCAAACTGGAAAGGAGACAAGGCATCTGCTATGCCATTATCCATGCCCGGCTTGTGCTTGGAAGAAAACAGATGTTGAGGTTTAAACATTGTAGAACAAATGTCCCAACTTCATAACCCTGTGCGATATGGAAGTTTGGTGATTGATAACCTGTACCACTGCCATGTTGTCGCACCAGAAATGCACCCTTTTATTAGCCAGCTCCAGTCCCCAGATAACCACCACAACTAAAATGGCGGGGGAGGGATTCCAAGAAAGTTATATCACAAACAACCCTGTTTTGCATCCAGATGGCAGACCATTTCTGGGCACACCACCTGCCTTGATGAAACACATTCCCACACCTTTAAATCCTGACAGGTTTCAGAGTAGCAGCCGTGTTAGTCTGTATCCGCAAAAAGAAGAACAGGAGTACTTGTGGCACCTTAGAGACTAACAAATTTATTAGAGCATAAGCTTTCGTGGACTACAGCCCACTTCTTCGGATGCATATATATGCATCTTCTTTAAATCCTGCTTCATCTCTCTAGTGACTTGTATGTAATGATGTGGCCTGGCTATGCCCACTGTTGCCACTGCCATCTGGGCACAAAATGCCTTCCCCGGGACAACAACCATGCAGGCAAAGTTGAGGTGCCCCAGAATAGATTGCAGGTCTTGTGGCATGAGTTTTTTGGCTCCGACTGCTCTCCTGAGCAACCCCTATAGCTCCTGAAGCTTATCCTGAGGGAGTTGTGATATGCCCTCTCATGTCCAGCTTGATCCCCAGGTAGGTCAATGTAATGGAAGGGCCCTCTATGTGTTGTGTGCGCTCTTCCCCCTCTTCCCCCCCCCCCGCTGACCTGAAATGTGGCCAATAGGTAAACACACTCATCTGTCCCAGCTCATCTTGCAAACAAAAAAATATCCAAATAATGCACTAGTTGGTACAGTTCTGCTGCTTGCACCACTGCCTGGTGCAACACTGTACTAAATTTTTCAAATGCTGAACAGGATACCAATCAGCTCATGGGCATAGCCATAGTCAAAATAAAATTGTCCCTCAAAAAAGAAACCTAAAAGGTCAAAATCCAATGGGTGCACCGGCAGCAGTCAAAAAGCAGACTTGATATCAGTTAGTCATTATTGCCCCCAGGCCAGAAGCCCTAGCCATACGAACGGCTTTGTCAATGGAGGAACAGCACACACAGCATAGCATCAGGTCTATCCCATCATTAACAGAGCTACCTCATGGGTATGACAGGTGACGAATTAATCGGTATGTTCCTGGACCACTCAGATTAATCAGTATGTCCCTGGATTAATCGGTATTGGGGACCAAACCCAGGGCGAAACGCTCAAGTTTTCTAAAGGTAATTGGTCAAATGGCCCAGCTGCCCTGCCCTCCTTTCATTCCTGTGTGATCTTTTCTTGAACAGTATGTCCCATCCCAGTTACTGACTTTAATTTTTTTGAGATCACAAGTCCAATTCCACACAAAGGGAATCTGAAATCCCACAGTAAACCCGTCCCACAAATATTTCCCATCTGCCTTGTTAAAGGTTCTCCTATGGGGTTACCCTAACACTGGTGTTCGTGCTTCTGCCTATTGCATCACCACCAACTCATCCACCTCCCCAGCATGTGTTCTGTCCCCCCATAACCTGTTCCAACTAAGCCAAACCTGCAGTTGGCACTTGAGCCACCCCCAGTTCTGTTTCCCCTTGCAATTGTCCCCTACCGCTCTGGCAAGAATGGGCTGAATGGGTCCCAAAACATATCTTGCACCTATCTACAGGGGCTGCAAAGAACTATTAAATGCCCAGCAAATATTATGTTACTTGTGCCCCTCCTGAGTTTGCAGTGGAAGGAACAGGCCACGATCCATGTGAAATCTTTTTCCCCTCTGAGTCATCCACTCTAACCACAGTGTGTGATGCAGTATGTGCCATCAGATCCCAGTTTGTGTTGCTGTCCTTAATCGAAACTGCTCGTCATAATTAAATCAAGACATGCCCCCAGATGTATGCCTGCCTGATTCTATCCATATACTTAAATAAGGCTGAGCTTCTCTCTGGGTAAGCCTGTACTGTAACACCTGCATAAATAAGGAAGGCAGCCTCCCAATTTTCCGACGTTCTAGGCACCCATGGCCGCTTGGATAACTCCTTATTCTGTATGCTCTGTTCCAGCTTACTTTCTGTCAACACCTCCCTGTGCAAGAGGGATAATATGTCCACATACCCCACTTAGGATTTTATCCTTAGCTGTACTGAGCAGGTGAACTCCCATCAGGCCACCCACCCCAGCATAACCATGCTTGGGAAGGCTGTCTGTCAACGACCAGTGAGTTGATGTGCCCAGGGGTTTCCACCGCACTGCTGCCCTGCCACACCTGTGTGTGTGTGGGGGGGGGGGGGAAGGGGGAGCTTCTCCCTGTCCCTCTCTGGGGGAGTGGGGAGCTTCTCCCTGCTCTCACCCTCCTGTGACCATGTGGAGCCATGCTGCTTAGCATGCCTAGATTCTCTGCTGCCTGCTGCTGCCTTGCCTGCTGCATGGAACAAAAGGGGCTCTTCCTGCCCAGGGCTTGAAATTTTTATGGCCTTCAGACCTCACCTTCCTGGGGGGGGTGGGGTGAGTCAGCGCTGCAAAGCTCACCACTGTTCACCTTTTGCAGCAGTCTCTGACCTCATTTTCCCCCCGGCCTTCCCCTTGCCATAAAACACAGCTGCCCTCCTTCGGCAAGCCCAGCCAACATTTGCCCCACTTTAAGTGTGGTGCAGTCAACTGCTTTATCTAATATTGAGCTTGTGTTAGGGACTGATTGCACTGCTCTACAGCCAAAATGCTTCTGAAATAAATGTAGTCAAACTTTACTAATTCTGGGTCACTGAGAATGAAAATGATGCTTAAAATTGTTGATTGCCTCTAGTTTTCAAGATATGCTATTGGGTCAGTATATACGACCCTTGACTTGGGAATGGCGGAGGATAAGTGAGTTATAAAGGGAAGGGATCTCAATTTAAACTAGAAATGACTAAAATACATCTTTGACTGGATCTAGGAATAAATCTATGACTGGGTTTGGACAGTACTTGCTTTTTAGGCAAAACAATGAATGATGCAATCTGAAGCTGGTATTGCGTCATACATGATATGAATTGCATCATGTTATTCCTAGAAGTCATGGATGATGCAATCATAACGAAGCTTACATCACTCTGCTGAACAAATTGCCCTATATCAGCTCTAGAAATCATACAGTGTCATGCTCTCTTATTTGTCAGTGTTTGATTTTGCAAAGGGACACATTTCCGTTTAGCCAAAGTGAGCAGAGATGCCTCGTACTTGTGTGAACAGTGCAGATAACTTCTGCCATGTTTGTGGTGAAGTGACTTTTGCATCACAAAAGCGCAGTATAACCACTATGGTTAAGAAAGCCTATCAGCTTTATTTTGGCTGCAAAATCGGAGATCAGGACAAGAGGTGGGCCCCACACATATGCTGCAACACTTGTGCAACAAATCTTCGCCAGTGGTTGAACAGGAAAAGGAAATCTATGCCTTTTACAGTGCCAATGATTTGGAGAGAGCCAACAGATCATACCAGCAATTGTTACTTCTGCATGGTGCCTCCAGTTGGGAAAGGTGTGTCAAAGAAGAAAAAGTGGACTGTGCATTCTCCAAACATTCCATCAGCTATACGCCCAGTACCCCACGGAGAAGGACTGCCGGTTCCTGATGCACCAGAATCATTTTCACTTGAGTCAGACGAGGAAGAGGATGAAACTTCTGGTCCTGAACCATCAATGTCACAGGACCCACATTTGCTCCCATCCTCCTCCTCTGAACCACACCTCATAACACAAGGTGAACTGAATGACCTTGTCAGGGATTTGGAAGAGTAAGGCAGAGCTGTTGGGCTCCAGACTACAGCAGTGGAATCTCCTGGCAGGTGATGTTAGGGTTTCCATGTTCCATGACCGTCAAAAGGATCTTGTCCCATTCTTCTTCCTGGAAGGTGATCTTGTAGCCTGCAACAACATCGATGGTGTGATGGCAGCCCTCAACATCATTCACAATCCAGATGAGTGGAGACTGTTCATTGATTCATTGAAGACGAGTCTTAAAGCTGTTTTACTGCATAATGGCGATGTTTTGCCATCAATTCCAGTTGGTCATGCAGTCCATATGAAGGAAACCTATGACAACATGAAACAACTTTTGAGGTGCATAAACTATGACCAACATTAGTGGCAGCTTTGTGGCGATTTGAAGGTTGTTGCTCTCTTGCTTGATCTGCAGACTGGATACACAAAGTACTGCTGTTTTCTCTGCGAATGGGATAGTCATGCAAGAGATTCCCACTACATCAAGGAAGATTGGCCACTCCGACAGTCATTGGAACCTGGGAGGAAAAATGTTCAGCATCCACCACTTGTTGAATCAAGGAAGATTTTGTTACCACCCTACACATCAAGCTGGGTCTGATGAGGAACTTTGTCAAGGCCATTGACAAAACACAAGCAGCTTTCAAGTACCTCCATAGAACATTTCCAAGGTTAAGTGAAGCTAAGATAAAGGAAGGTGTCTTTGTTGGTCCTCAGATTCGTGAACTTCTTCGAGATGATGCATTTGACCATGCACTGCGTGGCAAGGAAAAGACGGCATGGAAAGCCTTCCGGTTAGTGGAAATAAATTTTCTCGGAAACAACAAGGCAGACAACTACAGGTTGTTGGTGGAAAACCTCTTCAAGGCATACAAAAGCCTTGGTTGCAACATGTCACTAAAGATACATTTTTTGAACTCTCATCTAGATTTTTTTCCACCGAACTGCGGAGCAGTGAGCGACAAGCATGGCGAGTGATTTCACCAGGACATTGCAACAATGGAGAAACGCTATCAGGGCAAATGGAGCCCATCAATGCTTGCAGACTATTGCTGGACAGTGACAAGAGATGCTCCATTTAATGAATACAAGAGACAAGCCAAGAAGCGCCGAGTAGACACTGAATAGGACTAAACTATGTACATAATAGTTTTTTGCCTTTTGTTTCATAATAAATTTTATTTATATAACCCTTTTGCTGATTTTTAAAGTGTTATATAAACAGGACAGGTGAAATATTATCATGTAAAGCAACCATAAACACACGAAAAGACCTAGGTTTACAATTTATGATTAAAACTCTACTAGCTACACAATATATATAGACATAAAATGTAAAAACTTAAATATCTTAGAAACAGTAGCCAATCAGTTGTTTTTAATTGTCATATTTGAATTCAGCACATCAAAATACATAATAAATAGCACGTTTTATCTCTGAAGCAGACGACTTCTCAAAAATTAGAACAGGAGTACTTGTGGCACCTTAGAGACTAACAAATTTATTAGAGCATAAGCTTTCGTGGACTACAGCCCACTTCTTCGTGGGCTGTAGTCCACGAAAGCTTATGCTCTCATAAATTTGTTAGTCTCTAAGGTGCCACAAGTACTCCTGTTCTTCTTTTTGCGGATACAGACTAACACGGCTGTTACTCTGAAACTTCTCAAAAATTGTAGACCAGTGTTGTTAAAGGATATTGAGCCTTTCAGTGGCTGTGTTTTCCAGGTTTCAAATACTACAGTGCCGAGTGCTACAGAAAACCCTAACAAAGTTTAATAATTAGGCCAGATCCTCAGCTATAGAATTCTGTTGACTTCAGTGAGTCCTATTGATAGATCAGTAATAAACACAAACTATTGCCATTGACTAGCTGTGTCTTTTTTTTTTCTCCCCCATAGGGAAGTTTGTGGACTTGAGTCAATTCTTAATGGGGGAAATGTCAGCCCCACAATCCATGTTAGTTTTTCAGGGACCAATTTGGGTAGGAGGTGGTGAAATTTCTTGGTAACTTTCAGTGTTTAGCAAATAACCATTTTAATACATCTTGAAGTCATCAGAATTGTTCATGCCCTGAAAGCCTTGGTAAACAGTAACTATTTAAATGTCTATAATTTGATAAGTCTCAAAACACTTTTTAAAAACAAGTGGTGTGTTTTTGTTGTTGTTGTTGTTTTTTCAAACTTAAGGCTATTGTCATTGTGCCCATGACACAGACCGAGGATGATTAAATGCAGAGGCTGCAACTTTAAATGAAGCTTTGAATTGAGGTAACTACTCTAAACTACCTGGCAGGTTTGTTTTGGTGCAGTTCTCAACTGTCACCCGGGACCCCACACACTGCAAACCCAAGGGTGGGTGTGAACGCCATGCCCCCTTTAGGTCTGGAAAGGGACCCTGAGTGGAAGCCTGACTCCTGACCCACTCCCCTCCTTCACACTGGAGATACGAGAAATAAGATGAGGGGAGCCACAAGCAGTGCCAGACATAAACACCTCCGCACCATCCATTGTTATGTCCAGGTAGTCCACTGGGTTACAGTGACCTCATGTGGACACTTCCTAATTCCCCATTTACATTTCAACTTGCCAGAAGAAGAGGAGGTAGATGAGGTATTGCTAGAACACATAACCAAAATATCCAAAACACAAGACCTGGTACTAATGGGGACTATAAATATCCAGACATCTGTTAGAAAAGTAATATGGTAAAATGGAAAATTTCCAGTAAGTATTGGGGCAACATTTTGTTTTAGAAAGTAACCAGGAGGACAGTCATTTTAGACTTAATTATGACCAGCAGGGAGGAATTGGTTGTGAAAATAGAGCATTTGGATGAAAATGAGCATGAAAGGATAGATTTCTTGATTCTAAGGAAAGAAAACATGAGCAAAACAGAATAAGAACAATAGACTTAAAAAGCAAAAAGCAGACTTTAACAAACTCATGAAATGGTAGGTAAGGTCCTATGGGAAGAAAATCTAAGGGATAAAGGAGTTCAGGAAAGCTTACAGTTTCCCAAGGAGACCATATTAAAGGCACAGCAGCACAATATTCTGATACAAAGGTAAGATTAAAAAATAGAAAGATAACAATATGCTTCTACTGGGAGTTCCTTATGACCTGAAGATCTAAAAGGAATCCAAACAAAAGTAGAAATGTGGACAAAGTGCTAAGGAGAAGTGCAAAATACTAGAACAACCATGAAGGGACAAAATCAGAAAGGCTAAAGTACAAAATGAATTACACCAACCAAGCAAAATTAAAGAACTTCTTCTTATTGCCTTTTAATACATTAGGAGAAAGAGGAAAAATGAAGGAAAGTGTAGGTCCTCTGCTTAGCAAGGAAGGAGAACTGATGACCTCAAGAAGACTGAGTTAATGCCTATTTTGCTTTAATCTTCACTAAAAAGGTTATGCTGATTAGCTACTCAACACAATTAATATTAACAAGGGGAGAGGAACACAGGCCAAAATAGGGAAAGAATAGGTTAAAGAATGTCTAGCTATGTTAGAAGTAATCAAGTTGGGAGTGCTGGATGAAATTCATCTTAAGGTACTTAAGAAACTAGCTGAAGCAATCTTGGAACCATTAACAATTATTTTCAAGAACTCCTGGTAGATGGGTTAGACCCCAGAGGATTGAACAAGTTACTATGTTTCTCCTATCTTTAAAAGGGAGGACAAAAGACCCAGGGAATTATAGCCCCATCAGTCTAACTTCAATATGTGGAAAGGTACCGGAAATAAATTACTAAACAACCAATGTATAACCACCTAAAGGATTAGAAGGAATCTCCAGCATGTATTTGTCAAAAACAAATAATGTCAAATCACCAATTTCCTTCTTTCACAGGGTTACCAGCCTAGTGGATGGCGGTAGGGAAGCAGTAGACACGATAGATCTTGGGTTTAGTAAGACTTTTGACACTGTCCTATATGACATTCTTGTATGTAAAGTAGAAATATGTGTCGAGATGAAATTACTATAAGGTGGGTGTGACAGGTCCCCACCCCCTTTTGAGGTGCTGCCTGGAACAGGGGCACCATTGAGCCCGACCGACCCACCAGCCTGGGCTCCCTTTCACCCTTCAATGTTGTGACAAGCTGCAGACATGCTCCCACTCTCTCACTTTCACTAGCACAGAGATAGGGACACACCCAGCTGCAGAAACACAGACCCTGAAATCAGCTCTGCATGGGAAAGCTGAGCTAAGGAAATTTCCCAGTACTCAAGTGCACACCCTCCTCTAGAGGGTAAACCCCAAATTGTACTGTCTTGCACTGCACAGAGAACTGCACAGCGTAAGCTCACTAAATTTGCCCTCCTCCCTCAATGTGGAGAGGGATAGATACAGTATACTGCCCCAAATTGATTTCCACACACACTGGTTCTAGACCAAACAATACAAGTTTATTCACTAAAAGAGAGATGTTTAAGTAATTATAAGGGATAGCAAACCGATCAAAGCAGATTACCTTGCAAATAAAACAAAAACACAATCCACCCTTAATACACTAATGAAATTGGATATGAGAAGCAAATTCTCTAAATTTTGTTCCCTAAATGTTGTTCTAGGCAGTGCAGCTTGCTTTCAAGACTCCCTGCAAACTTTATTGCAGCTTAAAACGCCAGATATTCCATTCACCGGCTAGACCACCCTCTAGCTTGGGTTCAGCCCTTCCCCTAGTTCAGTCCTTTTTGTTTCTCAGGTGTTTCCAGCAGTCTTCTTTCTTGGGCGGGGGAGTCAGTGAAGAACAAACCACAGTGATGTTACTCCCCTCCTTCCCCAGGTAAACACATTTGTAATAGATGCATAGACCATATTCCTAACTTCAGATACAAAAATGATACATGCATACAAACAGGATAATCGTATTCAGCAAATTATAACCTTTCCAATGATGTTTCACATGCCTTATCTTGTATAAAATACATCAGTTATGCCATAATCTTATAACTATCACTATGAAGACTATGGGGGCATAGTGCCAGTGGGTGTGCAATTTGTTGAAAGATCATACTCAAAGAGTAGTTATCATTGGTTTGCTGTCAGACTGGAAGGATGTATCTAGTGAGGTCCCACAGGTTAGTCCTGAGTCTGTGACTGGTCAATATTTTCATTAATAACTTTGGCTAATGAAGTGAAGAGTGTGCTTATAAAATCTCTGAATAATGACAAGTTGGCAGAGGTTGCTAGCACTTTAGATGGGATTGGAATTCAAAATGACCTTGACAAAGTTGTTGGAAAATTGGTCTGAAATCAAGAAAATGGAATTCAGTAAAGACAAATGTGAAGTGCTACACATAGGGAGGAAAAAATCAAATGCCCAACTATAAAATGGGAAATAACTGGGTAAGCAGAAGTACTGCTGGAAGGGATCTTGGAGTTTATAGTGGATCACAAATTGAACATTTCATCAATGCAAGGCAGTTGCCAAAAAGGCTAAAATCATTTTGAGGTGTATTAACAGGAGAGTCGTATGTAAGCCACCACAGATTATTGTCCTGTTCTTTTCAGCATTGATGAGTTATTAGGTGGAATCTCTCTAATTCTGGGCTCTATGCTTTAGGAAAAGGTGGATAAATTAGAGTTCAGAGGAGAGCAACAAAAATAAGAGGTGAGGTTTAGAAAACCTATGAGGAAAGCTTAGTGGTTGTATGGTTTTTTTTTTTTTTTTTTTTTTTTTTTTTTTTAAGGGGCATGTTTATTCTTGAGACTGATGAGTTATTTTATGGCTGCTAAGTCTGATGTGCAAGTGACAGTGCTATGCACAGGTAGGGCCAGGGCCGGGGCAACCTAGGCGGTCGCCCAGGGTGCTACAATTTGAGGGGCGGAGACTGCAGCGGCATTTTGGGGCGGGACCTTCCGCCGCCTATGTGGGGGGGCGGCATTTCGAGGTGAAACCTTCCGCCGCCTAGGGCGGCAGAAAAGCTGGCAGTGCTCCTGGGTAGGGCACACCCACACACTAGCAGTACTCTGAATCAGAGTAGCAGGTTCATTCTCCTCTGATGCCAGTCATCACAAGCTTCATTCAGTCTGTATTGTAATAATATTTATACAAAATGTGCCCTGTTAGGTATCATTTGAAAACTAATAATTAGTGAGTAAATAATATGGTGACCTGTATGTAGCAACATTATTGAAGGCATGAAATCCCTGTCTGACTACATTGGTGCATGTTCCAAACTGCATAGCCCTGCTCAGGCAGAAGTAATGTCCACAAAGAAATGTTTACCTCTGTTTACATATAAGTAGCAAACAGGGTCCTTGAGACAGCACGAGACAAAGCAAATTTTACGTTTCAGCAAACACAAGTGAGAAGAAGGAATCCGATGGTGAAGGAGGCTCCATGCTCTGTTGCTTTCTTTGCTGTTTTTAATTAAACTTTGCTTTGAGGGGTAATTCTCAGAAGAACCAACTTCAAAGGTTAACAGGACTATAAAAGAGCTATCTCTCTTTCACTTAAGAAGACAAAGGAACCAGCCCTTTGGCTTTAGGGGGTGATCATGACCTGGAAATTTGGTAAGCCATGTTGCTGTGTACATGTGGGAAGGATTTACCTTGAACCAAGTCTGTCATAGTAAGTTTTAGCTGTTAGAAAGTGTTTTATCTTGTAACTATTTTTGACTTTAATACTTGATGCTTGAATTCATTTAAAATCTTGTCTTGTGATTTTTTTTTATTTAAACCAATTCAGTGCTGTTTAAACTGAACTGTTTAGTATCTACAGTTAAAGTAACAGACTGAATATTGACCTTTTTACAGGAACAACAGACTTTTAACTGTCCATCCCTATCCTGGACTGTGGCGAACACACGCTTTGGGGGAAAATTTGGGACTGGAAGTATGTTTGGGGGTCACCCTGCAAATAGTAGCCAAGGCTGGTGAAATCAGAGTGACTGGAGTGCTGCTGAAAGGCGGCTGAGGTCAGAGCTGCAGCTATGCACAGACATTCAGGATGTGACCTACATGATGTTAGCCTTTTTGTGAGTAGCCCAGGTTCAAAACTACAATAACAAAGCATTGTGAGGCACCTCAGGTTGCAAGGCAGGTGGAGACACAACCTCTCATTGGTCTGGTTTGCACAACAGAACTTCAGAGTAATTAAACTCTGGAATAGGTTTCCAAGGAGGATCGGAGGTTTTTAAGAACATGTTACAGAAACACCCGTCAGGAGTAGTCTAGATTTATTTGCTGTTGCCTTAGTGCAGGGTGATGTACTCGGTGACTTCTCAAGGTCCCTTCCAGCCCTACATTTTATGAGTCTATGAAAGTTGCAGCACTTGTAACCTAACCACTAAAACCAGATCTCATGGATATCTGTGAAAAGTGGGAAAAATCCCTCACAGTAATTGGCCAATTTTGCCATGTGGTAAAAATTCCTTGCAGATGCTCCGATTGGTGACTGTTCTATCCCTCAGCACCACCAGAAATCCAGCTAGTAAGTTAAGGGTGGGACTGATACTGGGAGCCCATACTAGGTACCCTGGCTAGATAGCAAACTAACAACCCAACCCCCTCTCCTTGCATCACCACCAAATTGGAGCCAATCACCTGGCCACAGGCCAATGGTAGAAGCAGTGGGAGGGGCAGGCCCTGCAGTTAAGATCTCTGTACCCCTCCAGCCCCAGATGGTGTCTCCACTGCTCCCAGCCATATCAAGACTGAACACCAACTAGCCAGGTGAAATTTTTTTTACGTGAATTTGAATTAAAAAAAAAACTTTACATAGGCCTAACAACCTACTTTTTGTAATGTGTGGATTTTCAAATGGTTAGTGATAACATTTAAAATTATTTCATTTTTTTAATAAATGATTTTCCTTCTCAGGTTACAGCCTTTAGTTTGGAAGGATTTAAAATGATAAAGAAAATATACTCTCCTATTCATATGTGCTGGACCGACAGGTGCAGGGGTGCATTGTGTCCCCTGCTTGAAGTAGATTCCATTATATACAGGGTTACGAGTTTGATTCAATGTCTCTGAGCACTCCCACTATAAAATAGGAGGAGGGGTGCTGGAACAATTTGTAAAGAAACTATACCGTCTGACTTGAAAAACAGCATGTAGAATTTCTGATGCAATCAGACCTCGTACTGAATTGGTGCCTCCTTTTATAATGACTTATTAAAAAACTGACCTTTTCAAGAAGCAACTGTAACTGAGGATCCTGCCCACTTGAGACCATAAAATATTGTAAGCTTTAGGACTTTCTGCACACATCTAGTTATGAATTATGGCTGACCAAAGCAAGTTTGCAGACTTAATGCACTTCTCAGATGTAACTTAGTTACGGTATGGCTAGAAACAAAGAACTCAATGTGAGTAGGAAGGGTGATAGTTGGACATTTTTTTATAAGCAAAGGCATGTATATTGCCTTTTGTCTCCCCCTCCCCCCATTATGACAGAGCAAAATTTCTAATGGAAACATTTAGTGAACATTCTATTATTATTTTGTTTTGCCATTTTCAGAGCATTTTACAGATGCCCTATTCTTTTGTGAATAGTGTGGTTCTTTTGCAAACTTCACATTTAATCTCCCAAACATCAGGGCATATTCTACCATGTTCTGTTGGGGAAACTACAAGTCTATGGAATCTCTGGAGGAGGAGGGGGGGGGGGGGGAAACCTGATGGCAGGATATGAATAATGGAAAACTATAAATTTACAGCTTTGTTTTAGAATCAAAGCTTTCTGCACAGCTACAAGGAGTTTCAAGGTGGCTTCCTATTCCCAACTCTGAGTCAGATACGTGGTGGTTTTTAAAAACTGTTAAAATGGTAAACTATCCTTTCAAATTTTGGGGCTTCTCCAATCCTGCTTGAAGTCTAGGGCAATTTCTAGTGAGTGTAATCTAGGTCTAGCAGCAGATGGTGTACAAAGAGCTAGCCTAGAGAAAGGATGGTGAATTATGTCTCTCTGCCTTTGGGAGCAGCTGCTTTCTCGCTCTCTGTTTTTGGCTCTTCTGTGTTTAAGGTTTTGTATTTTTAAAAAATAAAAGCAGTGTTATGCTGCAAACTTCCATAAAGAATATTTGATTTTTATCTATTTTTTTTGTCTGTATGAACGTAACAAACACATGCCAACAAAAGCACATTTGGAGCAGAGCGGGTTTTAAAAAAATAGTGAAAACTTTGTTTTATTTTTCTCCCAACATCCCTTGCATTCCAACTCCTCCAATAATGTTAAAGAAAGCTTTTTATTTATCTTTGATTTCTCAGGTGGAAAAAGATTCTCTAGTCGGATCTAATTTTGAGAAGATACGTTGTTTAGTGTATGTTAAGGTTCTCAGACTTTGGACTCTTCCCTCTAGCATGAGACCATTGCCTCTCTAGTCCTTTAAGTCTACATTTTAAAAGTTGTCTGCTGGCTCTAAGTGCCACACTTGAGGTACTAAGGGGCTGAATATTTTTGTATATGGGGTGGGTTTGGGGCAAAAGATTATATTGACACCAAAAAGTTGTTTCTTTATATGCTTTCAAAGATTTTGGACCAGTTTTAGTTTCACTGTGTTTTAATTATTCCTATAACATCAAATCATATTAAACAAAATCTAAATAAAATAACTTCAGGCCCTACCTTTCAAATACAATACATCCATTTAAAGCAGGAGCCCATATTTAAGGGCACATTCTTTCTATGTTCTGCATCTTTATAATCATCATGATAGCTCAGCACCAAATTAAAAAACAACAACATTATTCCTTCAAAATCTTATGCCTACGTGTAAGTTTCTCACCTAAGCAGTCCCATTAACTTCAGTGGGATTACGCATGTGAATGAAGTTAAGCAAGTTCATGTATGTTTGCAGGCTCAAAGACTAAAGGTAGCACTAATTCAGTCCAAAAGTATCTAAATAGTAGTAACCCTAGTGTCTAAGTGCCCTAGTCAAATATCAGGAACCCATTGTGCTACGTGCTGTACAAAAAGATCCTGCCCCAAGGGGCTTACAGTTTAATTATAAAATGGGAGACAACAGAAGGAAAAAATGAGAAAATGTTGGTCATCCTGATAGGCAGTGGTCTCTGCACTCCTCCATTCCCTGCTTGAGGCTGTTACAATGCTTAGTTTCTTTTTTTATTCCCCCCATAAACACCCTTTTTTCACCTCTGTTCTCTTGCGTCCTCACCATCCTCCACCACCTCATGGGAGAAAGTGTGCAAAGATGCTAACTTCTATTGTGTGCTATAGACTTGGGCTCAATGTGATCTCTTTCAATAGAATTCTGCAGCTTATAGCCTGATTTAGGGTGTACTAATATTAATTTGGATAATATGGGAATTGAATTTATTCATTTTTAATTTTAATTTTATTTTGATTTAAGTAACAATTAATTACTAATATTAATAGTATGGGTTTTAGGCTCACCAATCTGTTTGATCAGAAGATAAAAGTTCTTGTCCTGAATCAGGCTCCACAGAATTTACAAAGGACCCTGGGGGTTTGACAGGAAGCTCACACTGAGACAGGAATAGTCTTAAAGACTTTTTAGTAAAATCAATAATCGTAAGTAAATGGTAAAATACCCAGAGTTACAGAGTTACAATTGCATTACTGCTGTTCAAAAGATACATATGCTAATAGAGTATTATATGCAACAAAGCTTTGGTTAATATTCTCACACCCTTCCTTGATAACCTGGTGGTAAGAGACACAGGACCAGCCTTGCAGTTCAGGTTTCTCAATTCTTGAGTGAGGGATGCAGTGCTTAGAAGAAATCTAATGCTAAGAGCTATCCAAAACTAAATTAGAGTTTACTTGACTAACTTAAACTAAAGAATAAAACTTAGGGAACCCAAGCTTAGCCTAGTTCCCTTGAAACTTAAAGTTTAAGAAGAACAAGTACAGCCTACTAATAATAGCAGTCATTGTAGATAGAGTGAAGGAAGTAAATGAGAATAGAGTAAAGTGAGAAATGAGGTACTCTATTGAGGTGGGTCATTTCTTTTATAGGGCAAATGCTGGAAATCCTTCATCTTATGCCCAAATTTCATTCCTCACCCACAGAAATGTTAGGGTACACTTACCCCATAGGCTAATATGTATGTGCGTATTGATGACAGGTATGTACGCACATCAGTCTCTTGTGGTGTACTTGTTAAGTCTGTGGGTACAACATTGAAACCCCCCCTATGTCGTTCTTCATTGTCTATTGGTCTAGGTCAGGCTTGCACAGCATGCGGCCCGCGTGGGCTCACTGTGCAGCCCGTGGGGGGTGAGTAGGTGGGCTCACTGTGCAGCCCGCGGGGGATGAGTAGGCAAGCGGCGGGTGAGGGAGGGGGGCTGAGTAGGAGAGCGGGCGGGCAGTGGCAGGGAGTGAGTAGGCGAGCCGGGGTAGGGGGGCTGAGGAGGCAAGCAGTGAATTGGTGGCTGACCTGTTCTACTGATCTGGTCTGGCTCCCATCCCCTCGCCAAGGGTTGCAGCTGTCTGGAGGTGCCTGCCTTCCACTCCTTCCTCATTCACACCTCATTCATTCAACAGGGCAATTGATTACAAAGTGGGGGGAAGATCTTATTCTACTTCTAGCAAAAAGACATTTATAATTATACTATCTTAGGGGCCCGCTTTAACATATTATTGAGGTTCAATACTGCTGTTTCGATGGGGCAGCACTGGGGAAGGAGGGCAGGTGGCGCTGGGGGTGGGGTGGGGGTCGTTTCAGGGGGCGGGCAGCGCTGGGGGTGTGTGTTGTCTTTCAAGGGGGACTGGGTGGTGCTGGGGGGGTTTCGGCGGTGTTCGGGGGGGAGGGTTGGCGGGGCCGGGGGGTTTTTGGCCCTCAGCTGTTTCCTTTGGAGTAATATGGCCCTCGCCGCTTTACGAGTTGTGCAGGCCTGGTCTAGGTAAAGGTCTTAGACCTAGGCTAGGCACTTTATTTGGGTATAGGAAAAACAAGATAAAAGGTCAACTTTGCTTTTCTGGGTAAAAGGGCACAAGGTCTAGATATGGTAACTTTGCTTTAGCTTAACATACAGGATATGACCTGTACGTCTCTTGCATTACAGCCAAACTTACTTTAATATAAATCTATAAACCTATTACAATAAACCAAATTCTTAAACTATAAGGAAAAAAATATATACTATTATTATGTATGTAAGCAAGCAGGTTAGTCCTATAGGCTACAAGCTTCAGGGCCCTCTGCTGAGAGGCCTCAATCTTGAGCTCCTGATAGTTTCATCCTGGACTTTGTCAACCACAGCTTCTTTGAGTGCAGCTCTCTCTGTAGGTCACAGACTGAGAAGGACTGAGAGCCTATTAAGGATCTTAAAAAATTAAGATTGGGACTGTGAGTAGGATCTACAAATGGATCATTTGTGGAGAAGTTCTAGTACACAATAGAAGTACTCTAAAACCATAGAATTTAATACACATTGAATTCACAGTAGAAATTTATAAATGTCTTTATAAAAAATTGAGACAGATGTTCCTGTGGTGTATTCAAGTGTTAAAATTACTAGCTGTCCCTTTAAATCCTAAGGGGTTTACTGGTCCTGCTTCGGGGCTTAGAGGGAAGTGTGCAGTCTGTCCTCTACCAGTCAATTTCCAAAGAACCAGCCTAGGACATGGGGTTGAGTTGTGCCTCACCGCTTTAGGTAGCGGTCTACTTTCTCTCTGCTTCTCTGTATTTGGTGGTGGCTGGATATTAAAGTTCTGGATTCTTAGGGGAAAACAGTAGTTACTCTTCCTGACAGATTGCAATGTATCTTTGTTTCAAAATGTGTGTATGCCATGACCATAAGTTCCCTCTCTTCGTAAATGTTATGAGACTTTTTGATAAGGCTGGAGAGGCAGTGGGCCTTTGGGGACACCGTAAATGCAGTACAGATCAAGAGGGTGGATTTTTTTATTTATTTATTTTTTTAAAGACCTTGGGTGTTGGAATAACTCTGCCTCCGTTTCAGGGTGTGTCTCTATGTGTGGGTTTTAAACTGGATCAAACCGAGGTTAATCTGGTTTGCAAACACTTGTATGCACATGATGAAATCCATCACTGCACATGTACTCTGCATTCATTGGGCATCCTCTTGCAAAATGGACTAAAATTGGTTTGAATTGTATTAGTTCAGTGTTTTGTGTACGTGCAGTTGCTGCATAGCATTGGAAGCATGCAGAAAGTGGTATTGCACAATACTTTGTAGGTCAACTGTTACTGGCCTGTCTGTTTACTTATGCACCCTGTTACGTTTCCAGGATAGCTCTTCCCCCTTTTAAAAGCAGACCCAGATTTTGCCCGTTTACTCCTGAATCCCAGTATATCATTGTTCTGGTGATACAATTGTGATAGCACTCCTGAAAGCCCACATGTCTCACATAGCTGCTTCAAGCTATGCTGAGACCCTACATCTCATTACTGTCTGCAGAGAAGTATCACTTCATGAAGCTCTTTTGGCCAGGCACAGGAATGAAGACCCTTTTGCGGATATTGCTAAGCAGATGTCTGTGGTGACGACGCAGGAAACAGAACGCCAGGTTTGTTGGTAGCCAGAGAGCTGTACAAGCCTCTTGCAAAAAGCCTCCCAGGAAAACTTTTCCTGGGGTTTTTATTTCTCTCCTTGCTTTGTTTACAACACTTCTTAGTGGTTACATTTCATGTGCATAAAAAGGCCAGGCAGTATACATGCACATAAGATAACAAACCCATCTCTTGAGCGCGTGAATGCCAGCTGCGAGGAAACAATCAAATCAGCCAAATAAGTTTCCCAAACATAGGCGCTAGAACAAGGTCACTCCTGCCTCATTGCCAAGGGAACAGTTTGCCGTTCTTCAAGGCTTGTGATTAGGGAGCAACACATTCCTACAGATGTCCGTGAGGGGCCATGATTGGGATACCAACCAGTGCTGGATAAAGAACAAGCAGCTCAGGGGAAAATACGTTAAAAAAAAGGGATAGAGACAATTTGGTAGGACACATGGGACCTGTTCACTTTTGGATGAACTGGGAAGGATTCTATGCAATTACAGGGCAACTGTCCCAAGAGCTATTAGGAGCCCGCTGCCTGCATTTCCTCTTCTCCTCCCTCCCCCCACATCCCCCTTTCTCCCCCCACCCCGCTGTGGATGACCAACTTGACCCATTGGGGGATGAGTAGGAGAGGAGCAGCCCCCTGAGAACCAGGATCTTTTTGGGATTCAGGATCTCAATGACAGCCAGCTGGAAAGCTACAATGGATCCCGATTGCTGCCCTGCATTGGTCAAGCCAGAGTCCGTGCCAGAAATCCAGGCCAGGACTGAAGAGTTTTAAGTTCTTCTGGCAGGAACTTTGGCATGTAATTACTTATCTTAACAACTTATTGTTAGCAGCTGTGAGCCAGCAGAAGCTGCCCCCCTTCCCCCCTCCACACACCTTTTGCTGTTTCAAAATGGGACATGCTAGCATGGTTCAGTTGCACTCTGTACCTCATCCTTCTCCTGGCCCACAGCAGATGTGAATACCGAAAGCATTCATTTGTGCAAAGTTCCAACAGTTCAGAGACAATGCTTACAGGAAAAGACACTTGGTTAGTTTTTGTAGTTTACATGATGTATGCATGTCAAGGCACAGACAATAATGCTCTTGTGTATGGCTTCATTAGCCAGGGCACCAGAGGATAGTCTGGGTTTCCCAGAATAACCACACTAACCTCGACACCATTAATGACCACAGTGGTCCTAGGGCCAAAGGTAAGTCCTGTATCCATTAATTTAAATAGTACTGAGTTTCATAAGATCCTAGCATTATGGACTGTCCCCTGCCTTTGTCTGTAAAGTTGCCGCTGGGTTCACTGGTCCTTGGAGCACTAAAGAAATTTACCTCTTTCTGTTTATAAATTCTGTGCTTTGCCTAGGGGAAGAGGCAAATGATAGGTACATGTGTTCCATCAGTTGCACTTCTAGTTTGGGAACCCCATGAATGCAAAGCCATCAACAATCTCCTGAGCATTACCCAGTTTCATGATCCAGTTAGACAACTTGTTATCAATGGTAGAGAAGATGTGCAGGAAAACAGCCCTAACAGTTGATCACCCCATGCTGAAATTGATTGATTATAGACAGGTAACCTTCTGGGGTGTGTGGCTTCCAACTGGCAATGGTGACCCATTTCTCTATAGGTATAGGACACAGCGTGTTGGTACACTCTCATTGAAGCTCCAGGGCCAGTTCTGTGTAGAGCTCAAAAATGGTAGTTGCCCCCATCCTGAAGTGGGATAACCAGCTTTGGTGAGAGAACATCTGCAGAGTGATCCTCCCACCAATCCATGTTGGTTTCCCAGGCCCAGAAATGGCACTGAATGCTGTGCTGGTGATCCAGGAACTGGTTTTCTTGTTCCAGCAGTTCAGTGTCATCCTGTTCTTCTTCTGCCCCATCCTGCTGCCAGAAGAGCCACTGCTGACAGAGTGTTTTCTATGCCAAACTAGCTGTCAATAACCTGCAAACATAACCTTGCTTCACTAAAAGAAATTTTAGTTCATATAATTATGCCCTGAGCTTTTTAAGCAGGCTTGTAAGTAGTGAGTTTAGAAGAACTTGGCTTTTGTTTCATACACGAATTAAAATGAAGTGCCTTTACTAGAGAGAGGAAACAATTCAGGGCCATTTTAAGAGAGAAGGAACATGTTGGGCATGATGTTAAATGGTGAGTCAGTGCTCTGTTCAATGTAATTTCAGATAAAGATTGAACTCTTCTATTATTACAAGCGTTACACTAGTATTATGCTGACTGTCAAATATCATGGTTGTCTTGTTTTTTCCCCTCTGGAAAGGCTAGTAGGTAATTAATATGGTTTCTGTGAGTCAAGACTTTTGCCTGACAAACGATAGGAAGCAGTGATAAGAACAACAGGAGGACTTGTGGCACCTTAGAGACTAACAAATTTATTAGAGCATAAGCTTTCGTGGACTACAGCCCACTTCTTCGGATGCATATAGAATGGAACATATATTGAGGAGATATATATACACACATACAGAGAGCATAAACAGGTGGGAGTTGTCTTACCGCCTCTGAGAGGCCAATTAATTAAGAGAAAAAATAACTTTTGAAGTGATAATCAAGCTAGCCCAGTACAGACAGACAGTTAGATAACAAGTGTGAGAATACTTACAAGGGGAGATAGATTCAATGTTTGTAATGGCTCAGCCATTCCCAGTCCTTATTCAAACCGGAGTTGATTGTGTCTAGTTTGCATATCAATTCTAGCTCAGCAGTTTCTCGTTGGAGTCTGTTTTTGAAGTTTTTCTGTTGTAATATAGCCACCCGCAGGTCTGTCACTGAATGACCAGACAGGTTAAAGTGTTCTCCCACTGGTTTTTGAGTATTTTGATTCCTGATGTCAGATTTGTGTCCATTAATTCTTTTGCGTAGAGACTGTCCGGTTTGGCCAATGTACATGGCAGAGGGGCATTGCTGGCACATGATGGCATATATCACATTGGTAGATGTGCAGGTGAACGAGCCCCTGATGGTATGGCTGATGTGATTAGGTCCTATGATGATGTCACTGGAATAGATATGTGGACAGAGTTGACATCGGGGTTTGTTACAAGGATAGGTTCCTGGGTTAGTGGTTTTGTTCAGTGATGTGTGGTTGCTGGTGAGTATTTGCTTTAGGTTGGGGGGTTGTCTGTAAGCGAGGACAGGTCTGTCTCCCAAGATCTGTGAGAGTAAAGGATCATCTTTCAGGATAGGTTGTAGATCTCTGATGATGCGCTGGAGAGGTTTTAGTTGGGGGCTGAAGGTGACAGCTAGTGGTGTTCTGTTATTTTCTTTGTTGGGCCTGTCTTGTAGGAGGTGACTTCTGGGTACTCGTCTGGCTCTGTCAATCTGTTTTTTCACTTCAGCAGGTGGGTATTGTAGTTTTAAGAATGCTTGATAGAGATCTTGTAGGTGCTTGTCTCTATCTGAGGGATTGGAGCAAATGCGGTTATATCTTAGAGCTTGGCTGTAGACAATGGATCGTGTGGTGTGTCCTGGATGGAAGCTGGAGGCATGTAGGTAAGTGTAGCGGTCAGTAGGTTTCCGGTATAGGGTGGTATTTATGTGACCATCGCTTATTAGCACAGTAGTGTCCAGGAAATGGACTGCTTGTGTGGATTGATCTAGGCTGAGGTTGATGGTGGGATGGAAATTATTGAAATCATGGTGAAATTCCTCAAGGGCTTCTTTTCCATGGGTCCAGATGATGAAGATGTCATCAATGTAGCGCATGTAGAGTAGGGGCGTTAGGGGACGAGAGCTAAGGAAGCGTTGTTCTAAGTCAGCCATAAAAATGTTGGCATATTGTGGGGCCATGTGGGTACCCATAGCAGTGCCGCTGACTTGAAGGTATATATTGTCCCCAAATGTGAAATAGTTGTGGGTGAGGACAAAATCACAAAGTTCAGCCACCAGGTTAGCTGTGACATTATCAGGGATACTGATACACTTACCTAATCACATCAGCCATACCATCAGGGGCTCGTTCACCTGCACATCTACCAATGTGATATATGCCATCATGTGCCAGCAATGCCCCTCTGCCATGTACATTGGCCAAACCGGACAGTCTCTACGCAAAAGAATTAATGGACACAAATCTGACATCAGGAATCAAAATACTCAAAAACCAGTGGGAGAACACTTTAACCTGTCTGGTCATTCAGTGACAGACCTGCGGGTGGCTATATTACAACAGAAAAACTTCAAAAACAGACTCCAACGAGAAACTGCTGAGCTAGAATTGATATGCAAACTAGACACAATCAACTCCGGTTTGAATAAGGACTGGGAATGGCTGAGCCATTACAAACATTGAATCTATCTCCCCTTGTAAGTATTCTCACACTTGTTATCTAACTGTCTGTCTGTACTGGGCTAGCTTGATTATCACTTCAAAAGTTTTTTTTCTCTTAATTAATTGGCCTCTCAGAGGTGGTAAGACAACTCCCACCTGTTTATGCTCTCTGTATGTGTGTATATATATCTCCTCAATATATGTTCCATTCTATATGCATCCGAAGAAGTGGGCTGTAGTCCACGAAAGCTTATGCTCTAATAAATTTGTTAGTCTCTAAGGTGCCACAAGTCCTCCTGTTCTTCTTTTTGCGGATACAGACTAACACAGCTGCTACTCTGAAACCAGTGATAAGAACAAGTCCTGTGGAGGCACTATGAGAGATTAATTTTTGAAATAAGCACAAGTTGTGCCTTTATTATAACGTATGGTTTTCTGTTTAGAGTTTCTTGGCATAGGGTAAGGAGAAATGCTCTTTTCATATCACCTTAGGCCACATGTGACACAAGTAGTAACTATTGTCCTTAACTTTTTTTGTATGGTTTATATTTTATTAAAGCTTACTACTATTCCCAAATGTTTTAACTGGGGAAGCATTGTCCATCAAAATGGTATTAAGTGGCAATCAGAATGGTAAATTTTGTGATCAATTCTATCAGTAATAGTAGAATAAATGGCTATACAAAAATGAGCATCAACTGAGGAAAAACACGTTGCATTGATCTTATTTCTTTGGGAGGGCACAATTCTAAATATGTTCACATTGTGCTTGATTTATCTAGTCAACAATTTAGACCCACTGGACCTAAATGTTACCAGACTGCTCCTGAGTAAGCATGACCTGCAATGATCTCCAAGTAGATCTGCTAATGAGGTTAGTGCAGATGATTACATTGTAACCAGAAAAAGAGGAGCAAAGTGTTGCCCCCCTCACCCAAAACAAAGTTTACAGTACTACACAAATAGCTTAATTTTCATCTTAAACTGAGTACTAAAAATTGAATGGCTACATAGTCACTACAACCAAGGAACTTTTAAAACTATGGTTGAATCATCCAACCTTTATTTTTTGTCTGTGTGGATGCTGGGCAGTAACTTTAAATTCCTATACAGTTGGAACCCTGTCTAATCTTGGCAGGTGAAATCAGCGACTTAGAAATCTCAGTAGGTGAAAATAAATGCATGTAAAATTTAAAAACATCTTTGTGATATAGGAATTTTCACACTGTGAAAATAGAAATTTGCATTCACATTTGTGAGCCCACAAAAATGGAGATGCTTAATTACATGTGAAAAATATGCTTCTAAGCCTCAAAATATAGATGCTGACCATGGGGAAATACTTCCTTAATTGTAGCTGTTTCTACTCTTGATCTGAATTTATACTGAAGGGATCAGGGGAGTGTGATGGGGTGTTACTTAGCACCTGATTCCTCTCAGGTGCTAAGTAATCTCTGGATTAAGTGAGGGGAGCACATCTGGGGAGGAATGAGCTGGGATGGATTTATAAATACAGGAAATTGGTAGCAGAAAGAGGGGATTGCTGGGAAAGGCTGTGGTCTCTCACTAGGAGGAGGGAGTGGTGAAGCTGGTAGACCCAGGGAAGGAAGTGAGAGCCAGAAGATTAGGAAAGGGCTCAGGGGAATGAAGCACAGTCTGGGGTGGAACAGAGCTTGACTGCTGACTGCAGGGTCCCTGAGCTGGAACTTGGAGTAGAGGTAGAAGTGGGCCTGAGTTCCCCTGCCAGCCACTGAGGGAACCGCACCATAGGGCAATAAATACCAAGATTGCCTGAGCCTGGTTTTGGGAAGAGCATTTCCAACCCTGGAAGAGGAAACCGTTTGGTGACCTGGCCAGTGGGAAGGGCATCAACCTTACAAGCTATTCCCCAGAGTGACCAGGAGGGGGTGCCATTCTAGCAGTGAGTGAAGCACCCTGTCACATGGAGGAAGGAATTAGAAGAGGGACCAAAATCAGAGTATATTGCAATGGTGTGTAGGAATATCATCCATATGATTACATTTTTATGGTGAAAGAGCCAGTCTTCCCCAAAAATGTGCAATCTAATAGGATGTAGACAGCTGAAGGGTTGGAGAAATAGCTTTAATATATAAGCAGAGTGATCAGTGTGATGACAAATACTGTAGTTGTTGGGCTTTTTAAAGTTAACACTATTTCCCTGCCTTCCCTACCCTCCTTCCTTAGTGTTTCATGCCTTTCTGCCTCACTGCTTTCAATGTCCTATGCCCCTTCCATGCTCCCACTTCCCCTTCTTCCAAATACCATTGATCAGCATTTATTCATGAGATAAACAAAAGTAATAGACAAATAAATGCCATAGGGCCTGATCGAAACCCTTGTCAATGGGACTCCTTCCATTGATTCAAGTGGATTTTGGATCAAACCCTTAGCCGGCTAGTTCTTGTAGGCATTGCAGAGTAAGTAAGTCTTCGGGAGAGATTTAAGTGTGAAGGGTGGCTTGTGGACCAGTTCAGAAGGCTGTTCCATGAATAAAAGCGATATAGGGAAGGTTGGAAAGTTTATGCAAATGATTCCCTCTTTTGAGTTGGTAGATAGTCACAATAGTTAAATCATCCAATAACTTTTATCATATGGGCACTATTGATGAAGGTTATAGAATTGATAAATTCCCCTCCAGGTAGCATTTTCTGTAATGATTAATCCCAACATTGGAGATAAGCCTGAACTTCAAATCCTGGATCCACAGTTATCCCCCACACTCAAACTTGAGGGTAGCTTGTATCTATATCTGAACTTTGTGGCTCAGTCCTATCTTTATAATGTCCTCAATCACTACAATTTAAGACCAGCTTACACCCAGTCTTCCAGAAAAGCCGAATCTGGATTTGAATGTTATAGTTTAGATCTTATCACTGGTCTTTATTGCATGATTTTGCATTGGGGGAAGTTTTACTCAATATATCTGTATGAGAGAAGTTTGAAAATGATTGGATTTAAGTAAGTTCTGTGATATAACAATTTCAAAGAATGTATGTAATGTACAGAACATAAATTACTACTTTCTGAAATCAGCTGTTGGTGGAATTTTTTTTCTGTCCAATTTTATCAATTTATTCATGTTGGGGATTTGGAAAGTTGTTAATGTAAACAAAAACACATTTTAATGTTAAATATGTGAACAAAATTGACTGTTTCTCATTGACAATATCATTCCCAGTCTTAAATTAAGAATTCCTGTTCAACACAAACTAGTTTTAAATAAGTGATTTGATTAGTAATTTGCACATTTGCATTTGTTTTCTTTCCCTGGATTAATACATTCCCCTCACCACCAACAACCTTTTTTTTTTAAAGACAAGCTAAATGTTTTATTTCACATACATTTTGTTGCCAGGCACACAAGGTTTTAATCAAGTAATGGTTGATAACCATAGTTAAAAAGAATATTAACTGAATGATGAATGTAGCATAATTTGCTTATGTGCAAGATTGTGTCCTCTTTAAGGGAAAAAAAGTTTCCTTGCCCTAAGTCCCAGTTGGTTCAGCACTCTCTCCAGAAATGTCCTTAAGATTAATCTTCTCCTGATGGACACAAATCCCGTGCAATCCATTCATCTTCTGCTTCCCCATTGCTGGTCAGAGCTACATCATCACACTGCAAAGATCTGAAGGAATGTTCAATGGCTCAAGTTGAGCCAGAAAGGGCAGGAGCAGATAAGATGACGATATTAATGGGAGGGTAAAATTTGAAATGTTCCAGAATGTTAGGGTAACCCGTATTATCCATTAGCATTCCGCTATGAAATCACATCTCAAACAACATAGCTGTATCATTGAAAATAATTGTGCCATGCACACATTTTGAACATCTTTAATTTCTTGAAAGTCGCTTGGGAAGGATTATCTTTAGCAAGATGAATCCTGGTTGGTTCTCTGAAGAAAACTAAATGATGCAAAGCTGCAAGCAGAGTCTGAGTAAGGTTTAAGCAGCAAGAAATGTTAATGGGCAATAGGTCTGCTTGGGTAATTGACTCAATTAATCTGTCATGATCCTGTCTGTGGACTTCTGACTTCCATTCCTACTTCAGCTACTAGTTTCTGAATATCTTCCATTATTTTGATGATGCTGATCTCATCACTTTTCCAGTGTGGCTAATTTGATTCTGTTCTTTTTATATAAGCCTGATGTGTACCAGACTCCTTAGCAAAGGGTTCCCTGTTCTCTGCAAACAACTCTCACCTCGGACATGACAAACTCACTACATCAAACACATCTCTTACAGGATATATATCTATAGAGTAACGTAACATATCTACAGAAAGCTCATTAATTGTCAAGACTCATAATCATTCTGACATGTATGAACAGGCAATATTTAAGGAAGAATGTATTTATACTAAAAGTATGCTTTATGGATCTGGCATAAAAATTAGTCACCAGGGGATAATATGCCGCAGTGATGGTCCATTCAAGCAGGAGGGAGTTGTCGTCATTCAGCCCTGTTTAGCTGGTGCTGTAATGCAAGGCTCAATTGTTTACCCTTGCTCAATACCAAGACTTTGAGTGGAAAGGCATCAGAGTCAACTGCAAACAACCAAAACTCCTTGAAGGTATAAAAGGAACATTACAACAAGACAGGTTCACCCTGTCTATGGATAGCAACTAAACTAAAAGACTGTTTCAGTATAATATAGAGGAGGGAAAGGTCCTCAGACTCTATTCACTAAGGAAACCCCTTGTGAAGCTGGGATGTATTCATGAATGTTTGGATGCTTGTCCTTGTAAAACCAGCCAGTACTGCAACAGAGTGAACTTGGAGGTGGGGAGAGAAACTACTTTATTAATAAAGTATAGACCCAGGTTTGTGTTGTACAATTTTGTTTTGTATTGTAACTATTTGTTTCCATAACTTCCTCTCATTTCTAGTCAAATCTTTATCCTTTCTTAAATCAACTCTTGTTTTATTACTGCTGTGTGGCATACAGGAGTGGTGGTTTAAGGTAAAACTAGTAAACTGGGGTGTACTGCACCTCTGGGGCAGAGGATCTGAAATTTCTGAGTAGCTAGTGTCGGGCTGGATAGCACAGGGGAATGCTTCAAAGGGTCCTGGGGACTGGGTTTCACCTCTTGTTAATCAGCAAGATTAACAGACTGGCATCACCCAAAGGAGAATGCTTGAGTGGCGGAAAGGCTGATTGTGTTAGGGAGCTGATACCCTGCCAGGCACAGGAAAGATTTCTTCACTTTGCAGGCAGGGGGTAACAAAGTGACTCTCAGTCCTAGGTGTCCCGGGAATTGTCATGTGCACTTGCTGCATGAAAGAATTAGTGTGCAAGTTACCTTGTCTGCCTGTTTCTGGTACAAACAGGTCTTTGCAAACTATGTAATATTTGATGTGAAGTTTGCAATAAAAATGGGAATGCTTTACTTCTCCCTTTGAGTCCAGCCTATCCTTCTATGGCATTGGTATGGAAAAAAATGAGGTATTTCCTTAGTGTACTATATCAAAGTATATGTAATTGTTTGTTTGACAGATTAGATCATGTTACACACCTTTCAAATAGTTAACAACCAGTGCACACATTGCTATTGACTATTTGTCCAGTTATGCCATGAACACCTTCTGGATTCCTGTCAATCCTGAACAGCCATCAGATCATAGTCACCAACTGTTTTGTAGAGAATGAGTCCAAAACTCCCAACTGTCACTATTTTATGTCACCCATACTCTGCTTTAAATATGGATACAGAACTCAAGAATTCCTCTCTAATGAAGGCACCTTTGCACTTAAGTTCAAAACAGCTTTCCCTAAAAACAAAACAAAAAACTCAAACCAAACACGTATTCTGTTCTGTAGCCAGCTACCACTGCTGGGCTCTGTAGTGAACTGACTACTGCTTTGCTGTCCTACTCCATACAGCTGCTTGCCCCCCCTTGAGGTTTCAGATTGAAATAGTAGCTGAGTAGACCAGGACACCCACATCACAGAAAGTGCAGCTAGCAAGGGTACAGGGGTAGAAACCTAATGACAGTTGACTATGGAATCCCTGATGGTGAGGAAATTGTCATCTTTCCCTCACTTCTCCCACCCCTTCCATGTATGGAAGTCTGAAGAAAAACATTTGTTAATAGAGAACTATTGCCAAGGAAAGTAAGATGTGTCTGAATCAGTGGAAGGGCAAATGCAATTTCACCCACACAAATGTCCAGTCAACAGTGGGACCATACTAGAAAGTTGCAAGTCATTTCACCTTTCTGTGCCTCAGTTTTCTCATCCATAAAATGACCTCCTTTGTAGAACGCTTTGAGAGCTATGGATGAAAAGAGCTAGATAGTCATCCTAGTACTAGTAGTAACAAAATTGAATTATAAAATTATAGTTTAGCTTCCAATATTAATAGTGAATAGTAGTAGTCTTTATTTTAACTCTTGTCAAGATGTTTCAAATTAAATGTCTGGATTCTGAATGTAGGGACAACTGCCTCCATGTCCCTTCCCCTCCTATAAATGGAGGCCCAGGATTAGGACTTATAGGAAAGTGGCATTGAATGAATCTGACCTCTAGTCCAGAGGAATTCTTCCTAAAGACCCTAGATGTGAAATCTATCCCAATCACGGCAACACCAAAAGGTTATATAAAAATTGGATTGTGTTTCACCATTCTTCTCTGGTCTCATTGTTCCTGGAAGCTCTTCAAATTTTTTAATTTGGCAAGAGTTCTATGGGAAGGTCTAAAAACTGAATGGCAGGCAGAATTATTTCCAGAATATCCTTGACACCTCTTAATTTTCCTATGAAAAAAGGAAACCAAAGGCAAGCAAGGTGAGGAGTTTGAAAAGCTTTCCCAGAAGTTTATAAAGCCTAATTTGGGTTCAAGTATTCCAAAGTGCGCACAGCTTTAAATGTAATCTCTTTGGTTTCTTGCCCCCAACCCCATACACTTCCTCCCCTCTGATACATAAAATTGCATCTCAGATCCTTTTGTTATTTATAAATGGTATTAGATTGAGATGTATCTCCCAGTGGACATCCTAATTACAAAACTGCTCTCTAGTCTCAAACAATAACTAATAGAATCTGTTTTATTCTTAATTGAAGACTTCAGGTAACCTATGTTCATCATGCAGTTGTTGAAGCTGTATGCTCAGCTGACTGTGGTCATTGTATTATGAATACCAAAAATTTTCTTTTCATGTTTACCATGCAGTAGATTTGTATTCTATGTGCAGAAAGGGGTACTGATTTATAATGTGTTTAATTTATTTTGTATTCCTTTCCATTGGACAATGTCATGAGAATTTATCATTGCAAGTTACTGTATCCTGGAAATACTTTTATTTCAACCTTTCAGAGTAAAATGAACAAATTTAAGCAGAACAGAGAATGTATTACAACTGTGTCCTCATAAAAGTCTGATACTGTCATGTTTCATGCTGAAGGTCTACCTCATGAACTTCTAATACAGGAAGGAGTGGACACAGAGTAAAAATTTTATCTCCACTTCCAGCATGTAAAATGTGCAGTAAGTAAATGGAAATATGATAAGAGGAACTGAGAGTCCTGGAGTGCGAGGAATCCTTGGGTAAAAAGAGGATAGAGTGGACTGCTGGAGAAAAGGAGAGGATATGGTGGAGAGTGAGGGAAGTGGGCTTTGAAAAAATAAACAGAAGCATTATAAGGTGGAGAGGATGCATTATGGTGGAAGGAGTAATGACTGAGTATCAGAGAGGAAAGACTTAGCGATCTAGAGGATCAAAGACTGTGTAAGAGGGAAACGTTGTCCAGGGACAGAAAGTAGGGCTTCAAACCTGGTGAGGCAGGAAGAATTTTTGGGTTAAATTTTAGGCACTTGTAAAAAGCTCTCTTCTGATGAAGGATTTTGTTTATCAACTAAACATTCCAAATTTCATCTTTTTATCATAGCTTGCTAGCTGCAAGATTTTCAACAGAAAAACAAACTGAATCTTGACTGGCAATCAGGAAGGGAGGCCTCGGGGGAATGGGGGTGGGGGGAGATGCAGGTGTAGGGAAGGAAGAAAACTGGTGATAATGACCTGAAAAGGTCAAAGGGAGAGCGTTGTATGGTACCAAGGAAGGCTACATTGATGAGAGCTCTAACCCTTACAGATCAAGACAGCCAAGGGATCTCGAAAGTCAGAGTTCCAGAGCCTCAGTTGGTGTAAACTGATGTTACTAGAGCAGATTTTTACCAGCTGTGGATAATAAAATATTTTGGGTAATTGATTCCAATTTTCATCATAAATTATTGCTTGCTTTCAAGGTGGGATGGTTGATCTAGTATATTGGGAAGTGGCCTGGGACTCGAGACCTGGGTTCAATTACAGATTCAGTGCTTCCTTCTTCCTGTGCCAACATGAGCAAGTCACGTAATTTGCCCTGTCCCTTAGTTCCCCATCTGTAAAAATGGGGATAATGTTGAGCTCATAGGTAAACAAAAATCCCCAATGATTGTGAGGTACTCAGATACTATGGAGCACAAGGCAAAATAAATACCTAGATGAACTATTTAACTGGGAGTCTTACTTTTCATTAGGGAACTTTAAAAATATTTTTATAAAGCCTATTTTAGAGTGCTATAGAAAATCAAGTTTTAATGTTCTCTTCTCTCTGTTCAAAACAATAAGATTCAGATTCTAAAAAAGTTAAACATTCTCCCTCAAGTCTTTTTAATTTAGTTTTTTACTTCTCTTCTGTATCTGTCAGATGACCTTTTAACAAATTATTTCATTTTCATTATTCCCCCTTCACTTCCAGTGAAGTGGGAAGTTAATCAAGAGACCGTCTGTTTTAACAAGGGAAATTCCATTTCTAGTTGATGCTATCATAAACATACATAGCTCTTAAATATTTATCCTTTTATTTATTTGCTACACTGGTGCTTGAAAATTTTTTACAAAGAGAGATTCCCTGCCCAGATCTTAGAAGTAGAATTCCCATCTGGATTTCTGAAACTTTTTTTCCCCCTCAAGTTTAATGGAAGGTAATTGATGGTCTTGTAGACAAGTGGCCATATCTCCAGTAGGTGTAAATCAGTGGAGCTCCATAGCTTTCAGTAAAGCTCTGCTTATTTACACCAGCTGATTATCTGGCCCTGAATTCCTTTACTTGCAGAAAACCAAACTCTTACCTGCAGAGAGTACCTCAGCAAGTGGGATACATTCATTTTCTACACCCAGATTCAGCAGAGACCAAAGAGCGACTGAATCTGATCGGAAGCCCACTGAAGACAATGGGAATCCAGTCTTCCAATGGGCAAGTGTCCCAGTTAGTTCTGTTGGTGATGGGGTTTTTTTATGCTGCAGATACATCTATTAAGATCTGGACTGAGACCACAGATTCAATTAGCATAAGCTATTACATAGTGTTCAGAGAATATCCATTTTAACATGCTCTACAGCAGGGGTAGGCAAACTATGGCACGTGTGCCGAAGGCAGCACACAAGCTGATTTTCAGTGGCACTCATACTGCCCTGGTCCTGGCCACCAGTCTGGGGGCTCTGCATTTTAATTTAATTTTAAATGTAACTTCTTAAACATTTTAAAAACCTTATTTACTTTACATACAACAATAGTTTAGTTATATCTTTTAGACTTATAGAAAGAGACCTTCTAAAAAGTTAAAATGTATTAATGGCACGTGAAACCTTAAATTAGAGTGAATAAATGAAGACTTGGTACACCACTTCTGAAAGGTTGCTGACCCCTGTTCTATAGAATAGTTTTCCATGATCATGCTAATGATGAAGAAGCAGCAGCTCTCTGTATTACTTCTAAACAAATATTGCAGCAAATTGTTTAAAATTTACAAAGAATCAGTTGCAGTAAACTTAACATCTATTGATGTACAACAATTCTGGGAGAATAACTCATTCGTCAGTTGGTTGGAAGTTCTGAAAAATCAAAAAATATTGGGTTGGTTCAAACTGAAACTAAAAATTCCAAAAGTTTTTGACAAATCTAAAATGAAATGTGTTAGCTTTTTTGTTGTTGTTGCCCAAAACATTTAATTCAGCACGGGCTAGATTTACATGTTTACTGAAAGATGAACTGGGATTTCACTGGGCAAGAGACAGAGCATTAGAACAACTATCTCAGAGGTTAGAGCATGAATCTGGAACACCGTAGACCTAGGCTTTAGTCACTGCTCCATGACTATGTATACAAAGTGGAACAACTTCAGCGGTGGAGACTGAGACCTACCCCAGAATAAATCAAAGTCCAGTGGTTAAGACACTCACCTGGGAGCTCAGAAACCCCCACTCAAACCCCTTCTCTATATCTAGCAGAATGGTGAATTAAACCTGGGTCTTCTACATCCCAGGTGAATGCCCTGGCCAGTGGGTTATAAGGGCATCATCACTGGCAAATAACTGTTTGTCTGGAAAATTTTGCCCATCTCTAGAATAGTTTCTTTCTTTGTGGTTTTTATATCACACAAAGTATTAATGGATATGAAAAAATAAGAAATCACTGGCTGATTTCGTTAAAATGTAAATAAAGCATCACTACTTACGTATAAGTAGAGGTAGAAAGTTGACTGACTTTATTCGTCACGTTGAAAATATGTTCTTTTATGGAACACTGCAAATAAAGGTTTAAAATTAGGACATTTAGGTCATATTTTGGTATTAAATCTTAACTCATATTCTGGGTTTATTTGAATTTATATATGGCAGTATAACTTAAAACACATTTATGCTTCATTTATGAAAAAGCATTTTTGTACCTGTTTACCAGTTACAGGGAACAGTTCATTCATCATATAAATGAGGAACCTATTCAGCTGTATAATTTCAATACAACTAATGTAAAGAAGAAAAAAAATGGTCACCATCTGCCCTTTAAATGAGCTTCCCAAAATATAAAGATAAAAGATCCTAAGCTGCTGTGAAATAGATCAGTGCTAATGTATACCATCTGAGATCTATCTGTTCCAATGTCGATAGGAATTCCATTTATCATAATAAATACCTAGCTCTTCTACAGCACTTTTCATCAGTAGATTTCAAAGTGTTTTACAAAGGAGGTTAGTATTACTATCCCCATTTTACAGATGGCACAGTTGTAAAATAATTTGCCAAAGGTCACCCAGCAGGTCAGTGACAGAGGCAGGTATAGAATCCAAGTTTCCTGTGCCTAGTCCAGTGCTCTATGTACTACATATAAGCATTTTAAAAATGAAAAAATTTATGAATTAAATGTAGGAAAAAATTTAAATTTTGAGCACAAGTGCAACCTTTGTTATGCACACATGTAGAGGAGTAAGGGCAATAAAGCGCTACATTTATCATAAAGTTGCAGTATGAGCTACCTGTATTGTAGGTTGCAGTTGAGTAGCCTCTGAAGAGTCACCACTCCAATTCCAGTGCAGGTGTGTGGAGATTGGGAAGACACCACAATTTGACCCTGGTCTAATCAGATGCAATTATGTGCAGTTCCTAACTCAATGCTTGTGGCGAAGTCACAAGCCAGCCCTTAGAATCTAAAACAATACTGTGGTACTAGTTGTTTTTAATATCAAGTGAGATAAGTTTGGTCAAAGTAACAGTACTTACTGAACTGGTTTATGTTCTCTCTCTCTCCCTCAATCTGTTTTTAAGCAAATCAATGCAGCAAGCAGCACCCCACTGCGCCCCCCCCCCCAACAGAACACATTGTTTCACTTTCCTTTCCTTCCGCCTCATTGAAATCATGCCCACTTGCAATCCAGCTAGTGAGGGACTGAAGCTCATTACAATACAACAGAGATGAAGCAAAAATTTGCTTCCAGTATACAGGGCTTAAATTCTCAAAAATTATTTCCTGAACACCCCCACCTCTAGGGCTCTGGGCTTTAGCGCTGCGGGGGGGGGGGGGGGGGGGGGGGAGGGGTGTATGTGTGTGTGTGTGTGTGTGTGTGTTGAGGCTGGGGACTTCAGGGTTTGAAAATATTTACCTCAGTTCCACTCCAATGGGCTCTGGCTGAATTTAAGCCCTGCCAATATATATTGACTAGATTAGCACAGAAATTGAGTTAATATTTAATTATGAGCTATGATTATTTCAACTTATAATTAAACCTTTATTTGCACTGTTCAGTGAAAAAACAGACCACCCTAAAATCAGTGTAATGGAACTGAGAATCAGGCAGGAGCTGAAGGGAAGTCCCTCGGTCTGGTCCCATCCCCCCAGACAATGTTTGATTAGCAGTTTGTGTGATAGGTGCCTGCTTTCAGTTCTGACAAGATGCACAAATTGTACTCCTACACTATCTATATGATGGTTACAAAAATGAATTAACTCTGAACCAACTGCAAGATTAATACAATTTGAACACTAACCAGGTGTATAGAAATAATAAGTTTAAAAGCATCATCAAAAGGTACGAATGTTAGTGTAGATAATAATGCAAAACTAGTGAGCATGATAGATTAATACAAAGATGTGCTATCAATATGCTAAGTAAAATATACCAAACATTCAGAGACTGAACTTAATTTATTCTTGAAGGATAAATGGAAGAAAAATATAGGTCAAGACACCAAATGGGAAATGTAAAGAAATATTTGCCTCAGTACTAAAACTCTTATTTATTGATGATAGTAACAATACAATATAAAATATTCCCTCAAGTGTATAATAGAATTTCCTTTTTTAATTTTAGAGAATTCAAAGTACTGTATCAGATTAAAGCAGGTACATTCTTACACATAATAAGGGAATGAATATAAACTCAGAACTTTGTTATATTGTCCAATATTACTGGAAAAGATTTAAGTGTACCTATGAGATATGTATAAAAAATGATAGGAAGATAAATCCTTAAGGTGAATTACTGGCCCCATTAAAGTCAATGGGAGTTTTGCCATCAACTTAATTGGGGCCAGGATTTTACCCTTTATTTCTCCATCCTTTATTTCTCAATTGCTCAGCAGAAAATTGCCTTGAGCAGCTGGAAGAAAGAGTCTGCTCTTTGTATCAAGCCTTAGTTCCTTCATCCAATGGGAGTAGCACACATAGACATCTCTACAAAATAGGTAGGAATGAAATTTTCAATCTTAGATAACCTAAATGACACAGTAACCAACTGTCCCACTACTGTGTTGTCTGCCCCCATTCCCACCCCACTGTGGATATGTGTCTATTTCAGCTATTAGCTTGATACACTTTATTTGAAATTGTAAAGACCTCATAGGTTTAGCTCTGCAGGTCACTGCTTCAATCTCTGTGGCTGGCTAAGAAAGCAGCTGTCACAACTTCAGTATTGTAAAATCCTTTTGTTGTGTGTAGAAGTAGCATCACTCTTTAATCCTTTCTTTTCTGAACCAGGCTTCAAATTAATTATAACATAAACTTGCAAATCAACATAGAATACACACATTTGTCATTTTTATATAAATTAAATAGTATTACCCTCTTTTGGCCTGAGTGGTTAGCCAATATTCAGGGTCTGGAAGGTTGTTTCTGTTAAGAGGAGAAACCAAACGATTGTTGAGTATTTCTTTGACACGAACCTGCTTTTTTACAAAGAATATACTCAAAGTCCTCCTTCCTTGAACACAGTAAGAATTAAACAGGACACAGTTTTCTTACTCATAATTCCATAAAGCTCTCAGCTTTCTCTGTGGGCCTCTTTGTCAGTGCTGCTTTTGTTTCATGACTTTCTGCTTGTTTTTGGCTGCTTTTTTACTTACAGATGTACACAGCTCCACCAAAAAAATACCCAGCCCCCATGTTTGCATTCAGACTCCTTGAAAGTCTGTGATTTGGATGGTGGCTTCTATTTTTTCCAGCTATTAATAAACATAGGGGATTTAACTGATAGCTACCTTCCAGTTAGCTAAATGAGCTATTACACCCACCAGTTTCTGCAAGGCTTGTGACTGCCTCATTGATAGAAAATATGCTTGCAGAGAACCACCCAACCTCCAGCATATCAATATTAAGCTGTATTATCACTATGCAATGTCATATTGGCATGAAGTTTGAATTGTAAACTCCTTACTATAAACATCAATGGAGAACTGAAAGAAAGAGATCATGTGCTCTAGTGATGTAAAACTGCCTTGAAAGAGACCAGGTTTCCATATCTAGTTTTGTGCTACTGCTGATGGGAATGGATGTAAGTCCTGTATGCACAAAACATTCATCCTCTGAGAGGATGGAGCACCTTGTCTCCTGGAGGAATCTCTTTTTAGCAATACTATTGTTATGAACCCTGTGCATGGTATAGTGTTGACCTAGCCTAGCTGCATCCAGGTAAACTACCTTGTGTCTCCCCTAGGATTTTACAGAAAGGGGTAATTTGCATTAGTTATCTTGCTGCTATTAAAAGCAAATACACACCTTATTTGGAGGAAAAGACATGGCCCTACATGTTTATTTGCATGAGCAAAGGGTTATGTTTTAGAAGGCATGATGTTACTAGCAGTTCATTGCTGATATTGTTTGCATACCCCCAAAAAAGGTATTTTATTGGATGAGTTACTCAAGCTGAATCACTTCTTCAGTGAAGAGCAACTGCCTACCGAATATACCCACAAAAGGCAATACACATTACATGGCATCCAAAAATACTAACCCTCAAACCTGTCCTAAATCATGTTTTCAGAGCATCTCAGGAAAGAAAAAGGGGAAGGATGAAGAGACATTTTAATCTAATTTTCATAGTATTTATTATATGGCAAACAGACCTGAACTCAGTAAGGATATGTAGCAAAAGGAAATGATTCTGAATATTCCTTTAAATGAAGACAAATTATAGTGAGAGCTTTCAGAATATTCTCAGAATTAAAATCTTTCCATTTCTTTTGGTGAGAAATACAGAGCATAACCAATATGCATGTAACATGCATCAGCATTTGAAAGTTTGAAACATAAAACTCTTCACTGCAAATCTGAAATGGGCATCAATATTAATTAAATAACAGATGCAAAAATACTCAGCCTCAAGTGAAGAGAGGAAGGTTAGAAGCATGAGGCTAATATCCACCTCCCAGCACAAGATAAGTGGGAGGTTGTTGGGTAGTGCAGGAGTAGAGATTGGAATGAAGTTGCAGGACATTCTGGGGAGGTAGTGTGGCATGGAGCCACTCACAAAGGAACCAGCAGCCATGATAGTATAGTAATACTAACAGTGAGAGCTAGTATTGCAGTCCTATAATAACAGATACAGCTGAAATATACTAGCATTACTCCCTGCATTCAAATTCCTCCACCATTTTGGACTCAGTCCGACTCAGTGAAATCTAACAATCTAGAGTGAAATATCACCTTTCCTTTAGTTACTGTGCATTGAGATGCAGAACCAAAGTAACATTCTCTGAACAGGTATACAGAGCTGTGTAAAACATGCAACTTCGGGAATTCATTCTGTTCAAGAAGTTATTACGAAGGGAGCAATCTAATAGCACCTACACACATTACGGTGAAGTAAAATTAATTTGTTGTCTGTGACTGCTAATACCAGGATATTCCCCCAAATATATTTGTCATCGCTACTAAAAAAAAAAAAAACTAGAAAAATAATTTGAGAGTTTAATAGCATAAACTGAATACCAGTCTTTTCAAAGAGTGGGCTATCTAGTGTATTTGATTTTTCAAACCTTTGACTTCTGAGAAGTGAAATAACTGCTCCTAGTCTACTCATTATGAAAAGGAAACACTTGTTTGTTCCACCTAGTCTTTGGTTCTTTTGGCAAGAAAACTATTTAAAGTTCTGAAGTTGAAACATCAAAAACATTGATCTCTTAGAGGAAAAATCTTAAAAAATAACCCCAAACCTTGCAGCTTACAGAGGTCCAGGAAGAACATGCTGTTGACTCTTTGCACTGAAATTCCAACAAGTACGCAGTGCCTACGTCAGGGGTAGGCAAACTTTTTTTGGCCGAGGGCCACATCTGGGTATGGCAATGGTATGGCAGGCCATGAATGCTCACAAAATGGGGTGTTGGGATACGGGAGGGGTGAGGGCTCTGGCTGAGGGGGTGCAGGCTCTGGGGTGGGGCCAGAAATGAGTTCAGGGTACAGGAAGGGGCTCCAGGTTGGGGTGTGGGGGGGTGGAGGGTGGAGGTTCAGGTTGGGGTGTGGGCTCTGGGGTGAGGCTGGGGATGAGGGGTTGGGGGTGCTGGAGGTTGCTCCGGGCTGGGACTGAGGGGTTCGGAGGGGGATCAGAGCTGTGTCGGGGGGTGGGGCATGGGAGGGTGCAGGGTCCAGGCGGCGCTTACTTCAAGCAGGTCCCAGAAGCAGCAGCATGTCCCCGCTCTGGCTCCTACATGGAGGCATGGCCAGGTGGGCTCTGCACACTGCCCTGTCCGCAGGTGCCGCCCCTGCAACTCCCATTGACTGCAGTTCCTGGCCAATGGGAGCTGTGGGGACAGCATGCAGAGCCCCCTGGCTGCCCCTATGTGTAAGAGACGGAGCGGGGACATGCTGCTGCTTCTGGGAGCCATGCAGAGCGGGGCAAGCCGGGGCAGCCAGGGGGCTCTGCACACTGCCCCCGCAACTCCCATTGGCCAGGAACCATGGCCAATAGGAGCTGCAGGGGCACCGCCTGCGGACAGGGCAGCATGTAGAGCCCACCTGGCCATGCCTCCGCATAGGAGCCCGAGCGGGTGACATGCTGCTGCTTCTGGGAGCCGTGCGGAGCAGGGCAAGCCCCCTCCCTGGCTGCAGCGCTGGAGCGGGGCAAGCCCTGGACCCCACTCTCTGGCAGGCGCTCGAGGGCTGGATTAAAACACCTGGAGGGCCAGATGCACCCCCCCGGGCCATAGTTTGCCCACCCCGGCCTATGTCCAAGGCAAAGTTCACTAGTTGCCAACAATGAGAAGAAAACATAGGAGGCTAAAGGGTAAATAAGATATAGTTATTAACAGAGATCTGTTAATCCGGCAAGTTATCACAAACTTTAAATTCAATTTGTTTGCCAAGATATTTCCTATTTACTTTGATTTTCAAGGTTGGACAAATGTAATGTGAAGCTCTCTGAAACTCACTGGGGTAGAATTATATAATAAATCCCACAAACAATGACTTCTCTCTTGTTTTATAACTTATTTACATTTCCCTTCTATAATCCTATTTTAAATCTATTTTTGTCTCATTATATCTGGAGTCCACTCTGGGGCTGGCATAAGCTATATTTTGCAATATAAATTTTGAGAGCTGGCCTGAAAAGCAGGATTTTTCCTGTGAAGATTTCTCTAGATATTTTTCCTGTTGGGAAATTCTGGTTTTCCAATGGGAAATCTCGAAACTGTGAAAGTGAATAACTTCCCACCCTTCTTACAGTTTCTCAACATTTTTAGGTTTGCTAAAACCCTATTTTCTGATAAAAAGTTTTCCTTCATTTCCCTTTTGATCAGTTCTATAAACTTTGTAACAGTGCACCTTTTTTTTTTTAAATAGAATATTAACTTCCTAAATAGAAATGACTTCCAAAAGTATTTTCAGGACACATCATGAGTAATTGTTTTCCCCTACAAAATCCCTTTGGGCTTGTGAAAGCAGATAAGCTTCAAACTTATCACAACAGTTCAGGCAACAAAGGCAGCATGCTTTTGGATGCAGTTTCAGGTATTCCTCCATTCTTGTACAAAGGGCCTATCTAATACTTTTATGACCTATGCTGTTAGTTATGGCTATTAGCTATGCTACCATGAAGTGTATGTTCACTCTTCTTCTTCAAATCTGGAAAAATGAAGAATTTACCAAAGGCCATAACATCTCTTTCTTTTTATAAGGTTGGCTTTTGTCCCAGAAAGTGTTGTTTCTAGTCACTAATTACAGCCTTGCTGAGGCTGAAATTAATTTGTTGATGTTTTTGATAAAAGTGTATGACCTTGGCAGGACCGGCTCCAGGCGTCAGCTTAACAAGCAGGTGCTTGGGGCGGCCAAAGGAGAGGGGCGGCACCTGCGGCAATTCGGGGGCAGCAGGTCCCTCACTCCCTCTAGGAGCGAAGGACCTGCCACTGAACTGCCGCTGCCGATCGTGGCTTTTTTCTTTTTTTTTTTGCTTGGGGCGGCAGAAATGCTGGAGCCGGCCCTGGACCTTGGTATTAAAAAGTAGAAAACCATTGCTATAAGAGAAGAAATACTTTGTATGGGCACATACTATCTACACTTGAAAGCAAATAGCTGAAGTCTAAGGAATTATATCTCATCAAAAGGTAATTATTAGATCTGGGAGGGAGCAAAATCTGCTAAATGAGTGGTAGAATAGCAATTGAAGTAGAAAAGCGTAGAACGTGGAACAAGCATTCATCAAAGATATAAGCCTTGGAAAAGCTGGCAAAGTGTTTTAGAAGTTTTATGGTCACTTAAATCTTGACAGCTCTTCTATGGTGCTTTTGTAAGAAAGATACCTTGAAAGCATGGTTTAAAAAAAAATATATATATATATATATATATATATAGGAATGCCCAAAGTATCCTATTGTCTCTAACTTAAAGGCAAAAGTCCTGACAAACCTATGTTAGCATTCTGGAAAATCATAGGCTAAAGAGACAGAAAAATATCATCCTTCAATTTTTAGGATGTACATTTTCATTGAATGTATTGTGCAACTCTTTTCGCGGTTTATGGAGGTTGTGTGTTCCATCCACTGTGAATGACACTAAATATGCATACATGTTTTACTTAAAAACAAAAAACAAACAAACAAACAAAAAAAGGCTGAGGTTGCATTGACAGATTTCTTGAAGGAGATTCCAATAGAACCTTAAAAAGAACAGGAGTACTTGTGGCACCTTAGAGACTAACAAATTTATTAGAGCATAAGCTTTCGTGGACTACAGCCCACTTCTTCGGATGCATATAGAGTGGAATAAATATTGAGAAGATATATATATACACACATACAGAGAGCATAAACAGGTGGGAGTTGTCTTACCAACTCTGAGAGGCCAATTAATTAAGAGAAAAAAAACTTTTGAAGTGATAATCAAGATAGCCCAGTACAGACAGTTTGATAAGAAGTGTGAGAATACTTACAAGGGGAGATAGATTCAATGTTTGTAATGGCTCAGCCATTCCCAGTCCTTATTCAATCCTAAGCCATTACAAACATTTAATCTATCTCCCCTTGTAAGTCTTATCAAACTGTCTGTACTGGGCTATCTTGATTATCACTTCAAAAGTTTTTTTTCTCTTAATTAATTGGCCTCTCAGAGTTGGTAAGACAACTCCCACCTGTTTATGCTCTCTGTATGTGTGTATCTATATTTCCTCAATATTTATTCCACTCTATATGCATCTGAAGAAGTGGGCTGTAGTCCACGAAAGCTTATGCTCTAATAAATTTGTTAGTCTCTAAGGTGCCACAAGTACTCCTGTTCTTTTTGCGGGTACAGACTAACACGGCTGCTACTCTGAAACCTGTCAATAGAACCTTCTATATTACCACTTTCTGTGGAATTGTTCCTCTCCACCCCATCCCTCTGAGCTGGATGGGCATCCTGCGATCCAAGCTGAATAAGGGGCAACACACAGCTCTGCTGCCCCAGGGAAACGACATGGACTGAATTGTGGCTATAGGCTTTCCTCTTGTTCCCTCTGGGTTCTTCCATTTCTCCATTCATGCCCACCCAGGATGAGGGGAATAGCAGCCTAGTGACAGTTGCTTTTCCTCCCACACAGGGTCTGGCAATGTGGCTGCTCCACATACGGGTATTAGAAGATTCTCTACTCCCCTACATGGGCACACAGCCATGTTCCTGGCATGATCCCACCAAATGCTAGAGAGCGGTACTAAACAAATAATTAACATAGTTGGAGGGTATGACTTCCAGCTCCTCTTTGGAATGTTATTTGTACTGCCAAAGTCTGGCTGACTGTATTTCTTTTATTTAGGGAGGAAAGAAAAATTTCCCGTGTGCCCTTTGGAAAGTCCATTGACTAGTGAATGTGGAATTTATCGCTTGCCGTATGTGGTTAAGATGATGGATGATGAAACTGAGCAAGCTAATTGATTGATTATTTATTTTATTTATTAAAGAATTTGGGAAGTGTGGGGGTTGGGTAGAGTTAGGAAGGAAATGTTGTTTTCCATCACAGGAGAATTTTCAAAATTAAAAATATCTTATAGGCCCAAATTGGGGCAGAGTGAAAATCTCAAATTTTTGCAAACTGAAAATCCAAACATTTTGGAGTGTCAATTGAAATGTTAGATTTTAATTTTGAACTTTTTTAAAAAAATCTTTTTTACTGTAAATTAACTTAAATTTCTAAGCAGTGTTCACTGCTGTTGTTACACATGCTAGCTAAATTCAAAATCGCTCAGATAGGTTAGCCCAAACACAGCTTTTGTTGTACAGAAATACCCTGGGGTCATGACTACACTAGCGAGCTTGCAATAGGACAGCTGTACAGGTGCTGCTGTAAGATGGCTTGTGTAGCTACTGTATGCCAATGGGGGAGAGTTCTCCCATTGACAACCTTCACGAGCAGCAGTAGCAATGTAGGCCGGAGAAGTTCTCCCGCCGGTATATAGCTGTGCACACTACGACTTATATTGGGGGAAAAACGCATGTCACTCAGAGGGACATAAATTTTGCCGACATAAGTGGTAGTGTAGACATGGCCTGAGTATTGCTGCTCTTACGAAGATCTAAATCTACCACAGATTGCATCTAAGGAACATGGTGTGATGCAAATAATCTGAACAGCTGTTGAGTATTGAATTACAACAATGCTATAAGCAGCTGCATAGACTCATCTCCTCTGAGAGAATAGTATTTAAACTGCAACTAAAATTTGTGTAATATTCCCTATTCGGGGGTGGGGGGAACCTGATGGCTAAATGTTTGGTAATTAACCTGTAAGTGACAATTTAAGATTACTGAACATTTTTTCTAACCTTTTTTATGGTATGCGCTCAAGACTTGGCTGTCTCCAGTCAAATGAAAACATTCGAAGATGCAAAAGACCACAGTGAAACTTATCTCCAAAGAATAAGAAAAGTAGAGTGTTGTTCCTAAATAACACGGCTATTTTCCACAATGTTTTGCAGAAATGTGGAAATTTGCCAAATATTTTTATATAGTTATTTACTAGGCTGGATTCTGTAAACACACTGAATAATTTTATGCACATGACTAGTCACTTTACATTCAGGATTAGGAACTCAGACTTTCTCTTCAGTCTATTGTAGTAGGTTGAACACTATGTACAGTACAATGAGTGGTTCCATAAAGATAATTCTATCTGAATGATGGAACACTCTGTCTTGGAAAGCAGTGACTCAAAGAAGGATTTAAGGGTCATCCTAGACAATCATCTCAACGTGAGCAGTCAGTGCCACATTATGGCAAAAAAGGGCTGTTGTGAACTTGAATGTATAAAAAGGGAAGTCCATTTTACCTCAGTATACCACATTGGTAAGATAGCTACTAAAATTCTGTGTCTACTTATGATGTCCACACTTCAAAAAGGATTTGGAAATTCTGGAGAAAGTTCAAAGGACAGCTACAAAAATGATCCAGGCGTAGCATAGCAAGTCCAGTTTATCAAAGAGAAGGTGGAGAAGTGACTGGTCACTATGTATACACCCTTACACATGGAAAAAACCATCTGTAGAGAGGGGCATTTCAACCCTGTTGTCGAAGACATAATGTAAGTTCTAGGGGCTATACACTGAAGTTAGACCAACTCAACCTTGAAATTAGACACAATTTCCTAGCTGTTTGGATCATTAAACATTGGAACAGCACACCGGAGGAGGTGATGGATTCACCATTGATTGGAGACTTGAAAACAAGATTAGAGATCTTTTAAAAATATATGCTTTAATCTATCTTCAGGGAGACATTTCATGGCCCCCGTGTGCAGGGGATTGGACTGGATGGTCATGGTGGTCCTGTCTGGTCTTGCAATCTGTAAATCTGCAGATCGCCCCCTCATCTTTTTTTTTTTTTTTTTTTTTTTAATGTGCCATGGGGAGAACAGGACTGCCTGTTTTGCTCTCAACATTATCCTAACACTTGCACATCTGCTTTAAACTAATTTCTACAATCAAATCTCATGCTTCGTGGCTTCAGCCTGTTGCCTGCATTGGTTTGGGGGGATTTTCCCCCAAAGCACAATTGACTAGATGCACACTGTTTGGGGAGGGGTTTGTTTTTGGCCTTCCTCTGAATCATCAGAGACTGGCTATTGCTGGAGGTGGACCACTGCTCTTAGATGCTATAGAGAATCCTTTCTGGTTGCTTGGCTGGTGTCTTGTACACATGCTCACGGACATACTAATCTCCAGATTTGTATTTGGGAAAGAATTGACGTTCCATTCTGACCTGTGGGAATCTGTGTCTTTTACTGCCTTCTCCAGCCTTTGGTAGGGTTTGCATGCTAGGATCATCTGGACACATCTTGCCTAATGATTTCTCTCACATTGTAGGCTCCTGAGCATTGGTGCCAACTTGGACTCTGGTTTTCTATCTGTGGTGCACAGTTTAGTTTCCTGAGGATTTAAATGTTTTGGTCTAAAGTCGTTGGAATCTGTATGAAATGTAATGGCCTGTGATTTACAGGAGGTAAGATTAGATGATCCAATGGTCCCCTCTGGCCTTAAACTCTATGAAACACTACTAATGAATCATATAGCTTATACTGACTATAAAAGAAAGATCTCTTTAATCTCAAAATGGAAAATTATGCTTTGATAATATGGGAAAAAAGACAGAAAATTATAATCAACAAGTTGACAATGTCCACGTCACAATGTTTGTACAGTGTTTTGAAGATGAAAAGCCTTGAACAAATGTTAAACATTAGAAAAATAACTTATTTGATCTTTAAAATTTGATAAAGTGATCTAACTGAATCTCTTTAGTGAATTTCCATAATAATAATAATTGGGATGACCCATTGAATGCCCACTAGACATTGATGTTTTCAGATTCCTTGTGAGTTGGTTGGCTTACATAAAATTAAAGTATTTATTTTAGAAAAAGGTAACTTTATTTAGAGCATACTTTTCCAGGGCTAACTAGGAACTGACCAGCTTTTTTCTGTAAAGTACTTTGTTGTTGAGAAACATCCATTATATAATTGGAGGGTGGGTGGGGAATAACGAAGCAGATGTTTATGGAGGAAAATAATGGAAATTTAAAGCTCATTCTTGAAGCCATATCTAATTAAACCTATCAATGTTTGTTCAGGCCCTATGGCTGTTCATATTTATGGTCATTTGCAATAAAATGTAGACTTGCTTAACTGATAATTTTTTTTTCTTGGCAGCAAAAGCATAAAATTATATCTTGCCATTAAGAAGGCTGTATATTCCCAAGGCTAGTATAGACCTTTTAAATATTTTGTTTCATTAGAAATAGGAGTCTGTGTTAGAGTTTAAATTGCTTAAAGCTCAAACAAAAAGTAAATGTTACAGCATACAAATTGTTTTAGCTACATTAATTACTGAAAGTCAGTTAAGACCAAAATGCTATCCTTTCATTATGTGTAAGGAGAGTGAGAACTACTGGTCTAATGATCTGAAAACAGTACTAGGATCCTGAGATTTGTCTGTGCCAGGGGTGAGGACGGGGGGGCGGGGGGGGAACAGACTCCAAGGGCTCAATTCCTTCTTCCCTGCTCCACATGCTCCAGCAAATGTTATCCCAGGCTATGCTAGGCTAGCATTATTGGTGATACTAGCATCTTCATTGTGTGCAATGACAGGCTGTAGGTAGAGAAAGAGCAGTACCTGGGGGAAGAGAGAAGCAGGTGAGCCAAGAGGCAGTTGTCAGTACTATATCAGTTGCCACTGGAGTCGGGGGATACTAATACCTGTTATGTGACAGCTATTAATATTTTGGAATCCTGGCCCACATCAAGTGACCAGAGCCAGGAAGGTAAAGATCAATTGGCCTCGTATTGGCACTCCTGTGTGTCCCACTCTTGTACTACAGGGTCATTGGTACTTGAACACAGGGAGAAGAGCAAAAGAGAGATAAGGTGGGGAAGCTCATCAAATCCCATCTGCAAAAGAGAAAAAATGGAGATGAAGTGAAATAAGCAGATGGAAAGCAAATTTGGGTGGGGAAAAATACAGAAGATGGAAAAAAGAGAACATTTTGGAGATAAAGGGAAAGAAAAAGGAATAAAGAAATGGAAAAAGGTAGATAAGGAAGAAATATTGCCTGAGACAAGTAAATTTAATGAATGTGTTAAAGTTTCTACATCTTGTGTGTTTCTTTCCAGGCTAATTGTGGTTCTGATGCGGCCTACTAGGGCACCAACATCAGAGCAAGTGTTGGAGCCTTGTAAGTTTCTGCTGCAGTGTTTTGTTTATTACAAATACATGGATGAGAGGGATTTCCAGCCTAGGAGCCTGTTCAAATTAATACAAGTCAGGGATTTGGTGTGCTTCTGTTCAGGGCAGAACCCATGCCAATCCCCTAATACTCCCTTCCCTGGATGGTCTCCTTAGCATACACAGATGGCTGGCCTGAGCAGATGTTCACGCTTCCACTTGGGAACCTTCAGAATATAAATATTCCCCAGAGCTTGCCCTGCCTGACAGGACTGAAAAACCATAGCTAGTAACTAGACCACTCATAATCCCTGCAGCCTGCCCGGGGGAGAATGAAGGGGATAAATAAATGTTTTCAATTGAATTTTATATGTGTACTTTAAAATGATGTGTAGTGGTCTTCAGTGCTGCTCCAAAGGATATCTGAATTGACCTGTATTATTGTGTGAATAAAATACAGCCCACTGGTTAAAAAGTATCATGTTTGACTTTGAATTAGTGTAACATCTGACATAGAGAGGGAAATATCATATTTTTTTCATGGTCACATGATAATGTGCTCCTTCTTTCTCATTTCAAGGCTCTTCCACTTCCACAGGGCAAACACCTGGCACCAGGAGCTTGGGAATGAGGACCAACCTATTGCAAGCAAGGACAAATCAGCTCTGAGATGAGCTGATGGCAGACCTGCTAGATAAAATGAATGCCAGAGTTCCAGAAGGACCAAAGGAAGTATGAAAAAGACAAGGATGTAAGAAAGGTGGAAAGCGAGGCAGAGGCTGCTTGGTGTGAGGAGAAATCAGTGGACAGGTTCTTTGAGTGTCACTGCAGGTTGAGGAAGAAAGAGCACAATAGAAGGAGTTGTTTGAGTGATTACTTGTGCTCCTGCCTACTCCCTGAGTCCCCTTTGCACTATTCTGTCCTGAAGATCATGCAACCTTTGGACAATTCAGGAAATGGCTGGACCACATCAGATGCAATGATTACTAGCACATGGCATGGACAAATGTACCCTGAGCATTCATCTACTCCAGTCCAGTCAAGGGCCCCATGTTTAAAATGCACCAAAAAGGCCAGAGGGAGAAGGCATGCTTAGGAAATAATTAGACATGCCATTAGGCAACATGGTCCTTTGAATGTTTTGGCACTGAGTTTGTTTATTGTGTCAATTGGTTTGATGTCAATTGGTCTGTCATTCTAGTTCTTGCATTATTTTACATACCAAAGTGTTGAATTTGCACACAAAGTTATAATAGCAGGTTTTATTATATGTAATGTTAAGTGCCACAGATTTTAATGAATGGCATCACATGCCTATTCTCCATAACTTTCATAATAAGTTTATAAACTGTCATCACAGAAACTTATAAACTCAGTGGCAGTACATGGCCAGTATTGATAAAATGCAGAACCCACCTCCATACACTTCATGGGAATGTCTACAGAATTAACAGTCCATAATCCCAACACACTTAATAAACATCCCATAGCTGCCCCACACCTAGACATAGCAGAACCTCCAATAACATTTCATTTTCTCTCATGTATGGGACAGTACAACCCATTATATGGTGCACAAAGCATTCTTGACTTCCACTGCTGTATGTAATGCTTCAGAAATTGAGCACTGTCTTGAGTCCGTTCTGGTGAAAAAGTTCCCCCTTTTCCTCACAAACATTCTGCAGAACACAGCAGGCCATATTATTGTGGTCTGTATTGATGACGCTGGCATCCAAATTGCTTTGAGGGCAGCACTAATGTAAGTTTTCCATTTGCCAAATGTACATTCCATCAGCTACTGAGCATGTAGTTGAATCTTCTTTTGCTAGGTTCTCTGAAATCAGGCTATGGTTTCATAAGCAATATCAGGATGAGCAGGGTCTCCTAGAATATCAGTAATTCTTGTGGGGAATAATGTGCCAGCTTGTCTATAAAGATAAAGTCATGATCTCTGGAACACTCTAACATAGGATGCACTGGCAGGGTGCATGATGTCAGTGCCCATGAATCTACCCCCGTGGGGGTAACCAGGACCGAAATAATGATTGAGTAGTACCCTTTCAGTTTGTGCTCCTTACAGAAGGCATACCAGAGGCATGTGAGTCGCATTAATGGCCTTGGTGCAGTCTGGAAACCCCATTCTCAAGTCAGCAATAATTTCAGGAATATTTGTAATATCCATGACTTTTGGGGTACATCACAGTCCAGCTCACCTCACAAACCTGCCACAAACCCCACAGTTGATTTGCCAACTCCAAACTGTTTAGTTACCGACCAGTAGCAGACTGGGGTAGCGATCTTCTAGATGGCCATGGTGACCTGCTTCTGGACCAGCGTGGTCTACCTGTGTGGTGGTCTGGTGCTGGCATGTTGGGATAAACTGATCACAAACCTCAAGGAACATCTGCTTCTTCACATGAAAATTGTCGACTTACTGCTGATCATCCCAGGTCTGCATGATGATGGGATCCCACCAGTCTGTGCTTGTGGCCCTGCTCCAGAAGCACTAGCCTTCATAGGGAGAGTCTGCAGCTCAGGCAACAGGCATGAGCAGCATCAGTTGGGTTGTAGCCAGCATGATGATATCCCCCTTGGAGAGGTGCTTTTGGCAATTCAAAAGTGCCATCAAAATATCCATCAGCATCTTGTAGATGCTCCACCTGTTTCTCGAAATAGGACTGGCAGCATGAGATGGTAATGTTCTCCCACTAGGTCGGGATCCATGTTGATGACTGTGGCTACTAGGGCTGTGCAGACACAAAATGGTTTGAGTGGATGTGTTGATGGGCTAAAGCCACACTAGACATTCTGGTCAATTTCTTCAGGACAGACAAATTCTCCCACAACCACTATGAGCTGACCTCTTGACCATCTTTAGCCAGTGAGGGCACTAAAACCCCTGAGATATAATAGTATATGCCCACAGAAGATGTTGTGACTCAGGTCTGCGTAGTGCCAGTACAGTTGTGAGGCCTGTGTTTCCAATATAGTGTGGATGCTCAAGCATAGGTTTGGAAACAGAGTCTTCAGGCTCAGGTCACACAGACCTGGGTTTAATGTGCTGTGTAGACATACCCAGAAATACTTATCTGTACAGCCCAGTTGAATATTTTTTCAAATGAGTTCATTAAAATCTGTCTTTCATTTACCATCAGATAGCACAATATGCTGTCAAGTGATTCCATAACAGTGGAAATACATCCCGTGTCATGCTTGACATTCCTTCTTTATCATCGTATCAGAGCATATTAATTGTCCCCATTGTAAATATTTATGGTTGTAGACAAGATGCCACAGAAGTGGTTTGTGAATATTATCACTGCAGTACAGATGTGTAACTCATTCTTCCAGAAAATCCCATGGTGCTGGAACATAACACAACATAATCAATAGCAAGTTGTCATTTTGATGGGAAAAGCTCTTCATGGTCCAATTTTAGTAACTATTTCATCAAGCTATCTTTCACGTACAATAGTCTGCAACAGAGCCAGAAAGTCCCACCTATATACCATCATTTCAGACACTGTGATTTTAATCCCCCCATAGATTCTATAATCTCTCAAATATAGAGACTGACTGACCAATAATTTAAGCAGGAAATGTGTTTTGTATTACCTGTGGACATTTTCTACAATCTATGGGCTCATTGAACAAAGCAATGAACATGTTATATTGAAACAGAGTTCTGAACTGATAAGCATTTGAATAAAAATCTTTCTAAGTGATTGATGCTGTTGCGGTGTGTCTCTAAAAGGCAACAGCACTCACAATCAATTTACCATTAATTTCCATACCATTTGTAAAGTTATTACCTATTTGGAATATTACCTACTTTTTTCATGTACACCATAAAAATTTATGATGTATTCCCTTCAAATGCTTGTATAAAAAAGCATGAATAACACTAAAATGTGATTTGTAAGGAGAGTAGGAGGTACATCTTCATTTTTAATTACCTTTTTCTTGTCAATGAACACTGTAAAGTACTGAGGTAAAATATTTGCTGCAGTTTAGGGATATACGTGCTGATATTGAGCATTTCATCCCTGTATCAGGGCAATGAATGAATCACAGAAGCAATACAATCAAGTCATTACACTACAGTATACAGTGCGAAATGAGAGTTTAGATAGAACACACAGACATGGCCAATGAATTATGTTGTTTAAACTAGGCTTGGTGAGTGGGGAACAGTGCCACGTCAGCAAGTTTGCTAAAAAGCAAAATATAAGAGGCGAGAAAAATTCCTCACAGGGAGGATAGTGCAGAGTTTTAGCAGTACTCTCTTTATCCTATATTATCCTTAGTTCATTCTAGACTCTACAGAAAATAAATGACAGAAATTAGACATGGATGATATTAAGGAAATTTAACCTTAGACATAGCAGGAATATTTGAGACTTTCAACCCACATGATTTAAAGGTATTGCTGGAAGGACTTCCCACCCCTCACCACAGGATCTGTTTATGGGATTGTTCTTTTATTTTTGTTTCATAAATACAGAAAAGAGGATAAACATTTTACTCCTGGTTCAGTTCTTCAAGGTCCTTCACTTAAAGCCTGGCTGTGCACCATCTGAACTCTGTGGTAAAGATCCTATTGATTTGAATGGGGATAAGATTATCACATTACTGTGCTCATGCAAAATGCACATGGAAGATAAGGGAGTAAAAATGGAATAAATAGGATTCATCTTGTTGTATTCTTAACACACCAAATATCTTGCAAGCCATAAAAGAATGGGTGAACCGAAGCCATCAGTTTGGTTTTTTTTAGTTGACTCTTTCAATTCCCTGCGTGGTAGTGCATAAGGATTCCTTTATTACTATAATTACTGCAACTACAGTTAGCTTGGCACTTATGTCTGTTCTCTTTGGCTTTTCCATCACCACTGTAGTCATGCTTTTTGTTCTTGGGTTGTTTTGTTTTGTTTTTAACCACAAGAGGTAGTTTGATGAGGAGACTGGTGGAAAGATTGTATAGAAGGTAGAATTTGCTGCCATCAGCATTAGGGAAAATACCCAAACTAAAAATTCTTCTTGCACATTTGCGTACTAGCAAATCAGGTTGTGACAATTAAGTAATATATTATTTTCCAGTGTACTAGTTTTAATTATTTCCTCAAAGATGTTTGTAATTAAGTGATCTAAATCAATTTTTTTCATGCTGCATTTTGGATGAATGAGTTACATTAAAATTAGTTCTCTTAAAATGCAAGGTATACAACAGGTCTCAACTACCACAGTAAACTCAGGGAGAAAGGTTGTCTTAGAGTTTTCCAAGACCCAACACACTGAAAGGCTTTTACAGTCTAAGACAACGGTAAAAAGAAGAACAGGAGTACTTGTGGCACCTTAGAGACTAACAAATTTATTAGAGCATAAGCTTTCGTGGACTACAGCCAACTTCTTCGGATGCATATAGAATGGAACATATATTGAGGAGATATATATACACACATACAGAGAGCATAAACAGGTGGGAGTTGTCTTACCACCTGTTTATGCTCTCTGTATGTGTGTATATATATCTTCTCAATATATGTTCCATTCTATATGCATCCGAAGAAGTGGGCTGTAGTCCACGAAAGCTTATGCTCTAATAAATTTGTTAGTCTCTAAGGTGCCACAAGTACTCCTGTTCTTCTTTTTGTGGATACAGACTAACACGGCTGCTACTCTGAAATAAGACAATGGTGGAGCTCCCAGTGATTTAGGGCCAGATTGTGATCTGCTATGCATAAAGTACTCCCACTGCTCCTTATTTGAGCCACACACAGCACAAGGGATAAGATATACTCTCAGAGCTGCTACCTCCTGTCTGGCACATGTGGGAGGGGAGTGGATAGGCAGGAGTGGAGTCAGAGGAGACTTGACGTCTTCAGTGTGCCAACCAGCACAGCCATTACAGATTGGGAGGAAAATAATTTGCTCCAGGTATTGGGCAGATTATGTCTCCCCTTGGACTAAGTGGGGAACCAGGGACCAGATTGTGCCTCTCTCTGAGTCACAGTCTAATCCTTGCCTCCCCCTGTGGCATTGCAACTGTATGCTACCCTATTCAGGGCTTGTGGCAAAGTCCATAATCTAGAGCTTAACAGTGAGAGATCAGGTCCTGAGCATTATACCTTAAATTGCTCCCGATAATTAAGCAGAAGTCAGTGGACATCTTGGAGCACTGATTTAATGTGCGCTCAGCAAAAAACACCCTTTAATAGTTTGTACCAAATGAAGATTTTATACTGTCTCAAGATGTAGCCCCATGTAGAGAAAATGTCGGTAGTGTGGTCTAAAGGTGTTGAAAGGAACGGATCACCACAGCAAGGTCCGTGCCCTAAAGAAGAGGGCACAGTTTCCTGAGATTTTCATTTTACATAGAGAAAACAGTAATAGCCAAGTTGGCATACATGTCTAGAAATCCCTTACCATTTAGAATCAATTAATGAAACCCAAACTTATTCAGATCTTTGTTTTCCTCTTAAATGCTGCAACATATTGCCAATTATTTTTAAATGTATCATTTAGAGTGGCTTTTTGTACCATTGGAATTAAATACCCTCAGGAAAATAAAGATAGCACAAGTGATTCAGAGAGGTTTACTTTTTTAAAAATGTTATGTGTCTTAACAATTTAGCTCAAATCATGTGTGCTTAGATGGAGACCCACCAGCAATGCATGGAGAGTTTTTCAACAGTTCTTGGATTTTTGTTATGACACAGTATATAGTAATGATAGCTTGAAGGTAATTTTCTGCATATGGTAATTTAATGAGAACTGTGAAAGTAGTACCTCAATTGACTCAAGTATTATCTTTACAAAACTGCTGACTACTATTTTATTGGAGATATACTGAACTATTATGTATAGGATTTACTGGACCTCAGTGCCTATGTTTTCTTTTGTTTGTTTTTGCTTTTCATGAAAGAATGGCATGTAATGAGTGATTTCTGGAGGTAAAATACAATATCAGTTCAGAAGCCCAGCAGGTGCCTTCTAATCAAATTACACGAATAATTTTCTATGAAGCTGTGTGTGTGCGTGGTGTGTGAGCGCTTATAGGGGAATTGTGCAATGTGGAAATTGGGAAAGGAACAGATGCCTAAGGAAGATCAAAGGACAATAAAGCTCTTAGGCACTGCAGGATTGACAGTTCTAGTTTATACTTTAGAAAGGAAAATGATAAAATACACATGACACTTAAATCAGTGGCCCCATCAGTTATGAAATAATTTGCCCTATAGCCTTGTTAAAATTATTTGTAGACATATTACTTTATGGACTAACTGTGTGATAAACTAACTACCGTAGTTGACTCACTAATCCTTGTAAATGCTGGCATTCCTGTATTGCGAAATTTCTAACTAGTTAGCTTGTAGAATACATGAGTTCCACACCATCAATCATACTGTATGCAGCTCGGTCCCTCAAACTAGTGAGAGAGCTCCATCAGAAATGGGACATTTCAAATGAAGGAATATTAATGTGAAACATTTCCATTGGAAAGATCATTAAAACCCAGAGCTAAAAGCAAATCTATATTTAAAGTATATGTTATGAATGACTGGGGAGTACATAACTAGTTGGCTGACCATGAGAAGAAAATGTATTATTGCAGAGAATCTGCTAAGTTAAGAACAAAAGTAATCTCTCTCCAACAGAGTTCCAGTCTGCTGGATGGACTTTAATAACCAAACATCATTCACTAAAAGTCAAGAGCAAAAGGTCAAAATGTTAATTTAAAATCAAGAGAGACTTGTATTAATCCAGTGGTTCTCAAACTTTTGTACTGGTGACCCCTTTTTATATAGCAAGCCTCTGTGACCCCCCCCCCTTTATCAATTAAAAACACTTTTTTAATATATCTACCACCATTATATATGCTGGAGGCAAAGCAGGGTTTGTGGTGGAGGCTGACAGCTCATCACCCCCCCATGTAATAACTTTATGACCCACTGAGGGATCCTGACCCCCAGTTTGAGAACCCCTGTATTAGTCACTCTGCAGAGATAGCCATTAAAAAGTCAATACTTACTGAGTTATCACACTCTGGAGTCTATTATGCCTTGTCGGGCCTCTGATTTTGTGGTAGTGAAGAGTCATCTTGCCCCAGTAGATTCTTCTGAACAGCACAGCTGCTATGCTAGCTCTCACAAGGATGTACCATACCTTCCCCTCTTTTCAGGCTAGCTGGGCTATGCTAGCTGGCATTAAAGGGTTCAGATCATATCACTGCCTCCTCCCTACTGCCTTTGGGAAGGCTACTGCTGCATAGCTGAACACCAGGGGGACATGCTTGTAGACTCTCTTCACAATTTGTCCCTCTGGTATCAGATCTATTTCTCCCTATTTGAAAAAGGAAATACTACAATACAGCACTGAGATTAAATGCTTTTTTTTTAAATGGCAACCATCACACTATATAAAATAAAGTGGTTCAGATGAAATGTGGAGATGGTAGGCCAATTAAATGGACCCTTTAAAGACCGTTGACTGGCAAAAGTTTGACCAAGCTGGAGGGCTGTTGATATGAAACTTGCATAATTCCATACTTTTGTTTTCTGTTTTAGTAGTTGACAAGGTAGCAAAAGTCAAAAAGGTAGGGTATCATAAAGGTCCTTTGACTTGGTAGAGTCCCTCATTATGAAAAGTCTAAATATAAAGATCAATGGGCTTAGTTCTTTGCAGTGCCTGCAAAAGAACAAAATAAGAGAAATACAATGAGCCGAAGTTCTGGTCCAAGATCTAAAACAGAGCCAGAAGTTCACCAGCAGCAGTAGGAGTCAATAGGAATACATATTGTTAAACAATACCCTCACTGTCAAAATGTCATAAGCAGAGTACATTCTTCAGGGATAAAAACAAAACCAGTATCCTACCCATCAGTCCTCCGGTGAGACTTGGAGGTTCTAATCTTTCCAACCAGGGTTGGGTCCTCCCTTTGACAAAAGGTCATAACAGTTTGCTGAATCAAAAAGAGGGCCCCTGAGTCCATTTAAACTCAGCCTTTATACCCCTAAAGCCTTTGTTTCTCAGTAAAACCAGTCACTGCTCTTTTTCTCCCAGGGGGCTCAAGTATCAAAGGGCTGGGTATTTGCATAACCTGCTTTGGGACTTTGCCTTAATTGGCCCCTAGTGATTCTGGATTCCATAAGGAACCCTGTCCCTGAGTGAGTCAGGACAACACTTGCTTTTGTCTGTGAATAATCTATGGGATCTCATCATTTGGCCCATCTCAGTATAATGGTCTTTGAAATTTTCATGCTTTCGAGACCTAGCTCAAACATACAAATAACTTTGTTAAATATAATAATCTCAGGTTCATCCTACTTTTTGTTTACTGAATAACCTGCCAAGAACCATTTTGGTAACAATTTTGTTACATGTTTTTATTTAAAATATCATGAAAAAATTTGAAAGTCAAGTTTTGGGTAAATCTTTTCATGTTCAAAAAAGGGCATTTGTAGATGAAAAGAACTGAATTTTACTGAGTTCTCATTCTGACTAATTGTGGGGGTAAACTATACTTTGTGTGCTCTCTGAACCTACCAAAACAAAACATCTGGGTCGATATGGTGTTAAGATTATAAATACTTTGGCCTGACCATTCCCCTCCACCACCTCTGAGGAGAAATCTTTTTGGGAAAGGACAGAAAATCTGATGCAGAAATGACCTTTGGTGCATAGAGTGGTCATGGTCAAAGCCTCCAAACTTACATGTCTCAGTATTCATGGAAAAGGAAAGCCTAAAGACCACCGAGTCAGAGGGGTTCTCGGGGAGGGTTCATTTTTCCATATGGCCCTTTCCACCAGGCAGCACTCCGTAAAGGAGCCATACTGCCATTGGCTAACTTCCATGTGACTATATTGCATTTCTCATCTATCACGTCGGTAAGGCACCTATTATGCCAGCTTTGTGCCACTCGTGACTTTACATTTGCTTTGTCCTACCAGAGTAATGGAAAGAAAACATAATGGGGTTAAGGCTCTGGCCCAACATTTCACGTTGTAAAATACCCCACAATCAATGTAAAATACCCACAATCAAGTACCAGAGAAAGTAGAAAAGTAATCAACCTAAAAATCTTAATCCATCAAACTAATTTTTTTAAAGGAGATAGAAATCTAGGAAGACTCAAAATATGAGTCAACACAGACTTTCACTAAAGGCTAGAAAAAAATTGTCCATACCCACTAATTTGTAAATAGGCAGAAATTATTTTTTTTTTGCTGATTATTCTGCCTTTTAAAAAGAGCAACTTCACATCTTGATGTAAATCACAGCACACAAAAAAAGGATTAAAATTAAAAAGTAATGTTTAGATCACATTCCTTTAATCATTCAAATAATGGACAATCTTATCCTAACCGGAGCAAGTAGACAAGACCAGAGCAAATGAGTATACTGGGTTTCCCAACTACCCAGACTGATACATGTTAACCCATTGCTATGACCATTTGTCAATAGAGATGAGGACTGTCAACTTTACCATATCAGAACAAAACCTACAGTTCACAAGAAATCTCTAAACATGCACAATCAATCATTCCAAACGCAGCTCTCTTCTGTTAAATTCAAATTTAACTTCATTTTCTGGAACTGCACTATAAATGCAGTACTTCAGCCCCCACACCATTTTTTTTCTAATTTTGTTCTCTTTGCTCCATCAGTCTATTATTATGGCTGCACCCACTTACTTTCTATTATTGCAATTTTGAATTGAGCTTTAATTTGGGACAATCTTGAAAATATAAGAAAATTCTGCTGAACATTTTTTTTAAATTAATTATTTTTCCATAGATAAGAATAATCGGAGCAGCCTGGATTTTTGTCATTTGTTTGTAATTGAAGAAAGCTTTGCTTAATTTAGTTAATTTAGGACAAGGTTCTTCCACTCTTATATTGATTAGTACTTACTCCATGAATAGTCTCTTTGAGGGAAACCATGTGGTTTTCTTTTCTGCTGTTGAAGTCAGTGGGACTACTTATGCAGTAAAATATTGCTTGGTGAGTAGAGGTGTCAAACTGGGCCTTTGGGGGTCTGACTGCAGTTATTTCTTATGCAGAACTCCCACTCAGCTCAGCTGAGTTGTGCTTGAATAAGAACTGTAGGATTTTCTTTGATCCTTTGTTCTCACAGCATTTAAATTCTTGTCTGAAGTAGAAGTATGGTTTCTGAAGCTGAGCACAAAACAATATAATTTACCAAGATGGAAGCTGGTGGTGATGTCAGTCTCACTATTTTACATATGCATACAGAGAAGTCTAAAAAAATATAGACTGAATGCAAAAAAGGTTAAACCTACTTGGATTTCTAAAGTGATTTAGAGAAGGCATTTGCTATATTAAGAAAAATTAAATTAAATTAATTGTATGCTAGGAAAGTCTCCAATTTAAAACAAAATATATTAATGAGAACAACTCAAGCATTTTTGTTTTAAAAGCCTTCTGCTAATGAACGCATTTGAAGTAAGCATTGTGGTCTCTGCTGAGCTCTGTGCAGATAACCACATAAATAAAAACCTCCCTTTGGCCACCTGTCAGTCTTTGCTTAGATGAGTACGGGGACTCAATTAGTTTATCATCCCCATAAAATATGGTCTTTTCAGGTCAGGATTGAAATGCAACAGTGTAATACAAGGCATAGTTACTAGTAGAACAATGAAAGGCTTTTTGCCCCCCATATCTCCCTGCTAAAAGAAAATTATTGTGTAGTTTTCAAAACTGTCATTAACAAGAAAGGAAGATATAAATGGATGGAACAGAAGCCCATTGTTGTTTAAGCATACAGAACATTTTCCTTCAAATGTACAGAAGTTAACAAACTAATTTCTTATCCTTTCCTGCATCTGTTTGGAATTGGCAATGTGGGTTGAAGTGGCAGTTTAGATTTCTAGTCTGGTTAGAAAATTTCAGATGAAGGTCTGTTTTTGCTGAAATAATTTTGTGTCATTTTTAGCTTATATGCTCTATCCCATTGTTCTGCTCCCTTTAAGTAATTAAACTCAATTTTAGATAGCATTAGAGCTAAATTATGTCAGTAATTATAGTACAATGATAAAACCCCAGGCTATTGATTCTGGTGATATTTGTACTTATCTTTTAGTCACTGCACTGTTTGAAAATGATTTATTACTGCCTCAGGCCGTAGTTAGTAAAATGAAAGCTCTGAACTGAGAATATCCATTAATACCCTTTGGGGATCCGAAAGGCTCTGTCTTCTATCTTTGTCTAAAGATCACAAGTTACATATGTGAGTGAATGTAATGGGAAAGGCTTTTCAACTTTATTTTTAACAAATAGCTTAGGTGTCATGAAATTCTTTTCAGACCCCATCTGTGCAAAAACAAAATCAGAATGCAGAATGAAAAACAGGAGAGCTATTCAGAATGATCAGTAGAAGTTCTTATAATTGTATTCATTTTGTGCATGCAAGGCCAGAGTTTCTTGTGTTCTCTACAGTGGTTTGTTTGTTTCTCCTGATACTGGCAAATATTCATGTCTAGTAATGTTCATCCCCCCAAAAAAGTGTGATACATTTTAACTCTCATATTAAGAGGATCAGTCTGAGAAATTTGTTTGTATCTTCTGCTGCTTAGATAAGGAAATATATTGTACTGATAAACAATTGTTTCTTTAATAATATTAATAACAGAATATTTACTCCAGGTGGGTAAATAGGTATTAATTAGAGACAAATTTTGCTAAGACTAAACAAATTAAGCTTCAATAAAACTCATTCTCTTTAGACAGGAATATTCTTCGACTGTAGCTGAAGGCAGAAAAAGTAAATTTCAAGAAATATTTGGAAGAGATCAAATCAGGGGTTTTGTTCAACCCAAATTGAAATATAAGTGCCCTGATCTCTCATATAGGCTATATATTCAAATCAAACATTATCTTATTCAGGAGAAAAATAAGAATGCATTGACTAGAGAATTGTCAGCAGTGGAAACCTTTATTAAAAATAACTGGAGTGCAAAGGGAATGCAACCTGCTATTTACAGAGCACCAAGCAGCAGGGATATAGAAAATAAAAGAAATGAAAACATGAAAAAATCCTAGATAAATAGATTGAACTTGACGACTAGAGACATATTTGGAAAACCAATAGAAACTCATCTTGCTAGGGGTTGAGCACATACACGCGGATGAGAATCAAGGGTGCTCAGCACCTCAGAGGATTAGGGAGAATTACTTCAAGTAACTGTGCCATTGTTACATATTATTGATTATTGTATCAATCAATATAAACCATGCAAAGTTGTTTTCTGAACCTATCAAAAGACAGACTGGTCCACAAAGAGCTTACAGTCCAGAAAAGATGACAGACAAAGTGCATGTTGTGTTAGTTCAAACTATTAAAAAAAACCTGTAAATGTTTTTTTCTGGGGGTGGGGGGAGGAAAGAAGAATTTGAAGGAGAAAAATAATGTGAAAGATGAATGGAAGGGAAGAAAGGGAAGGAGGATACTCAAAGAGGGAAGGAAGAGAACCTCATGCAGAAAGGGGTGGCACTTGCAGGCAAGAGTAAACAACCAATTGAAATTGAAAAGTGAGAAGAGTTCACATCTGATCGTTCGAATTGAACCTAGAGCTCTGAAGGCCCAGCCTTCAGATGTTGTAGCTGGTTTGGTATCTTGAGGATCTGGAGGAAATGTAATGCCACTCCCAGAGCTGCTCCTGATGTTCCTTGACCATCATGGACTGGAAAGTGAGAGGAGGCCACTGGTACTTGGCATCCCTACTCTTGTTTGGGGTCAAGGGCAGAGCTACAAATTCCACAGGGAATATGCAGGAGGAGAGACCTGCTTCATGTCTTAGAAGGGGTTTCAAAAACTCCCATAAGAACATAAGAATCGCCATACTGGTTCAGACCAAAGGTCCATCCAGGCCAATATCCTGTCTGCCGACACTGGCCAATGCCAGATGCCCCAGAGGGAGTGAACCCAAAAGGCAATGATCAAGTAATCTCTCTCCTGCCGTCCATCACCACCCTCTGACAAACAGAGGTTAGGGATACCCTTCCTTATCCATCCTGGTTAATAGCCATTAATGGACTTAACCTTCATGAATTTATCTAGTTCTCTTTTAAACCCTGTTATAGTCCTAGCATGCACAACCTCCTCAGACAAGGCGTTCCACAGGTTGACTGCTCTGTGTGAAGAAGAATTTCCTTTTATTTGTTTTAAATCTGCTGCCCATTAATTTCATTTGGTGGCCCCTAGTTCTTATATTATGGGAACAAGTAAATAACTTTTCCTTATTCACTTTCTCCACACCACTCACGATTTTATATACCTCTATCATATCCCTCCTTAGTGTCCTCTTTTCCAAACTGAAAGGTCCTATCCTCTTTAATCTCTCCTCATATGGGACCCATTCCAAACCCCTCATCATTTTAGTTGCCCTTCTCTGAACCTCTTCTAATGCCAGTATATCTTTTTTGAGATGAGGAGACCACATCTGTATGCAGTATTCAAGATATGGGCATACCATGGATTTATATAAGGGCAATAAGATATTCTCCGTCTTATTCTCTATCCCTTTTTTAATGATTCCTAACATCCTGTTTGTTTTTTTGACTGCCACTGCAGACTGCATGGACGTCTTCAGAGAACTATCTACAATGACTCCAAGATCTTTTTCCTGATTAGTTGTAGCTAAATTAGCCCCCATCATATTGTACGTATAGTTGGGGTTATTTTTTCCAATGTGCATTACTTTACATTTAGCCACATTAAATTTTATTTGCCATTTTGTTGCCCAATCACTTAGTTTTGTGAGATCTTTTTGAAGTTCTTCACAGTCTATGGCTTAAGTATCTTGAGCAGTTTAGTATCATCTGCAAACTCACTGTTTACCCCTTTCTCCAGATCATTTATGAATAAGTCAAATTGGATTGGTCCTAGGACTGCCCCATGGGGAACACCACTAGTTACCCCTCTCCATTCTGAAAATCTACCATTTATTCCTACCTTTTGTTCCTTATCTTTTAACCAGTTCTCAATCCATGAAAGGATCTCCCCTCTTATCCCATGACAACTTAATTTACATAAGAGCCTTTGGTGAGGGACCTTGTCAAAGGCTTTCTGGAAATCTAAGTATGCTCTGTCCACAGGATCCCACTTGTCCATATGTTTGTTGACTCCTTCAAAGAACTCTAATAGATTAGTAATACATGATTTCCCTTTACAGAAACCATGTTGACTTTTACCCAATAATTTGTTTTTCTATGTGTCTGACAATTTTATTCTTTACTATTGTTTCAACTAATTTGCCCAGTACTGATGTTAGACTTACCGGTCTGTAATTGCTGGGATCACCTCTAGAGCCCTTTTTAAATATTGGTGTTACATTAGCTATCTTCCAGTCATTGGGTACAGAAGCTGATTTAAAGGACAAGTTACAAACCATAGTTAATAGTTCCGCAATTTCACATTTGAGTTCTTTCAGAACTCTTGGGTGAATACCATCTGGTCCCAGTGACTTGTTACTGTTAAGTTTATCAATTAATTCCAAAATCTCCTCTAAGGACACTTCAATCTGTGACAATTCCTCAGATTTGTTACCTACAAAGGACGGCTCGGGTTTGGGAATCTCCCTAACATCCTCAACCGTGAAGACTGAAGCATAGAATTAATTTAGTTTCTCCTCAATTACTTTATCGTCTTTAAGTGCTCCTTTTGTATCCGGACCATCCAGGGGCCCACAGGTTGTTTAGCAGACTTCCTGCTTCTGAAGTACTTTAAAAACATTTTGTTATTACCTTTTGAGTTTTTGGCTAGCTGTTCTTTAAACTCCTTTTTGGCCTTTCTTATTACATTTTTACACTCAATTTAGCTGTGTTTATGCTCCTTTCTATTTACCTCACTAGGATTTGACTTCCACTTTTTAAAAGATGCCTTTTTATCTCTCACTGCTTCTTTTACATGGTTGACTTTAATGGTGCAATATTAAAATGTTCTCTGGTACAAAAGATGTCTGAATATATGTAAATAGTTCTTTTTGTGTATGTCCTGTGAGGTTCTTTACATAGAGCTCTTATGCGTACATTTAAATAAATAAATAAATAAATGGAGATATCCTATCTCCTAGAACTGGAAGGGATCTTGAAAGGTCATTGAGTCCAGCCCCCTGCTTTCACTAGCAGGACCAAGTACTGATTTTGCCCCAGAACCCTAAGAGGATTGAACTCACAAGCCTGGGTTTAGCAGGCCAATGCTCAAGCCACTGAGCTACCCTCCCCCCCCTTGTTGATCAATACATTTTATGTCAGCTGAGAAAGAAGATTAGAGACACACTTAAAAACAGAGATATGCACATTCATAACTGCTTTATAATTAAAAATGGCTCCATGAGTTTTGTCCAAATTTTCAATATTAGTCTTTTTGGTATGAAACTATGGTGTGAGAAATTGTAACCCAAAATAATGTGTTTGTGAAAGGTAGCAAAAGATTTACAATAGAATGGCCAGGGTAATCTTTTACAGTGAGAGTAATTAACAGTTGGAACAATTTTCAAAGGGTGATGCTGGATTCTCCACCACTGGAAATTTTTAAATTAAGATTGGATGATTTTCTGACAGATATGCTCTAGGAATTTGGGGGGGAACGGAGTTTTGTGGCATTTGTTATACAGGAGGTCAGTCCAGATGACCACAGTGATCCCTCCTGGCCTTGAAATATGTGACACTACAGTTTAGCTATAAAAAATAAATTGATAAGCTACAGATATACCAGAGTAGTTAGTATATTTGAGGTCTGATAATCATTGGCATAAATCTCTTCATGCCACTATGGTGTAAAGGAGTTAGAATATAAATGAGAAGTAGGCTTTTATTATTTTGTTATATTTTGCAACACAATTCAGATTCTGCTTATTATGTTTAATTTCTTAACCGAACACAAGTTAAAAAAATCTGTCTCCAATTTTAAATGCCTCTAATATGTGTATTGTGAAGACATTCTAATATTCTGATTTTACTTCTTCTGAAGAGTATGACTGAATTATTGCAGTGAGTAAAATTAAGTGAAGTCAGTTGAGAATAAGTGAAAATGCCACTACCAACTGAAAATCAACACACTGAAAAACTATTAGAACTAAGGCTCTAGCATAATTACATAAAGCTGTAAGCAGAATTGATCTCATTTATTAGAAGATGCTTGTTGCACCAGAAAACTAGTGTAATATGAGCTCATTTTGTAAAATGTACAGCAGGTCTTTAAATGACATCAGTGAAACGTGTTTAACTTTTAAAATGAGGGAAAATTCACTTTATCAAAATTGTAATGCGGTCTACTATATATCCTTGTCAATCATTAATTCTAAACTCAGTACTCTTTCCCATGATGAGACAGTTATGGAGTGCATTAGGTGTCATATTTTATCAATGGTTTTATTAGACAGCATTGTTCGTAGATGTTGAACGAGACACAGAAACCACCGATAGCTAGTGAAATTCTCTACTGCACACTTGTTAATTCTTTCAGAAACTCCTATCCTGATTTAGTTGTGACCCTGGGAACCCCTCAATGCCAACAGGCAGAGGACCACCCTTATGGTGTAACTCACATCAGGCCTGACACACTCATTTCCCCAGCATGCTGATAATATATATCTCAAAAGTGTCATGTAAGGCAGGGGTTCTCAGACTTTTGTACTGGTGACCCCTTTCACATACCAAGCCTCTGAGTATGACACCTTCCCCCCTCCCTTATACATTAAAAACACTTTTTTATATTTAACACCATTATAAATGCTGGAGGCAAAGCGGGGTTTGGGGTGGAGGCTGACCGCTCGCGATCCCCAATGTAATAACCTCATGACCCACTGAGGGGTCCCGACCCCTGGTTTGAGAACCCCTGATGTAAGGTATCGTATGTAAACTGGTGACACGCTGGTCCTGAAAATAATTGTGTGATGTATGTACAGGTTGCGTACAAAGAGTTATAGATGGATGCTGAAAATAAAATGTTTGAGTGGCAGAGCTTAAAACCTAGCATGCCCTAGACCAGGGATCGGCAACCTTTCAGAAGTGATGTTACAAGTCTTCATTTATTCACTCTAATTTAAAGTTTTGCATGCCAGTAATACATTTTAACATTTTTAGAAGGTCTCTTTCTAGAAGTCTATAATATATAACTAAACTATTGTTGTATGTAAAGTAAATAAGGTTTTTAAAATGTTTAAGAAGCTTCATTTAAAATTAAATTAAAATGCAGAACCCCTCAGACCAGTGGCCAGGACCCGGGCAGTATGAGTGCCACTGAAAATCAGCTTGTGTGCTGCCTTCAGCATGCATGTCATAGATTGCTTACCCCTGCCCTAGACAAAGAATGTGTATTTACCCATATGGGTCAAGCTTTGTAAGCCAAAGGACAATGCAAGTACATATACATATAAGGTAAACAAAGCCATCAAGCTAAACAAGTGAAGGATAATTGAATAACCACACTGGGGGACAGAATCTGTACCCCAGGAATCCTTCCTGGGCTCTTGAGGCAGGGGCAACGTACTTTGAGTAATAACAGGGGAGCAAAAAGATCTTTTTTGTTATCCTTTACTGAGGAGATACAGGGTACAACACCCTTCAAGACTGTGAAAGTTGGATCCTCAGTTTGAAGGTCTGGAGATGCTGGTAATTTACTGTAAGTAAGAAAACTGCTTATGCAAAGATTTTAATGTGCTAAGATTAAGTTTTAGTCACTAGAAAGTAGTTTTGTTTTATTTTATTTGTAACCAGACTTGCCTCTTTTTCTCTTGCTTAGTATCACTTAAATCTCATAGACTCATAGACTCATAGACTTTAAGGTCAGAAGGGACCATTATGATCATCTGGTCTGACCCCCCTGCATGCTGCAGGCCACAAAATCATCCCTACCCTTCCCTTGACTCTGCTGATGAAGTCCCCAAATCCTGTGTCTTGGTGACTTCAATTTGCAGAGAACCCTCCAGCTAGCGATCCCTGCCCCATGCTGCGGAGGAAGGTGAAAAACCTCCAGGGCCTCAGCCAATCTACCCTGGAGGAAAATTCCTTCCCGACCCCAAATATGGCGATCAGTAAGACCCCGAGCATGTAGGCAAGAGTCTCCAGCCTGACCCTTGTTAGCCATTATACTATTTACCTGCTATTGCTCGGTATTCCTCAGCTAATATGTTTTACCATTAAACCATTCCCTCCATAAACGTATCTAATTTAATCTTAAAACCAGACAGGTCCCTCGCCCCCACCGTTTCCCTCGGAAGGCCGTTCCAATATTTCACCCCTCTGACGGTCAGAAACCTTCGTCTAATTTCAAGCCTAAACTTCCCCACTGCCAGTTTATATCCATTCGTTCTCGTGTCCACATTAGTACTAAGCTGGAATAATTCCTCTCCCTCAGCCTTCGTTTTGTCAGACTAAACAGCCCGAGCTCCTCTAGTCTCCTTTCATACGACAGGTTTTCCATTCCTCTGATCATCCTAGTGGCCCTTCTCTGCACCCGTTCCAATTTGAGTTCATCTTTTTTAAACATGGGAGACCAGAACTGCACACAGTACTCCAAATGAGGTCTCACCAGCGCCTTATACAACAGAAGCAGCACCTCCTTATCCCTACTAGATATACCTCGCCTAATGCATCCCAAGACCGCATTGGCTCTTTTCTCCGCCACGTCACATTGTCGACTCATAGTCATCCTTCGGTCTACAAGAACCCCTAGGTCCTTCTCCTCTTCCGCTCTCTGAACTTCATTATTTTTTGTTTATTATAAAGCCATCTCAATTCTGTGTATTAAAGTGAAACGTGAGTCTTTAACAAACTGAACAGGCTGATGTGTGCTCTTTCTCTTTGGAGGCAGTGAACTTAACAATTTCTGTGAGTGTCCAGTGAAAAGGACTGGACAATGCAGGGAGACCTCTCTGGGGAAGTGGGGATCACTGATCGTTAACTGCAAGGCAAGGCTTAGACTAGCAGAGTCTTGAAGAGTGTGCTGGCAAGGCCAGGAACTGACACACAATTTAGCCACAACAAAGCTCTCACTTTTGCTAAGGCAGAGCAGTTACACAGTGGCTCACAGTTGTGGGTGTCCTGAGCAAAATTTCACAACAGTACCCATGTGTCAGTATATAAACAGATGGGTAGTAGGCCTGGTCTGGGGATGCATTCATCTGAACGTTTTCTGCTTTTTAAGGCTAAAAACCATGATACGATATCATTATGCATTATTATCAATTAAAGATACAAACATTCAGGAATAAATCCTGGTCACCACCTTCATGAAAACTATGGTCTCATTAAAGGTAATTGGAATATAGTTGACATGATCAAAGTGAGTAGGATTTGGAGCATGGTAATTTCTCCACTTTCACTTTTATACCAATCAGAGTAACTATAAAATGGATTTCATCTAGTATTGGTAACTCAAATCAGAATAATTAGTTCTTTACCAGCAAATCCAAAAGTAGTCTCTCCATCTTTCTAAGAAAAGGAGAAAGCAGTCGTTTACTTATTTACTGGCCAGGCACAAGTGTGGAGACTTTGGTAAGGAAGAAGGCAGCATAAACACAAGAAAACATTCAAAATAGTTCACCAAAAATACTCAAAGAAAGTTTGGTCTTCTCAAGGGTTTTGTCATCATAGTTGTACATTTGCTCTTTGCTGCCTTCTTGTTCCAGGCAAAGATCAGGGTGACTGCACATTTAAGGTCACAGAAACTTTTGCACCAATCACTAACAAACAGATCAGATACACCTCTACCCCAATATAACATGACCCGATATAACACGAATTTGGATATAGCGTGGTAAAGCAATGCTCCGGAGGGGCGGGGCTGCGCACTCCGGCAGATCAAAGCAAGTTCGATATAATGCGGTTTCACCTATAACGCGGTAAGATTTTTTTGGCTCCTGAGAACAGCATTATATTGGGGTAGAGGTGTATTAAGCAAAGTTATTTTTCACAGAAACTTACGCATTAGCATTTACTTTTAGACCGAAAGTGATGACCTAGCTTTTTGTGTCAAGCCAGGCAATATACTTTGGTTATTTCTGAGGGCTGTGCTAGATATGAGCAGAATTAAATATATCCAGGAGTTGTAATGAAGCCTGATGGGAGCAATATATTTTTGTGTTACAACACACTATTCCTAGAGCTAGCCTTTTGGCTTACATCTATCTGTATTAGGAGGTATTTAATTAGTTGTTCTATCATGTTGAATGAGTTAGTTTTGTTACTATGAAACAACAGCTATGTGAATATTAATCTTACTAAATTAATTATTAATGTTAAGCATGTGCTTAAGTGCTTTTGTGGACCTTAGATTTAACCAAATTGAACAAATGATTTTATGAGCGCTCCTAAAAAGCAATGTATGGTAATCCAATTACAAACTTGTGGTGATCAGATAGCGATCAGATTTTTCAGGACTTGATTCCAACAAGGGACATTGTGGGCTTTCAAATTTTATGATGATTTCTTCTAAAGACTATATAGCTAGGTGTACCAAAATATTTATTTATTACCCCTGCTATGGAGAATTCTATAGGGCACGAGGCATTATTTCACCAAAAATAAATTTGTTAATAACTTACATTGATAATTCATATAGCTGACTTAAACTAGTAACATGTTTTTATGAAAATTCCCACCAATTTATTCTTAATGACTACTCCCTTTTGCGAACTTTCAGGAGACACATATGTTTCGCAATAAAACATGCAAAAATCTCTAAGATCCCTGGACTGAGAGTTTAGAGCTCTCAACTGCATACTATATTTGCTAAGAAATAGAATAATTCATGTGCTCATATCTTTTTCTTCAAAGGTCATATTTATATTCTTGCTCAGACTGTTTAAGGTTTTCCTCCTGCTTTGTAAGATTCTCTTTTTGTGCATTGGGGAGATCAAAGTTCTATCTATGTTTTAAGTTCACTGTTAAGCTGGAGTTATATGGGCAGCTTGGTGTGAGACTGAAGAGCAAGCCAGAGAGAGGAAGGATGGTCTGTTGATTAAGGACGGGACTGATCAGGAGATCTGGGTACTATTCCTCCATCTACCACAGATATCCTGACTGACCATTCAGAAGCCACCCCCCAAAAGCAGTCATGATTAATTGTTGCGACTTTAGTCTCAGAGTAATTTGCAGTTACATCCCATGGTGGGTTTGGTGGCATAGTACCAGGATGTCCTGATGATCATACCTGTGCTTGAACCAAAAAAACATCCATCTCTGTCCTGAAGCCAAGTTGAATATAAGGGGGCACCACAGACAAGTAAAGATTTGGAAAGTAAATCTATATAGTGTAAAACAAGGTTTTCTGAATCTTTATATATAAATATATAACAAAATTCATGTGCGTTTCCCGAGTATTCTAGGCACATCAGGAATTCTTAGACAAAATAAAATTGCCTTGGGCATATTAAAGATTTACTCTGAATGATTTATAGACTTATGGTATATACCACAGTGCATATACACCTTGATTATTAAATGCGGTAGCATCCCCTTCCTTTATTATGTCATACCTCATTAAATATTTTACAACTACAATTAATGAGAGAAGATATTCAATAGTTCCCTGACAATTTTGAATTGATTCATATTAGGTTAAATGCCTTTCTCTGGCAATTCAGTCTTCTTCCAAAATCCATGGCAAGTATCAAGAAGCATTTGCAGAATTAATTTGATATCCTGGCTTAGCCATGACAAGAATTTAACAAATAGCCACAGTAGCAAATCTAAAAGCCAATAACAATTTAAAAATATATTTTTTTATCTTTTAAGTAAAATGTATTTTAATGAGTATTATAAGCTAAAGCAAGTGTGTAGATTCTATAGAGAAAAACGCATTTTACAGTATGCTCTACCAGTGATAGTCTGTATGCACACTTGGGGCTTAGTATGGCACTTGTAGATTCCATAGGTCTTACTGGATCTCCTTTTGCTCTGCCTTATCTAAAGCAGAGTAAACTGAATGCTCATTACAGGTGCATTTCTCACACTGCTCAGTTACAAAGCAGTTTGGGAGAAATAGGAAAATAGATTGGAGCAGATTCCTTCTCTAACTCTCTAATCAGCCAGGAAGGATTTAGAAGGGAGATGGATCTAATATTGCTTCCAACAGAGACTCGGAGAACCACAAACTGATAATACAATGATTAGAGGTGGGCAAAAAAATTGTTCGCAAACAGTAAATTCACTAAAAACATTTTTTAGACACCAAAATTAATCACAAATTAATCTGAATTTGGTAAAGAATTTTGGTTGGAAAAAAACGAGGGGGGGAAACTGTTACTGAAATGGTTTGTTTCAACATTTTTTAAAAGAACCATTTTGACATTTTGTTTCAAAATGAAATTTTCAACACAAAATGTCAGTTCAAATAGACATTCAAAACGTTTCATTCAGCCAGAACAAATTTTTGAGGGGTTCTGTTTCAGTGAGATAGAAATTCAGTTTCTGTTAGAAACAAACCTTTTTTTAACTGTTCGGTTCAGCCACTGAACTGAAAAATTCTTCTTTCAGCTCTAATAATACTATCTTGTCATTGCCTGGTAATATTTTCATAATGATGTTGCCTATATTCATGTGATCACTTGTGTATGTGATGTGTTGTCAGTGATAGGGCAAGGTTTCCATTCTGAAGAGCTGCTAGATGAAATAGTTCCATTAAGACAATGAAAACAACAGGAGATGTGTATAGGTATGCAGGGGAAACAACAGTAATCCACAGGAAGAGAAAAATTCTATTGACAGAGCATCATTTTTTTCTATGAGTGAGCAGATTATATATGTTGCATTGTGTTGTCTCTGTTTGTTACCATTTTTGCTAGGTTAGGTGCCAGTGCATGAGCTGGAGTGGAGATCAGTGATGGAAAATTAGTTGAGGGAAGCAAGTATTGAAGAGAAATTTTGAAGGAATAGGGTGCAGTCACTTGGGGACATATTTAACATCAGTTGAAGTCAAAGGGAGTCTTTCCACTGACTTCAGTTGGCTTTGTATCAGACTCTTGAGGCTCTAATGTGCAAGGTATTCAAAGTTTCTGACTACCATTGAATCCAAGCAGTTGAATGCAATGGGAGCAGCTCTTAGTGAAATCAGACCATTATATATAAGAAGTGGGAGGTAGTGTCAGGCTTAGGAGGAAGATGCTAAAAGACATGGATCCATTAGGGGGAGAAGGACACAAAAGGAGCATCAAGGAGAGAGGAGGAATTCTCAGGGAGAAGGTAGATTTTTCCTGGTAAGTGACAGATCTCACTGGACTTATTTATGGTACATATAATAATAGTTATTATATTGACCTTTTTTATTACAAATAGCACTAAAAGTGACATTTCATAGTGCTTGTGTTTCATAGGGACAATATTGTTTTGCATTCCTTCCTTAATGCAGAGTTACAAAGTGATTAACTACATTTTTGACATTGTGATAGATTCTAATTTCACATTGTGTATTCTTTAATATTAGAGTTTATTCTATTTATAATACAAAATTTATAGAAAATAACATATATTCATTTACAGTGGAAAATGTGAAACCACAGTAAATTAAGTTAGTGATTCCTACAGATGTTTCAGTTGACTTGGTTTAATCAACACATGGAATGTATTCTATTGTTACTGAGAAGTCTGTAAAATCTCACCATGTGAGAGCTCACAGTCTGATAGGGTGACCAGACAGCAAGTGTGAAAAATCGGGACAGGGGCTGGGGGGGTACTAGGAGCCTATATAAGAAAAAGACCCCAAAATCGGAACTTTCCCTATAAAATCGGGACATCTGGTCACCCTACACTCCGATAACCCCTTGGCAAGGAAAGAAAGAAATTGTCTGTCTCTGTGCTGTACTATGCCTAACACTATGCCTGACCTGACTGGTGTCTCTGGGCATTATTATAATAAATGGGTCTCCACAAAGCAACAGATGCTCTAGTCTTGCTGCTGTTCCTTCTCTGGCCTGCCCTGACCCACCATCACCTGCTCTTTATATGCTGGCAGTGAGGGACTTCTAGGAAATGACCTCCATACTGGCTAGAAGGTGTGCTCTGCCTGCATGACACTCCAGAATCCTGCCACTTCCTCTGCTCAATGGAACTGTTTTCATGCTGCTGCCAGGAAATCCTGTGCTGCCCTGATATCTTTCCATTGAAAACTACTGCTGTGTCACACATTGATTTAGGCAGAAAGAGAGTTAGTCTATCAGGCTCTCCCACACCATTCACCTTGCCAAAACAAAGCACAAATACTTCTTTGATAGGCTGCAGTTTTATTTAAACCCCAAAATATTAATATGTTTCACTGTAACTAGAACAGTTTTATTAGACATCTTGTCAGAAGATTCCTGAAACTAAAATTGCCTCTCTTATAAAGCCTTCTGTCATTTGTTCCCTTTTCTCAACAGTCAGAAGAGATCTTTACCTAATGGGCTTTTGAATCTACCTGAAAGAAGCTGAGATACAAGGCAATAACTAGTGATCCATTTCATATACATTTATTACCTCTCTTTCCCATTAGTGGTATTTATTTCCTTTCGTTCTGTAGAGCTGTGGAAGGAAATTCATGTGAGAATAGTAGTGGAACTAAATTTTTTTGGCCATCTGTCACTTTTGCCTCTCGCTCAACCCTCTTTTCCCAGCAAGAGATATGAAGGAAAAATATCTAGATTATTATCCCTTTTTCTAAAAATCATGAAGAAAAGCAGTCAAGCCATTAATCCACTAGGCCTTTCTCACTACTTACAAGCATCAGCTCTGTGTTGTTCATGAATTAACTCACTAGCTTTCAGATAACCTAGCTTTCTCATTAGAGCCTATCATGATTTTTGTGTTCTCTCTCCCATTTATGGGGTTGGCACTGCAGCTTAGTGGAACTCTACTTCTTAGTTCTGGAACAATTCTTAGAATTATAGAATACCAGAGTTGGAATGGACCTCAGGAGGTTAACTCGTCTAACCCCCTCCTCAAATCAGGACCAATCCCCACACAGATTTTTGCCCCAGATCCCTAAATGGCCCCCTCAAGGATTGAACTCACAACCCTGGGTTTAGCATGCCAATGCTCAAACCACTGAGCTATCCTTTCCCCCCAGCAGTGACCCCCCCCCCCCCAGCAGAGACAACCATTTACCAGAGCTCCTGGACTATATTTTGTAATACAGCCCCATACAATTGTTTGGGAGCCTGTGCACCAAGTGTTTTGGTTTTGCCACTCCAGTCTCTAAGTAGCCACTCAAATTCCCTTTTTCTGTATCTCCGATCTACCAGCCTGATTATATCAGCAGGACATAGAAGTGAACATGCTATTCATTGGGATGCATACGGGGTGAAAGTAACTTAAAGGATTTACTGGTACTCCGGCGTCCTTAGGAAGGGGTGGGGTCTCAACCGGAAGAGGCATGGCCTCAATCAGAAAAGGCAGGGTCTTTAAATCCCTGGGTGCTTTAAATCAGGATTTACAGGGCCCAGGGCTGGGGCTGTGGTAGCAGCAGCTGGGAGCCCCGGGCCCTTTAAATCACTATCGGAGGGGGCTCCTGGCTGCTGCTACCCCAGGGCTCCAACAGCAGGGCTCCGGTGGTGATTTAAAGGGCCCCGGAGGAGAGTGGCAGTGGGAGCCCCAGGCCCTTTAATAATGACAGGTTTCAGAGCAGCAGCTGTGTTAGTCTGTATCCGCAAAAAGAACAGGAGTACTTGTTGCACCTTAGAGACTAACAAATTTATTAGAGCATAAGCTTTCGTGGACTACAGCCCACTTCTTCGGATGCATATAGAGTGGAATAAATATTGAGGAGATATATATACACACATACAGAGAGCATGAACAGGTGGGAGTTGTCTTACCAACTCCGAGAGGCCAATTAATTAAGAGAAAAAAAACTTTTGAAGTGATAATCAAGATAGCCCAGTACAGACAGTTTGATAAGAAGTGTGAGAATACTTACAAGGGGAGATAGATTCAATGTTTGTAATGGCTCAGCCATTCCCAGTCCTTATTCAATCCTGAGTTGATTGTGTCTAGTTTGCATATCAATTCCAGCTCAGCAGTCTCTCGTTGGAGTCTGTTTTTGAAGTTTTTCTGTTGTAATATAGCCACCCGCAGGTATGTCATTGAATGACCAGACAGGTTAAAGTGTTCTCCCACTGGTTTTTGAGTATTATGATTCCTGATGTCAGATTTGTGTCCATTAATTCTTTTGCGTAGAGACTGTCCGGTTTGGCCAATGTACATGGCAGAGGGGCATTGCTGGCACATGATGGCATATATCACATTGGTAGATGTGCAGGTGAATGAGCCCCTGATGGTATGGCTGATGTGATTAGGTCCTATGATGATGTCACTTGAATAGATATGTGGACAGAGTTGGCATCGGGCTTTGTTAGAAGGATAGGTTCCTGGGTCAGTGGTTTTGTTCAGTGATGTGTGGTTGCTGGTGAGTATTTGCTTTAGGTTGGGGGGTTGTCTGTAAGCGAGGACAGGTCTGTCTCCCAAGATCTGTGAGAGTAAAGGATCATCTTTCAGGATAGGTTGTAGATCTCTGATGATGCGCTGGAGAGGTTTTAGTTGAGGACTGAAGGTGACAGCTAGTGGTGTTCTGTTATTTTCTTTGTTGGGCCTGTCTTGTAGGAGGTGACTTCTGGGTACTCGTCTGGCTCTGTCAATCTGTTTTTTCATTTCAGCAGGTGGGTATTGTAGTTTTAAGAATGCTTGATAGAGATCTTGTAGGTGCTTGTCTCTATCTGAGGGATTGGAGCAAATGCGGTTATATCTTAGAGCTTGGCTGTAGACAATGGATCGTGTGGTGTGTCCTGGATGGAAGCTGGAGGCATGTAGGTAAGTGTAGTGGTCAGTAGGTTTCCGGTATAGGGTGGTATTTATGTGACCATCGCTTATTAGCACAGTAGTGTCCAGGAAATGGACCGCTTGTGTAGATTGATCTAGGCTGAGGTTGATGGTGGGATGGAAATTATTGAAATCATGGTGAAATTCCTCAAGGGCTTCTTTTCCATGGGTCCAGATGATGAAGATGTCATCAATGTAGTGCAAGTAGAGTAGGGGCGTTAGGGGACGAGAGCTAAGGAAGCGTTGTTCTAAGTCAGCCATAAAAATGTTGGCATATTGTGGGGCCATGCAGTGCCATAGCAGTGCCACTGACTTGAAGGTATATATTGTCCCCAAATGTGAAATAGTTGTGGGTGAGGACAAAATCACAAAGTTCAGCCACCAGGTTAGCTGTGACATTATCGGGGATACTGTTCCTGATAGCTTGCAGTCCATCTTTGTGTGGAATATTGGTGTAGAGGGCTTCTACGTCCAGGTTTATGGATCTTGGGTAGCAAATAGAATACCCCTGGTCGGGGTTCTAGGCATGTGTCTGTACAGATTTGTTCCTGTGCTTTCCATCATAATCAAAAAGGCTGACAAAGGAGGTTCTGTCGTCATCATGAATAAATTGGAATATGACCAAGAGGCTGCTAGACAGCTCTCTACCACATTCTACAGGCCGTTATCCTCTGATACCACTGAGGATTACCTAAAGAAACTACACCATCTGCTAAAAAAATCTCCCTGACAAAGCACAGGAACAAATCTGTACAGACACATGCCTAGAACCCCAACCAGGCGTATTCTATTTGCTACCCAAGATCCATAAACCTGGAAATCCTGGATGCCCCATCATCTCAGGCATTGGCACCCTAACATCAGGCTTGTCTGGTTATGTGGACTCTCTCCTCAGACCCTACGCTACCAGCACTCCCAGCTATCTTCGAGACACCACTGACTTCCTGAGGAAACTACAATCCAACGGTGATCTTCCAGAAAACACCATCCTGGCCACTATGGGTCAATTTGCCCCCGGCCCCACGAGAATGTCTGAGGTTTCCCCGGCACTGCCCCCGCCTCCCCCCATCCTCCAGAGCCTCAGCGTGCTGCGTCAGGAGCAGCCCTGGACAGCGCCGCAGCGGCATGGCTCCGGCAGGGCCTGAGCTCCTCCCACTGAGTCAGAGATGTGTGGTAAGGGGGCAGGACTGCGAGCTCCGGTCCTGCCAGAGCCACACCACTGCACGCTGTCCAGGGGCCAGGGCAGCTCCTGGACGTGGCGAGCTGAGGCTCCGAGAGAGTGGAGAGGCGGGGGTAACCCAGGAGCGGCCCTGGACAGCGCTGCTGGGAGGGGGGGGGCAGTGGTCAGGGGCCGGGGAACGGGGGGTTGGATCGTGGGCAATCCAGGGGTCTGTCAGGACTCTGCTGGTGGGGGGGGGGGTGAATAGGGGTTGGACAGTCAGGGGACAGGGAGCAGTGGGGCTTGATGGGGGGTGGGTTCCCGGGGTGGTGGTTGGGTCAGGCAGTGAGGGGACAAGAAGCAGGATGGGTCGGGGATTCTGAGAGGGGCAATCAGGGGGCAGGAAGTGGGTGGGGGTCAGATGGGGGCAGGGCCAGGCTGTTTGGGGAGGCATAGCCTTCCCTACCCTAAAGCTCATTCAGCAGTTTGAGGCTTGCAGACAGCTATTTAACACAATGAGCCAAGCTGTTATCTTTCCCTTAGGGCTACCATCCCTTTCACTTCTCAAATGCCAAATCATAGTCTACATTTAATTTCAGTGCCATAGGGAGATACATGTCAGGGGAGGGTAGCTTCATTTAAAATTAGCCACTTTAGATCAACAGTGATAGAGCCAAGAGAGCCATGGGGGAGGGATCACATGAGAAGGGGAAAATCCTACAACACCTACTTCCTTCCCAACCCTACCAAGGGAGACCCCCCCCCCTCCCCTGAATTCCCTGAGGCTCCAGAGGGGTTAATTCAGTGGTTCTCAAACTTTTGTACTGGTGACCCCTTTCACATAGCAAACCTCTCAGTGCAACCCCCCTTTATAAATTAAAAACACTTTTTTATAATTATATGCTGGAGGCAAAGCGGGGTTTGAGGTGGAGGCTGGCAACTCACGACCCCCAGTAATAACCTTCTGACCCCCCCCCGAGGGGTCCCGACCCCCAGTTTGAGAACCCCTGGGTTAATTTAATTTTAGCACCCTGTGTCCATCCACATGCATGTGCTATTTTGAGCATTTCAGTTTTCACAACATAGGCTCATCCCAGATTCTGAAACAAGCACAAATGCTCAGTTCGTAGAGTATGTACATAAGCTATACTAAAGACAAACCCACAATAACCGTCTCCAGTTTCTGAGGGACCCCATGGAGCTAGTCTCTAGGAAACAACCTCCATGAATTTATCTAAGTCCATTAATGGCTATTAGCCAGGATGGGTAAGGTGTCCTTAGCCTCTGTTTGTCAGAGGGTGGAGATGGATGGCAGGAGAGAGATCACTTGATCGTTACCCATTAGGTTCACTCCCTCTGGGGCACTTGGCATTGGCCGCTGTTGGCAGACAGGATACTGGGCTGGATGGACCTTTGGTCTGACCCAGTATGGCCATTCTTATGTTCTAACCTAAATGAACCCAAAGTTATGGAGACAGGTATGAGTCAAGGAGGCCAGCAGAGTATCAGAAACGTGGAAAAATCTCTGACTGGATGGTCTCAGGCGTTTGGTCACAAGCTGAGGTGGTTCAAAAGTTGTTTTGGATTTTTTCTAAGCAGAATTTTTTTATTGTTTCTTTAAACAATCAAACACAGCAAGCAGCAAATATTTGACCACACACTTCTGAAACCCCAAACCATGTTCAGGTTTTGGCAGACTAAGTTTAGCTTTTCAATTAAAAAAAAAACACAACAAATTTTGAAGGAAAGCAGACATTGTCCTTGATTTTTTCTGCTTTTTAAAACCCCCTAGTTTTTGATCCAAAAAAAGTTTTGACGGAAAATATTTGTCCAACCCTTTTAATGAGCTTTAGTGCCTTTTAGCACTAGCTGATGCTGAGAACCAGTGATACCTTGTAAAGGTGACTTGAAAAGTTCTCTCAAAACTGGGTTTGTGCCGAGATATGGAAGTTTTTAAATGTTTATTTTTCCCAGGGCCGCCCGGGGGTGGGGGGAGGGAATGGGCTGAGGGGGGCAAGTGGGGCAATTTGCCCTGGGCCCCTCAGGGGCCCCCACAAGAATATAGTATTCTATAGTATTGCAACATTTTTTTATGGAAGGAGCCCCCAAAATTGCTTTGCCCCAGGTCCCCGGGTGGCCCTGGTATTTGATGCTTCTCATTTGACATTTATGCCACATGATTGGTTACATACGTCATTTGGTATTGTTTTTTTCTCTGTGAATGGATATCCTCATTTTTATAAACAGTTGTGCCTTTTCTACACTCAAATTATCTGTGAACATTAGATCTGTGCAGAGAAATGTAACTCCATTTCACAGAGAGTTTTGATATTTCAAACTTTGGCTTTGTTCTAATTTGGAAAACAAAAATAAAAATTTTGAAATTTTCATAGAATCATAGAATATCAGGGTTGGAAGGGACGTCAGGAGGTCATCTACTCGCAGGACCAGTCCCTAACTAAATCCCCAGTGAAAGGGAATAGTGCCCTTGCTCCAGGTCAGTCTGCCTGGCTGGTTGTCCTGGAGTCACATACCCTGGAAGCCCTGGGAGTCTGCTGAGGAGTAGCAAGCCTGGGAACTCACACTATGAGAGTACCTTGTGCCTCACTTCCTGTCATCTCACCTGGAGGTCTGAAGGGAGCTGGGAGCCCACTAGCAAACCGCAGAAGAACTGAAGGCCTAGTGTTTGGGAACGGTTTCAGTTTCAACTAATTTGCATTCTACTATGGAAAATTTCCAACCAGATGTAGTGAACATTCATAAGAGTTCAATACATCAATTCTGCATATAATAAAAAGCTTTTTGAAAAGGATATGAGCCCATTTCCAGTTTGTATACTCCAAAATATCTATTCACACTAGTGTTTTGAATGCCTTTGCTTTTCATGAACATATTTCTGAAAAAAACTCACTCATCAAAATATTCAAGCACTAGTGAATACAAGAGGTAGTTATCAGCAAAGTGTATTGAAAAGGTTTATTTACAAGAATATACAGGAATCTTTTTTTTTTTTCTGTATGTGCTCGGATTTAGCTGTGCTAAAACAATGCTGGAAATCTCCTTCCAGGATTCACATGAAAGAATCTTTATAATAAGCATTGCAACTTAAACACAGTTTCCATCCAACCCCTTTATGTCCCCAGCCATCAAAATATGTTGTAAGGTCTCTTTCATGTCTGTCAGCTTTTGATGACTCTTTGTTTATTTTAGACCTAAGGTACAGCCCCTTGCAACATAAACAATTGATATTTTTAAAACAGGTAAAAGAATAATAGAATTGAAAGTCTCTTCTGAATCTTCCATGAGTTTTTTTTTTTTAAAAAGAGTGTTGATATTTCCAAGCATGAGGACTTTACTCAGTGGCCCTAAATATTCTTTGCTCTCCTCCTGTCATGCCTGAATTCTGAGAGAGAGTGCAGACAGAGGACTTCACTGCAAGAGACATGCAGACGACAGTAGCTTACCAAGTATCTTAATAAAGCTGGGGTAGGTGGTGGCACCTTCATGTGGGTCCTTGTAATTTGGGACTGGAGTTCTTGGGACAAGAGACTACTTCACTCACTGATCCTAACAATTAATAGGGTTTGGTGGATAGGTGAAGTGGTACAGTCAAGAGACTATTACCTGTGGAAAGAACAGGAGTACTTGTGGCACCTTAGAGACTAACAAATTTATTAGAGCATTAGCTTTCGTGGACTACAGCCCACTTCTTCGGATGCATATAGTGCTACATGCATATGTACTCCTGTTCTTTTTGCGGATACAGACTAACACGGCTGCTACTCTGAAACCTATTACCTGTGGGACATTCTGACTGTTGGCCAGGAAGGGAGTTAGATGGACTATTGACAAAGATACTGGCAGAGGAAATATATCACTCTCTATTTACATACGTGTGTGTGTGTGTGTGTGTGTGTGTGTGTGCGCGTGCATACACACTGTGTTTGTGGGTTTTCCCAGATTTATGATTGTGGTCCATTTCCCATCATAAAGATTCACTTATTTGTATACAGTCTCAGATATCATGCAAGTGTAGAATGGGAGGTCTTGAGTTTCCCAAGGTTCCTGGCTGGAGGTTTATGTTGGCTTCCTTATTTGTCAAAAAGGACCATAGATATATTGAATCTGGTCCTTCTGCCCTACCTGACAGAAGGGTTCTATTTATACAGTGTTTTGTGATCCTTAGAAGGAGTTATATTAATGTGAAGTATTATTTTTATTTATTTATTTATTTATTTATTTATTATAATTACAAGGGCAAAACCACTTTCTGGGACTATGAAATGGCCCACATTTCCAAGTGGTTACTCATAATTTGCCAGACTGTTACTGGCCTTTATATGGGCATGCAAGTAAAGGAATTATGCAAGGATCTGGTGCCTGATCAATTGATTGCATATTGATGATGTTACTGATTTAGTTTCCCCAATTAGCACTCTGACATTTGGTAAGTTCTTGTCCTAAGATCAGGCCCAGTATTATCAGAATTATCACTTGGGAGCCATGAGGTGCACAGTGTTGCACAGTAAGAGTGCAACACCCTTACTTAGAAAATCACACTATACTTATAATAGTTTTATTAACACAGTTAGCAAAGTCACAAACACTCCAACCCAGCAAGGCAGGTAGAGATCATATAGAATGAGTTCAGCATCCAGATACTTACACCATCCCTTTAAAAAAAAACTTGAAGCATTAGTTATCATCTTCCTCGTCTTTCCCCTCTCCATCATCACCATCTCCAGTGATGGTCATCCTGGTATCTCGCAAGGGCTACATCTCTCTGTCTCTAAGAACACTGGCTAGGATACAACTTTTATAATGTGTTATGCTGATGTCACTATGCCTGATGCATATTCAGCAGGGCTTTCAGTACCTTTTCCTCATTTGTAGTTCCAACTAATGTTGGGGAGCCCTTCTCTCATAGGTTATTAGTCCTCTTCCCTCAAACTTATTAGCATATAAGTCAATTGTTACCATGACATTCTTGTGCTCAAACGTCATTTGATGTCCCTAACTAAAAATATCCCAACCTGCTATAAACTAGTATCTTGTGATTACCTACCAGCAGTTTAGCTATCTTGTGTTATCTTATGATCTGGGGTTTACCGTGGTTAGCTACATATGCTAAGGCTTTGGGGGGCCTTATCCCTTAATTAGTTTGGCTAAGCTATTGTGTTACAGGCTTGTAGGCACATTGCATTATTACCTTAACTTATACCTATGCCTCACCTAGAAAATACCTATATGCTACAAATCCTTTCCCCCACTTAAATTCTCTGTTAGTACCCTTTAGCTAGCCAATGTCTTGCTGCATTGAAGGCTCACAGAATTCTTAATGGGCTGGAGTATCTGTGGGTAGGATCTGTTTTAAAACTTTGTGGAACAAAGAGAACTCGTCAAGGTGAAGGGACATTTTCTTTCATCTTTAAATCCAAACCAGCAATCATATCTCTTTGTGGCATTGCCTAAAATGAGGTCACAGTTGAAGCTCAATCTATGGTAGTCCATATCTACTATAAACATAGCAAGGCATCACTCATGATTTCAAACTTGATAAAGAGTTGCACCTTAAAAGACTAAGGCCAGTAACCTCATATTCTGAGTACCATTGTTTGTTTGGAAACCTCGACAGAAGGACAATAAATCTATGAGATAGCAAGAAATGCTGTTTGCCAGAATCTAAACTGAGGGCCTCATTTAGGATAAGTAGCAGTAGGGGGTGCTTTTAACTTCAGGAAAATGATACCCTTTAAATTAAGTTTCTCTGTTTGCAGAGAATCTGGATTTCATTCAAGACAACACAACAGCCTTTCCTGCTGTTTTGATGGAAAGCCTGCTGCAGTTTATAAATCAGAAATAACTTCACTGAGTCAAGCAACTCCCACATCCCCTGCTCCATGTATCCAGTATGTCATTTAAGGAGGACAGAATTTCATCAATCTTCAAAATGTACAACAGGATAAAGTCCCAGTGCCTAATTCTCTATTTTGTCTCAAAACTTTTGTCCCAATAGATGAGAGAAAGTGCTGTTAAAGAGAAGATTATTCAGAGGATGTAATAAAATCCTAACCAAAGCCAGAAAGGTCAACACTTCAGTTCTTTATACAAAATGTGAAGAATTTTTATACTGTAGTACATTACACCTATTTCAATGTTTTGATAGATATTTTAAACAAAATATTGTGATGTCAGTGAAGCTTTCTACTGCTGCTTCTTTAAGAAACCAGTTGCTTGAATTGTTTTCTCTCATCCCAATTTTTCAGCATAATTTACATTTTTAAAAAATATTTGATGTGACAGGTTGGATCACAGAAACCCCCTTGGGGCTGCCAAATGATGTGCCAAGACTACTTCTGCCCCTGCTTTCCTACCCTGGCAGCTTGGGACTTTAGTGCCCTGCCTGGTTTGAGCCAGACCTGCTAGCCTGCTGCAAACCCAGACCCAGATCTGAACCACGTCCCCTAACAACTGTAGGCTTAATTGAAAGCATCTTAAGAAGTCTCTAACACTCAGATGCCCAACTCCCAATGGGGTCCAAACCCCAAATAAACCCATTTTAACCTGTGTAAAACTTATACAGGGTAAACTCATAAATTATTCACCCTCTATAACACTGATAGATATGCACAGCTTGTTTGCCCCCCCCCCCCCGCCCCCAGCTATTAATACATACTCTGGGTTAAATAATAAGTAAAAAGTGATTTTATTAAATACAAATATAGGATTTAAGTGGTTCCAAATAGTAACAGACAGAACAAAGTGAATTACCAAGTAAAATAAAATAAAACATACAAGTCTAAGCCCAATACGGTAATAAAACTGAATACAGATAAAATCTCACCCTCAGAGATGTTTCAATAAGTTTCTTTCACAGACCGTCTTCCTAGTCGGACACAATACTTCCCCCAATACAGCCCTTGTTCCAACTCAGGTGGTAGCTAGGGGATTTCTCATGACTGCAGCACCCTTTGTTCTGTTCCACAGCTTTAAATAGCTTTGGCACAAGGTGGGAGTCTTTTGTCTCTCTGGTTACCCCCCCCCCCCCTTTCTAAATGGAAAAGCACCAGGTTAAAGATGGATTCCAGTTCAGGTGACATGAAGTCTTACAGTGACATGTGATCATTACCCACTTGCCAGCACACACGTATACAGGAAGACTTGCAAGTAAAACAGAGCCATCTATAGACAATTGTCCTGGTTAATGAGGGCCATCAAGATTCCAAACCACCCTTAATGGCCAACACTTTGCATAATTACAATAGGCCCTCAGAGTTATATTTCATATTTCTAGTTTCAGATACAAGAATGATACATTCATACAAATAGGATGAACACACTCAGTAGATTATAAGCTTTGTAATGATACTTTACAAGAGACCTTTTGCATTAAGCATATTCCAGTTACATTATATTCACACTCATCAGCATATTTTCATAAAATCATATAGAGTGCAACATCACATTTGTCTCACCTTTAAAGAAAATTATAGCTTACTGGAACTTTAACTGATTCAAGGCAATTCATTAAAACCCTTCATTTCTTGATTTATATTTATTTCCCAACCTACACTACCACTAACATTATTTCAAACAAAAGTTTTTTGTTTGTTTATTTTAATGTTTCCAGAGGTCTTAGTCATGGGTTTGTGGGGTTGTATGATTTCTAATATGCAATAATAGAAATATAAGGCTGGAAGTAACATTGAGAACTCATTGAGTCCAGACTTACAACTCTATCCACTTAAGAACACATATGGTCTTACAGGCCAAAAAAGGTTTGCAAGGCTGCTTATGCTGACTGTGTAGCAGCAGACTGACCTATTAAGGACAAAGGTTCACCCACTGAATAGGAACAAAAAGTAGAAATATCAGCTTGTCTGATGCAAGCTGTAGAGCTGTCCTTGGTCTGGGCAGCATCAACCTCTTTGTCACTGATCCTCCATTCCCCTCCACCCTCTCTGCTGAGGTAGTAACTGACACAGTTGTTACTACAACCCTAAAGTGGAAGTAAACTCTACTGTAGTCAGGAGGAAGGTAATGTCAGGATTAAATTATACAAATAACAATGTCACTCCTGCAGTAATATAAAAAGTCTATGTTAGCTATCATTCTATTCCCTTCTTAAAAATCAATTTAACAGGTCTAAAAGAACTCTATTAATTTCTGGAAGCATATTATCACTTAAGTATGACAGGACCATCCTTTACATATTATTTATGCATGTTACTCCAGTGATGTAGAGCAGTTCTTTATTCGGAGATTTTTATGCACATTAAAGTAACTGTACTGGTTTGGGTTGGCAGTACTGTAGACCATAATCAAGTTTCAGGGTTGTTGGTTTTTTTTGTGTGTAGAGAGCTGAGACTAGAACTAGGTAAAAGTTTTCAAGTGGTACATTTTCCTGACTTTTTTTTTCAAGGAAGTTTGTGTTTTGGTTAAATTTTCTATTTTGTATGGGAAAATTCAAAATAAAATATTTTGAAACACATGAAATTTGTTCCAGCATTTTCAAAGGTCAAAAATATTGACAGTTTTTAATGGGCACTCAATTTGTTGATAATTTCAACACAATTTCATTTTATTCATTTTTCTCTATATCAGTTTTCTAATGCAATCCTCCAGATCTGATAGGATGACAAAGGTGACAAGTATGTCATGTGGGAATTGTAGTTTCTCACACTGCTTGCCAGACACTAGAATATACTTTTTCCTTTAGCAGAATTTTCAAATGCTGGACTCCCCGTGCTTGCACACATTTCTGCAACTAAGACTCAAAATAGGAGCTTCCTACTCCATGGGCAGCAGGTCTACCAGGGAATCCAGAAGGGCTTATTCCTCAGGATGATCCAAATTTAGCCTTACTAGAACTTACTACTTGGATCTCTCTCAGGAGTAGAAAATTTCTTAGTTCACTGATGTTGAAAGTACTTAATAACTCCACTGATGTCACTGCTCATATGGGTTGTTCCTACTTATGCCAGTGTTGAGTTTGGCCAAAAGACTCTACTTCTCAAATGAGGGTCTCCCAATCAAAATCTTTTCTACAAATGACATAATTTATCTGAATAATTTGATGGATGGCAGGAGAGAGATCACTTGATCATTACCTGTTAGGTTTACTCCTTCTGGGGCACCTGGCATTGGCCACTGTCGGTAGACAGGATACTGGGCTAGATGGACCTTTGGTCTGACTCAGTACAGCCATTCTTATGTTCTTAATTAATTCACAAATGAGTCTATGCTACAGTATTTCATAATATGGTACTGAGTCAGTTGCAAGCATCCCAGACAATAATTTCATTAATCCATTAATCTTGCCACAAGTACTCCTGTTCTTTTTGTGGATACAGACTAACACGGCTGCTACTCTGAAACCATTAATCTTGATTACCTTAAAAAATGAAACAACCCCGCCACACCCCAAAATGTACACCCTGCTGAAGTAGTGGAGATTGAGAATGAATGAATCCCTCAAGCTTCTCGAACCTATGGGTTGCCACCAGGCTGGGAAATCACATTTACCTCAACTTGCAAAAGAGGAAAATTTAGCAGGCTAAAAGCTGATAAATACATTGTAGTAGTCCAAGATTGTGTGATAGTGAAGTGTGTCCCTATTGGCTTATACCAGTACTGAATTACTTCTCCCACCAAACCACAGCTGTGCTGTGTTTACTGGTTCATTGAAAAGTAGAGCCAAAGCTACATCCTTTCCCCTCCTTTGCCTGCCTACTTCTTGACCATTTACATGGAGGTAGAAGTAATGATCCCACAGAACCTTTTTCATTCCCCTGATCAGACTGGTGATATAGGCAACCCACGAGGAGGAGCAACACTACCTAATCCTATATGGGCTTCAAGGACAAGATGCAATCTTCCCCCTGCACCTTTATCTTTGTATTTCTTGTTTCTGATACAACTAGAAACTTTAAGAAAACCATGGATTGCATACAAATTTTCTGATTTAATGCTGGTAAACTGTGAAACAGAATAGTTATCTGTATTGCCCTACATTTTACAATAATAATTTAAATTACTTATTTTTGTACCAGAAGTATATTTTTATAAACAGGTCTTTATTGTTTCTCTTTTGCTACTTTTAGTATTTCATCTAAAAATAATTAATATATTTTATAATTAAAAATGTGTATCATTTAGAAACAGTCCCAAACCTGTTTATGCCCTCAGCCGCACACTCCATCACCAGTAATCATAATTGTATGCACACTGTCAAAACTTAAACCCTCTTTCAGCAAAAGTTGGAGGTATAATCCATTTTCTATATTAGCCTCCATGATAGCACACATTCTCATTAAGGCAGCACATCATTCATGTATTCATTCACACACTTATACATATTAATAATTTCATAGTGAGTGAAATCCCTTTACAAGGAATTGAGCAATTTTTAAACATAGTTTTAAAAACACATAATTGACACTAATGGGTGCTTCAGGGCTATTAAGTTCTACAAATACATATTTTTTACAAATATTTACTTGGTGATTTACTCCCAGGGGAATGAAGAGAGAGAACTGCTTAGCTTTCCCCCTGAAGAAATATTGAGCAAGATTCTGCCCCTTACAATGGGCTGGAGAAGAATTCCCCTGCCACAAGAACAGCATAGTGTCTATGTATATGACCCTATATTGCTTCCCCTCCCAGTAGGCCCCAATATCGGGGTAGAGCTGTGGCACAATGAGGCAGATCAGGGACCAAAAGGGCTCTTTTAGTGCTCCGCACAATTGGGGATTTCGGGATGAAGAACAGTCCAGGTAAGGGTGTAATAACCATAATGCCAGTGCTTCTCTAACTTATGCCAGGAGAATTCCAGCCCCTCTAACAGCCCAGACTCTATGAAGCTGCTGGTGATGGGGCTTAGGGCCCTGCGCTGCAGTCGTGACCAGCAGAGCTTTGGCTTTCTGCCCTGGGCCCTAGCAGGTCTAACGCTGGCCCTGCTTGGCAGACCACCCTGAAACCTGCCCGTGGCCCTCCAGGGTGTCCCGGACCTCTGGTTGAGAACCACTGAGCTAGGCCATCAAGTTTATTTTTAAACTGTTGCTTATTATTAAACTTTATTTTTTAGTGGTTTAGTTATGAAGGAGAGGGCTACCTCAAAGTTAGGGTAAATTCTGCCTTCATTGGCACTCAGGAATTTTACTGGGTTTGCTCATTCCTAAATAAACCATCTAACTAAGGCAGAATGGCAGACAGAATACTCTTCTGCTATTGCATTCTTATAACTCAAATACGCATCAGCAAGTGTTATGCACACAGAGCTTGATTCTCATTCCCACCTGCTTTTATACTGGTGTAACTCTATTGAGTTTGGGGGAGTTAGTCCAGATTTACATTGGTGTGCAAGCTGAATCTGGCCCATAGAGTAGCTTACTCTTGTTCATTCAAATTTTCTGACCTTATGTAAAACTCTGAATATTATTGAAAGTTAATTCTTATATTGCATTTTTGACATGTTTATCTAAGAAAATAATACTTTACATAGATATTTTGAATGTCTCAAATTTTAACTTGTTTGGCTCTCTTTTACAAGTCTGATAAGAAATTAACTATTGTATTATATTGCTATTATTTATTAAGTATTCAGTTTTGCTTTTAATTCACTTTATTTTTTTTAAGGAATTAATTTTCATTGTCATTTTTCAGATAGGATATTTTCTGGCAGACATATCAAAGAGCCAAGAATCCTTAACACAGGTAAGCCATTTTATTTATTATTATTATCATTATTCTTTATTAGGTATGCTCCTTATTAAGACATTACATCACTGTTGTTTCAGCTTAAAAAAAAGAAATGCAGGCCCTTCAATTCATAGCTTTATAGAGCTTAAGATTAAAAGGGACCTGTGATCACCTAGTCTCACCACATGTATATCACAATCACCCAGTCATCACTTTATAGAACCCGATAATTTATGTTTGGCTAAAGCATATCTTCCAAAAAGGCATCCAGTCTTGATCTGAAGACATCAAGAAATGGAGAATCCACCTCTTCCCATAGTAGATTGTTCCATCCTTACTAATAAAAAAGTGCCTTATTTCTAATTTGAATTTGTCTGGCTTCAGCTGCCACACATTGGTTCTTGTTATGTATTATTCTCTCTCTTATTAAAGAGCTCATTGGAATCCAATATTTTATCCCCATGAAGGTGCTTATGCACTGTAATCAAGTCACATCTCAGTCTTCTTTTTAATAAACTAAACAGATTGAGATCGAATTAACTCTGCACCCGTCCACACAACAAAGCTATTTAGTTCGACATAGAGGTCTCTTTAAATCGATTTCTGTACTCCTCCCCAACAAGGGGAGTAGCGCTAAATTCGACATGGCCATGTCGAATTAGGGTAGGTGTGGATGGAAATCGACACTAATAGCTCCGGGAGCTATCCCACAGTGCACCACTCTGTTGACGCTCTGGACAGCAGTCCGAGCTCGGATGCTCTGATCAGCCACACAGGAAAAGCCCCAGGAAAATTTGAATTCCTTTTCCTGTCTGGGCAGTTTGAATCTCATTTCCTGTTTGGACATCGTGGCGAGCTCAGCAGCACTGGCAACGATGCAGAGCTCTCCAGCAGAGATGGCCATGCAATCTCAGAATAGAAAGAGGGCCCCAGCATGGACTGATCGGGAAGTCTTGGATCTGATCGCTGTGTGGGGCGATGAGTCCGTGCTTTCCGAGCTGCGCTCCAAAAGACGGAATGCAAAGATCTACGAGAAGATCTCTAAAGACATGGCAGAGAGAGGATACAGCCGGGATGCAACGCAGTACCGCGTGAAAATCAAGGAGCTGAGACAAGGCTACCAGAAGACCAAAGAGGCAAACGGACGCTCCGGATCCCATCCCCAGACATCCCGTTTCTACGAGGCACTGCATTCCATCCTAGGTGCGGCCGCCACCACTACCCCACCACTGACCGTGGACTCTGAGGACGGGATATTCTCCACGCCCGCTTCCTCTGAGATGGTAGTGGACGGGGAAGAAGAGGAAGGAGATGAGGAGGACGAGGCAGTCGACAGCGCTTACAACGCTGATTTCCCAGACAGCCAGGATCTCTTCATCACCCTCACAGAGATCCCCTACCAACCGTCCCCAGCCGTTAACCCAGACCCTGACTCAGGGGAAGGATCAGCCGGTAAGTGGTTTAAACATGTAAACATTTATTTATAAAAGAATATAAATATTATCTGTGGGTTTTTCATGATTAGACTGTCCTAGGCACTTCAAGTTCTAGTCTTTAGCAGTGCAAATGCTGCAAAAAAATCTAACAATGTCCGGTAAATCTTGATTGGTTTGCCCTAGGCGCTGTACTGTTTAGCCCTTGCCAGTGCAGCTAGAGTAAAATTCGGTCAATATATCCGGGGATAGAGCAGAAATCCTCATGGGACATCTCCATGAAGCTCTCCTGGAGGTAATTGGAAAGCCTTTGCATGAGGTTCCTTGGGAGAGCGGCCTTGTTGTGTCCTCCGTAGTAGGATACGTTTCCGCGCCAGGCTACCATCAAGTACTCCGGGATCATTGCCTTGCACAGCATGGCGGCATACGGCCCTGGTCTTTGGAGGCTTTCCCGAAGCATGCGTTCTTTCTCGCTGTCAGAAATACGCATCAGAGTGATGTCGCTCATGGTCACCTGCTTTGAATTAGGACAATGTTAGTATTGGGACTGCTTCCCTGTTCCTTTACAGAACTGTAACCGCCGGTTTACAGCCATGCGGTGGAGGCGGGAGAGGGGCAGCATAGAGGGATCTTTCCCGGGGACAGCCGCGAGGGGGTGGGACAGGGGCAGAGTTCATGCTTGCCGGATTGCTGGCAGCAGGAACTGTCCAACGCTAGGAGAATTGCTTTGAACGTGAAAGTAGGGCAGTGCTATTATGAAAGTTTTAAGCTGCCACAAGTCTACAGCTTACCATGTCAGCCCGCTACCCAAATTCTGCTGTGCTGTTCCGATTCTGTGATCTGCACTGCAGGACCCCAGGGACTGAATGCGAAGGCCGAAAATTCGACCTTGTCCTGAGTGCGCATGTGATAGGTGCTGTGAATGGTCTTTTTCACAGAGAAAGACTATTTTCATTGTTCACTCAAAAATTTATCTTTCTGAGGAATTCACTCCCTTTTTCCCATCCCACAGCTGTGGCTGTCTCCCGACCTACCCTGTCATCAGACTCCCAGAGGCTGTCGCAGATTAGGCGTAGACGGAAAAGGACACGGGACGACATGTTCTCTGAACTTATGGGCTGCTCCCGTGCCGAGTCAACACTGCAGAGTCAGTGGAGGGAGAACTTGTCCCAAATGCACCGATCACACATGGAACGGGAGGAGAGGTGGCGGCAGGAAGACCAGCAGGTGACTCAAACACTGCTTGGACTAATGAGGGAGCAAACGGACACGTTCCGGCGCCTTGTGGATGTTCTGCAGGACCGGAGGCAGGAGGACAGAGCCCCGCTGCAGTCTCTCTGTAACCACTGTCCCCCGCCACAAAGTCCCATACCCCCCTCACCGAAAGTACCAAGAAGGAGGGGCTGCAGAGCCCGTGAAAACTGTCACTCTACCCCTGCAGACTGCTCAAGTGGCAGAAGGCTGTCATTCCCCAAAATTTGATAAGTCCTTTCCTTCCCGCATCACCCAAGCCCCCATCCCAGTTTCATTGTTCATTTGCTAATAAAAAATACGTTTCTGTTAATTGCTGTTTCCATCATGTTTTTTTAGAGGACAGTCTGTTTTAAGGGGGGGAAAGGTGGTTGGTACAGACACGGGGGCAGGTTCAGCAGCAGGTCACACACACAGTGCGGTCACTAGGCACCCTGGTCAGCCTGGGAGGTGGTTTTCATTGTCTGTGGGGGGGGGGCTATGAGACTTTGTGGCGGGGGAGGGCGGTTACAGATCTTATGCAGGGGTCCTTATCCTGGATCACAGAGTCACGCAGCAGGGAATCTGTAACCGTCCTCCCCCTGCCACAAAGTCACATAGCCCCCACACACAGAGTCCCGAACAGGAGGGGTGGTAGGCTCCATTCAAACAATCAGTCCGCCAGTGCGGACCACTGTAGAAGAAGGAGCCTGGCATTCCTCCAGTTTAGAAGCGTCCTTTGCATGAGTACTGTACACCCGCTCCCCACCACAGTCTGCGTCCCAGTTTCAACACTTTACCGCGAAAACAGTAATAAATAAAACGTTGTTCATTAACAAATTTTCAGTGATTTTATTTTTAAACGTGTGTTGGAAGGGGGGAAGGGAGTGAACGGGGTATGAAACTGGAGAGGATTGTGAACAGTCACTGGGTAAAGAAACGGGGGCAGGTTCAGCTTCTCTGTAAACCAACAAAATTGTTACAGGTTACCCTGCTCACTCAGGAACCTAGCTTTCAAAGCCTCCCGGATGCACAGCGCGTCCCGCTGGGCTCTTCTAATCGCACGGCTGTCTGGCTGGGCGTAATCAGCAGCCAGGCAATTTGCCTCAACCTCCCACCCCGCCATAAAGGTCTCCCCTTTGCTCTCACAGAGATTGTGGAGCACACAGCAAGCTGCAATAACAATGGGGATATTGGTTTCGCTGAGATCGGAGCGAGTCAATAAGCTTCTCCATCTCCCCTTGAGACGTCCAAAAGCACACTCCACCACCATTCTGCACTTGCTCAGACGGTAGTTGAAGAGTTCCTTTTCACTGTCCAGGGTGCCTGTATAGGGCTTCATGAGCCATGGCATTAGCGGGTAGGCTGGGTCCCCGAGGATCACTGTAGGCATCTCCACATCCCCAACAGTTATTTTGTGGTCCGGGAAGTAAGTACCTTCCTGCAGCCGTCTAAACAGACCAGAGTTCCTGAAAACACGAGCGTCATGAACCTTGCCCGGCCATCCGACGTAGATGTTGGTAAAACATCCCCTATGGTCCACCAGTGCTTGCAGCACCATGGAAAAGTAGCCCTTTCGATTAATGTATTGGCTGGCCTGGTGGTCCGGTCCCAGGATAGGGATGTGAGTTCCATCTATGGCCCCACCGCAGTTTGGGAATCCCATCGCTGCGAAGCCATCTATGATCACCTTCACGTTTCCCAGGGTCACTACCTTTGACAGCAGTACATCAACGATTGCCTTGGCTACTTGCATCACAACAACCCCCACGGTAGATTTGCCCACGCCAAAGTGGTTCGCGACTGACCGGTAGCTGTCTGGCGTGGCAAGTTTCCAGAGGGCTATGGCCACTCGCTTCTGGACAGTCAGGGCTGCTCGCATCCGGGTGTCCTTGCGCTTCAGGGCAGGGGACAGCAACTCACAAAGTTCAAGGAAAGTTCCCTTCCGCATGCGAAAGTTTCTCAGCCACTGGGATTCATCCCAGACCTGCAGCACTATGAGGTCCCACCAGTCAGTGCTTGTTTCATGTGCCCAGAATCGCTGTTCCACAGCATCAACATGACCCATTACCACCATGATGTCCACGGCGCGGGGTCCCGTGCTTTGTGACAGGTCTGTGCCACTCTCAGACTTCATGTCCTCATCGCGCTGCCGTAGCCTCCTCATCCGATTTCTCACCATTTGCCTCTGGAAAAGGTGGCTGATAAGGTGCGAGGTGTTGACAATGGCCATAACTGCAGCGATGGTCGCAGCGGGCTCCATGCTCACAGTGCTGTGGCGCCCGCGCTGTCACTCAGCAGAAAAGTGCATGAACTGATTGCCCGCCGGCGCTTTCAGGGAGGGAGGGCGGGAGTGACGGTTGGATGACGACAGTTACCCAAAACCACCCTCGACACATTTTTTCCCCCAGCAGGCATTAGGGGCTTGACCCAGAATTCCAATGGGCAGCGGGGACTGCGGGAACTGTGGGATTGCTGCCCACAGTGCACCGCTTCCAATGTCGACGCTTGCCCCGTTAGTGTGGACTCACAAAGTCGAATTACTGTCCTTAGTGTGGAAACACACGTTCGACTTTGTAATATCGATTCCACATATTCGATTTAAGTGACATCGAAGTACTCTCGTAGTGTAGACATACCCTCAGTGTAAGTCATGTTTTCCAGCCCTCAGGTAATTGTATGGCTCTTTTCTGAACCTTCTCCAATTTTTCACTATCCTTTTTAAAGTTTGGACACCAGAACTATTCACAGTATTCTAGTATTGGACTCATCAATCCATGCGGGCAGGGGACTGGACTCGATGACCTCTCGAGGTCCCTTCCAGTCCTATAATCTATGATTCTATGATATGATATATAGAGGCAAAATTATCTCCCCAGTCCCCTGTTTATACATCCGAGGATTGCATTAGCCCTTTTTGCCACAGCATTGCACTGAGAGTTCATGTTGAGTTGCTTGTTCACTATGAGCCCAATGTCTTTTTCAGAGTCATTGCTTTTCAAGATACCCCATTCTGTAGGTATGGTCTTCATTCTTTGTTATTTGATGTATCACTTTGTATTTGATTGTTTTACAACACATTTTTGTTAGAGTGGTCCCAGCTTTCCAGGTGATACAGTTTGCTCTGTAAGCATACTTTGCTCACAATCTTTACCACTCCATCAATCTTTGTCATTGCAAATTTTATCTGCAATGATTTTGTATTTACTTTCACATCAGTGATGAAAAGTTGAATAGCATCAAGCATAGTACCAACCCTGTGCAAACCTACTAGAAGCACACCCATTTGATGATTACACATTGACAACTACTTTTTGAGGTCTCTGTTAGTCCGTTCTTAATCCATTTAACGTATGATTTATTCATACTGCTTAGTGCTATTTTTTTTAATCAGAATGTTCTTCAATACTAAGTCACATGCCTTACAAAAGTCTAAAGTTATTAGTCTCGTGCCCTTACCTTTACCAGCCAAACTTGTAATCTCATCAAAGAATGAAATCAGGATTGTTTGACAAGACCTATCTTCCATAAAACCAAGTTGACTGGTATTAATTGTATTCAGCCAGTTCTTTTATGTATCTGAAGTGCAAGTTATCTATCCTGATTATTTAAAAAAATGTTTATCCCTAGTAGGTCTTTTTTAACATTCTTCTTAAAGTATGGCAGCACTGCAGTCAAAGGCATGGTTGCAGCACATGTGAACATAACCGAGCTAGCTTTAATCTAGCTAGTGTGAGTACTAATAGCACTGAAGCCACAGCAGCACAGGTGTCAGCATGGGCTAGCTACCCATGTACATATCCAGGGTCCTTGAGCAGGTTCATATCAATGCCTTTTTTTGGAGAATTACAGGCATGGATTTATTATGGAAGCTATAACTTGATCAATAGGTAAAAGCTTGAACAAAGTGATTCAATGAGGCTAGATGAAAAGCTGATTGTATTACTTCTCACTGCAGTTGCTCAGAAGCAAAATCTAGAACTGAATGTTCACGACTGATTACCAATTCCAAAATAAGATGAAACCCTAATTTGCTGAACCCAAAGGGGAGCTGAGCCAACAATAAAGAGAAATTAACACTTTGATCCTGCCAGTATATCAAATATTAACAAAGTGTAGTACTAGTATTTTTTCATTTTTTAAAGAAAGCCCTTTGCTGCAACCTATCTTCAAACTATGTTTAAACAAGGTTTTCAGAAGGTAAGCACTCAGCATTTAAAAGCTGCTTCCAATTAATAATCATTTTCAAAGGGGCACAAAGGAGAGTTATTTGCCAAACTCCTATTGAAAGTGATCCCCTAACTTTTCCTTTTGGCCTTTGAAAATCTCCCTGAAAATACCCTTAATTTTTGAAGGCCATTTGACATATAGATAGGCAGACCTGGCAAATAGATGAATAAAATAAATTGCATTCAACATATAGTTTCAAATATATTGAATTGCAATTCAAACATATGCCAAAAATCAATGAGAAACTGCTTCTCTGAGTTTTTTCATCAGATGTATCATTTTATGAGTGTTTGTTTCAAGCAGTTATGAAGAAACACATCTTTGTTGGTAATGAATGTGCTTATCATGGATCATGGTAATGAAGCTAATAAGTCATGTGTTGTGAAATTCAACCTGCATTCTTAGGCATAGCCTGGGTGGAATTAGGCAAACATTCCCATTTCTCATTTTCCAGGCCATTTAGTTATTCTTTTCAAGATATAAAGTAATTAGACTTCTCCATAAAAGTCTTTGCTTCTTAATCCACAGAAAAGCCCAGAGTGTGTTCTGGGCTATAACCCAACATCACTGTCAATAAGTGTGTATTCTATAAATGCTGTAAGTTATGAAAGGAATTTGATCACTGCAACAAGCAATAATTAATCAAAATATATGGTACAATATTTAATCACAGCAAAAAATAATAATACCTGAACAAAACGGGAAACTTTGTGAGCTTCTGATGATAAATGTCCTGCCCCAGATGGGAGGGGGAGGATGGTCTCTTAATTGAATAACTACTATTATTGTGATTGGCCTCCAATTGGCTTGTGCAACTTCCTTCCTTTCCCTCTTTTGTGTTCCTTCCTTTACACATATAGCGTTAAAAGGCTGTTACGCTGGGAATGCTGATTTTTCTCAAGAAATGCATTTTCTGTACTAACATCTCATGGGTTTAAACACTTTGTATTGCCCACACAATAATCTTTGTTTCCTTGAATGACTTCAGAACACAGCCTTTGCTATGTGCACTAAAGCCCAACCATGCTAATGTAAAATACTATACCAGGCAACCTGTAGACAATGAGGTACAGCTGAAGGAACTTTTTCCTTTCTTCCAAGGAAGCATTCTATTTACTGTTACAACTTTAATTACAGACAGTAACGAAATGTAACAAGGAAATTTGACCAAGTGGTTTTAGAAGTTTTAATACATATTAGTTGTGCTACCACCAAATTAAATCTTTGTTTTCTTGTCTAATAGTGCAGGCAAGGCAAAGAGTTAAATCTCTCTGCATTCCTTTTAAGATGTGTTTAGTATCATGTTTCAGTGGCAGTTACATTTCCCCCTTTCTCAATCAAAGAACAAGAGGGGGCCAGATCCTCCACTGGTGTGCATTGATATCTGCTGAAGATCTGGCCCATGGAGCGGAAACTCATCACAACTATTTCTCTGATATAGGCTTGGGCTCAGGCCTGGAACTGGCTTCTACACTGTGCACCCTGTAGTTCCAGCGCCTAAGGTGATTTCAGGATGGTGAGAGTGGGGAGAGGCATAGAGAGGGTGCACTCTCCTCTGGCAATCCCCAGCTAGTGAATAGTATCTTGAATAAAATTGACAAAGCAGAAAGTCTGGTCTTTCGTTTCTAAACTAAGATTATTATATGAGAGCCTTATCACCACCTCTTTCTTACTAGTCATCTACCTATTCTGCGCTGAACAAAACTTTTACTTTGCTTTCTCTTTCTGAGTGAGATGATCATCTGGATCTTCTTCTGCCTTTAAACCCAACTTTCAATCACTTCACCTGTAATGTTGGGCAAGTCACCTTCACCCAAGGCACATTCCAGTACCAAGACAGGATTTATCAGTTGAGAATCTCAACCACAAAGGTCTAGTCCTGTTTCCATTAAAGCCAATAGCAAAATGCCAAAGAGTTCAATGGGAGCAAGAACAGAACCCAACTAATGATTTCAGGGATTTGTCTGTGAAATGTTACTTCGTGAATATGATTGCAGTAATGTATTCCCAGCTAGATTATATATAGAAATCTTTGGTTTTTGTGGGTTATGTCCCCTATTAATAGATCCCGCTGTCCAAAAGTGTTACTAGTTTGGGGAATCCACATTCTAAGCACTACATTTTTGGATATTCAAAATACCTGACTTATGTGTCCAAATGGCACTAATGTGTCCTCACTGGCTCCCAAGCATTCATGGGTTTAGGCTAAAGAACCATGAGTTCTGAGATGCATTACTTTCAGCGTATTGAGAATAGCGTTAAAATTGTAAGTTGTCACTTTAAATTTCAGGGAGTTTTCCTGGTCCTTTTTGCAGGCCAAGATGTTCTGTGAGGAAGTGAGAGAGTTGGGCCTGGCAGCAGTCAGTCTGCAGTCAGCCAAACTATAGTAAGGTAGGGTGAGTTGTGCTTCTCTTTTATAGGAAACAGCCTGCTTTGTCTCTCTCTGTTTTGGGTGCCTGTGTGTTGTTCTGAATTCTAAGAATTAAAGTAGTGTTATGTTGCAACCTTCCAGTGAGAGTGTTTGTTAGGCCTGGTCTACACTAGGCGTTTATGTCGAAGTTAGCGCCGTTAAATCGAATTAACCCTGCACCCGTCCACACTGCGATGCTATTTAGTTCGACATAGAGGTCTCTTTAATTCGACTTCTGTACTCCTCCCCGACGAGGGGAGTAGCGCTAAATTCGACATGGCCATGTCAAATTAGGCTAGGTGTGGATGGAAATCGACGCTAATAGCTCCGGGAGCTATCCCACAGTGCACCACTGTGTTGACGCTCTGGACAGCAGTGCGAGCTCGGATGCTCTGACCAGCCACACAGGAAAAGCCCCGGGAAAATTTGAATTTGAATTCCTTTTCCTGTCTGGCCAGTTTGAATCTCATTTCCTGTCTGGACATCGTGGCGAGCACAGCAGCACTGGCAAAGATGCAGAGCTCTCCAGCAGTGATGGCCATGCAGTCTGTGAATAGAAAGAGAGCCCCAGCATGGACTGATCGTGAAGTCTTGGATCTCATCGCTGTGTGGGGCGATGAGTCCGTGCTTTCCGAGCTGCGATCCAAAAGAAGGAATGCAAAGATCTACGAGAAGATCTCTAAAGACATGGCAGAGAGAGGATACAGCCGGGATGCAACGCAGTGCCGCGTGAAAATCAAGGAGCTGAGACAAGGCTACCAGAAGACCAAAGAGGCAAACGGACGCTCCGGATCCCATCCCCAGACATCCCGTTTCTACGAGGCACTGCATTCCATCCTCGGTGCGGCCGCCACCACTACCCCACCAGTGACCGTGGACTCTGAGGATGGGATACTGTCCACGGCCGGTTCCTCGGACATGTTAGGGGACGGGGAAGATGAGGAAGGAGATGAGGAGGGCGAGGCAGTCGGCAGCTCTCACAACGCTGATTTCCCCGACAGCCAGGATCTCTTCATCACCCTTACAGAGATCCCCTACGAAGCGTCCCCAGCCGTTACCCCGGACACAGAATCTGGTGAAGGATCAGCCAGTAAGTGTTGTAAACATCTAAACATTTATTTTTAACAAAACAGGAATATTAACAATTAAAAGAATGGGTTGTTCATGATTAGTGTGCCCTAGGCGCTTAACGGTTTAGTAAGGGGCAGTGCAAGTTTTGAAAAGAAATCTAGCAATGTCCGGTTTTCAGTGATTGTCCTGCACAAGCCGCTCTACTGTTTATTCCCTGCTACTGCAGCTACAGTAAAATGCGGTCTATGTGTCCAGGGATAGAGCAGTAATCCTCCTGGGACATCTCGATGAAGCTCTCCTGGAGGTAACTTGAAAGCCGTTGCATGAGGTTCTTGGGGAGAGCGGCCTTATTGGGTCCTCCGAAGTACGACACGTTGCCGCGCCACGAGATTATCAAGTACTCGGGGATCATTGCTCTGCACAGCAGGGCGGCATACGGCCCTGGTCTTTGGAGGCTTTCCCGGAGCATTCTCTCTTTGTCGCTCTCGGAGATCCTCATCAGGGTGATGTTGGCCATGGTGACCTGCTTTTAATTAGGTAGGGGAATGTTAGTGTTGGGACTGCTTTCCCGTTCCTTTACAGAACTGTAACCGCTGGTTTGCAGCCACGCGGTGGAGGCGGGAGAGGGGCAGCCGAAAGGGATCGTTCCCGGGGACAGCCGCGAGGGGGTGGGACAGGGGCAGAGTTCCCGCTTGCCGGATTGCTGGCAGCAGGGACTGACATTGATTTAAATGTGAAATGAGGCCAGTGGTAATATAAAAGTTTTAAACTGCCACAAGTGTACGGCTTACCATGTCTGCCTGCAACAGAAATTCCGTTGTGCTGCCTCGCTTCTCAAATGTGCTGTTCAAGACCCCAGGCACTGAATGCGAAGGCCGAGAATTCGACCTTGTGCTGAGTGCGCATGTGAAAGGTGCTGTGCATGGTCTTGTTCACAGAGAAAGACTATGTTCTTTGTTCACAACTACATTTATCTTTCTGAGGAATTCACTCCCTTTTTCCCATTTCCACAGCCCCGTCTGCGACTGTCTCACAACCTAGCCTGGAATCACACTCCCAGAGGCTAGCGCGGATTAGGCGTAGGAAGAAGAGGACACGGGAGGACATGTTCTCTGAGCTTATGGCCTCTTCCCAAGCCCAGGCAGCACAGCAGACCCAGTGGCGGGAGAACTTGACCCGAATGCACCAAGCCAACATGGATCGGGAGGAGAGGTGGCGGCAGGAAGACCAGCAGGCGACTCAAACGCTGCTTGGACTACTGAGGGAGCAAACGGACACGCTCCGGCACCTTGTGGATGTTCTGCAGGAACGGAGGCAGGAGGACAGAGCCCCGCTGCAGTACATCTCTAACCGCCCTCCCCCGCCACCAAGTCCCATACCCACCTCACCCAAAGTGCAAAGAAGGAGAGGCGGCAGAGTCCCTGCTAAGTCTCACTCCACCCCTGCAGAGAGCTCTAGTAGCAGAAGGCTCTCATTTCCCAAAATTTGAAAAGTTCTTTCCTTCCCGCCTGACAGAAGCCCACGTCCAAGTTTCACCTCCCAATGCCATGTGTAGTTGATAATAAAAAATTCGTTTCTGTTAACTACTGTTTCAATCATGTTCTTTTGGAGGAGGAGGGGAAAGGGGGTTGGTAATTGGACAGGACAGTCTCCTTTGGCAGGGTACATAGTCGGGGGCAGGCACAGCAGCAGGGCACATACACAGTGCAGTGATGCAGTGACTAGTTGCCCCGGTTAGTCTGGGAGGTTGTTTTGATGTAATGTTGGGGGGGGGGTGGGTTGCTCTGTGACTTTGTGGCGGGGGAGGGCAGTTACAGATCTTAAGCGCCGGTCCTTAGGCAGGATCACAGAGCCACACAGCATGGGATCTGTAACCGTCCTCCCCCTGCCATAAAGTCAAATAGACCCCCCATACACACAGTCCCGATCAGGAGGGGTGACAGGCTCCGTTGAAACAAGCATCCCACCGCAGCGGAGCCTGTCAATCCTTGAGTTTAGAAGCTGCATTCGCGTCACAACACTACACCCGCTCCGCACCACAGTCTGCGTCCCAGTTTTAAAAAATTCCCGCGAAAACAGTATTAAAGAAAACGGTGTGCTTTAACAAAGTAGAACTATTTTTATTTCGACACGTGTGTTGGAGGGGGGGTGAAGGGGGTATGTAACTGGATAGGATAGTCAACATTACCTGGGTAAAGAAACGGGGGCAGGTTTAGCTTCTCAGTACACAAACTATAAAGTCACAGGTTACCCTGCTCACTCAGGAACTTTGCTTTCAAAGCCTCCCGGATGCACAGCGCTTCCCGCTGGTCTCTTCTAATCGCCCGGCTGTCTGGCTGTGAGTAATCAGCAGCCAGGCTATTTTCCTCAACCTCCCACCCCGCCATAAAGGTCTCCCCCTTGCTCTCACAGAGATTGTGGAGCACACAGCAAGCTGCTATAACAATGGGGATATTGGTTTCGCTGAGATCACAGCGAGTCAGTAAGCTTCTCCATCTCCCCTTGAGACGGCCAAAAGCACACTCCACCACCATTCTGCACTTGCTCAGCCGGTAGTTGAAGAGTTCTTTTTCAGTGTCCAGGGCGCCAGTATAGGGCTTCATGAGCCAGGGCATTAGCGGGTAGGCTGGGTCCCCGAGGATGACTATAGGCATCTCCACATCCCCAACAGTTATTTTGTGGTCCGGGAAGTAAATACCTTGTTGCAGCCGTCTAAACAGACCAGAGTTCCTGAAAACACGAGCGTCATGAACCTTGCCTGGCCATCCCACGTAGATGTTGGTAAAACGTCCCCTGTGGTCCACCAGTGCTTGCAGCACCATGTAAAAGTATCCCTTTCGGTTAATGTACTGGGTGGCCTGGTGGTCCGGTGCCAGGATAGGGATGTGAGTTCCATCTATGGCCCCACCGCAGTTTGGGAATCCCATCGCTGCGAAGCCATCTATGATCGCCTCCACGTTTCCCAGGGTCACTACCTTTGGCAGCAGTACATCAACGATTGCCTTCGCTACTTGCATCACAACAACCCCCACGGTAGATTTGCCCACCCCAAACTGGTTCGCGACTGACCGGTAGCTGTCTGGCGTTGCAAGCTTCCAGAGGGCTATGGCCACTCGCTTCTGTACACTCAGTGCAGCTCGCAACCGGGTGTCACTGCGCTTCAGGGCAGGGGACAGCAACTCACAAAGTTCCAGGAAAGTTCCCTTCCGCATGCGAAAGTTTCGCAGCCACTGGGATTCATCCCAGACCTGCAGCACTATGCGGTCCCACCACTCAGTGCTTGTTTCCCGTGCCCAGAATCGCCGTTCCACGGCATCAACATGACCCATTGCCACTGTGATGTCCTCGGCGCTGGGTCGCCTGCTTTCTGACAGGTCTGTGCTACTCTCAGACTTCAGGACATCACTGCGGTGCCGTAGCCTCCTCGCCTGACTTTTCTGCATCTGCCTCAGGGAAACCTTTATGATAAGCTGCGAGACGTTGAGAGCGGCCACAACTGCAGCTATGGTCGCAGCGGGCTCCATGCTCGGAGTACAGTGGCGTCCGCGCTGTCAATGACTGGAAAAGCGCGCAAACTGTTTTCCCGCCGGCGCTTTCAGGGAGGGAGGGCGGGAGTGATGGACGGATGTTTACAGTTTCCCAAAAGCACCCTCGACTCATTTTGTTACCCAGAAGGCATTGCCGGCTACACCCAGAATTCCAATGGGCAGAGGGGACTGCGGGAACTGTGGGATAGCTGACCACAGTGCACCGCTTCGAATGTCGACGCTTTCACCGTTAGTGTGGACGCACAAAGTCGAATTACTGTCCTTAGTGTGGACACACACGTTCGACTTTGCAATATCGATTACAAAAATTCGATGCAAGTAAAATCGAACTACTCTCGTAGTGTAGACAAGGCCTTAGTTATATGTCTCTTCTGTATGTATGCCATGAAATGAACTATGACTAAGGCCCCACTTGAAGTGCCAGATGATTGTCCAAAAATTGCAGCTGTGTTGCGGACAAGCCAGGGAAAATTACAGAAAAATAATATTGGATCTTATTATTTGCCGTAATAAGGTCCATTATTATTTTTCCATGATTTTCGCTGTCTGCCACTCGGGGTTGAGAGTGGGGACTCAGGGCTGAGAGTAGTAGGTTGTCTGGGGCTGAAAGCAATGACCTGGGAATGAGAGCGGGGGCTCCTGTTCTCGAAACTGTGGTGGAAGACTAGTATTGCAGGATCCACAATTTTCACGATATTGTGAGTTAAGTAGGGCCTGAACTATGACAAATGTAAGAAATCCCAGGGACTTGTTATTGGAACCAGGCTGAGATATGATGGAAGAACATACTATTTCTGGGCTAAATTCCTCTCTCCATTTATTTACATATACAGGTGTAATACATATAAGCAACAAATGTAAAGACCGTGGAAATGAATAGTAAAAAACTAACTTTTAAAAAAGATTGTACATATTGTAATATAATTAAACATCCAAGTACATATAATGTTTATATAACACAGAGTGAGGTGCTGAAGTAATATTACATTTAATTCCATTACATGTTCCATTTTCCTGCATCTCAGCTCAACTCTTTGCTAAGGCCAGAATAGGCCAGAGTTCTGCCATTTCAGGACTTTTCAGAAAACATTACACAGAGCTAAATCTCAAGGCTATCCTATGTAAAACCCTGACTGTAGCTGTCATAGTAATAGTTCCCAGTCAGCTTGAAAGACAGGGTACCATACAGTTTTTAGTAAACAAATATTTAATACAAAAAAATTGTGAATAATATTTGGAATACGTATGAATAATTTTTAAACAAAAGCTGTTAGGTAGTAAATCTACTTATACAAACTTCCCCCACTTTGTTGCTGTTACATATATTTAAATCCAGAGTTTCAACATAACATTTACACTCCTGCACTTTAGTATACACATTCCCCTCTGATCTTCTTTCAGAGATGATTTATCAGTCTCTGTACCATGGCCATAATATGTAGTGTGTGTCACCTGGATTCTTCAGATCTTGGAAAGTATGGTAACATCGCTGTTCTTTTCCAAACACCGCAGAGCCTTAACAACACACACAGATCTGGGGATCCTTACAGCTAGCAGCATATCTGTCCTTGGGTTCATACTGGACTAGTCTGCTCAGTTGGTGATAAGAAAGAGAAAACCTGCAGCTGGTAAGATAGGAAATCAAAAGTATGGAGATCAGCATATAAAATATCCATTCCTTGGATTTCATTAATTATCTCACTCTTTAGGACACTATCTTTCCGCATGAGCTCAGTTAAGTCAGGCAAATATTTACAAATCTTCACCTCACTGAGCTCTCCTGTTCTCTAAAGGGGATAAAATCCCAGTTTAAAGCAGCTAACGAAACAGAGGCTGCTCTAGCTCCATGAGACTTACGCAGCTGCCTAGGCCAGCAGATTTGGCCCTGCCATCCCAGATGGCTGTGTTGGGACCCAGTACACCAGATTGCAATGCTACTCACTTAAGTTTGGCAAGGCCACTCCTCCGTTATGATAGCCCCATTAGGAAGGGGTTGGGGGTGGGCACACTTAAATTTTGCCTAGGGTGGCAGATAGTCTTGAGTGGCCAGGCCTCTGTAACTAATAATTACATAACCTGTGTAGCCTTTTGGAGTGTAGCTATCCCTCTAGCTCCATAATACTTTGAGGTGGACCTAATATTATCCTAATGGAGAGCTTCCCTAGTAAGTAAATCTGGAATAACACTGACCTCTATCCAAAGTAGTACAGACACTGAGACCCAACCTTCACAAAAGATACGTGTCTTAGTCTTGTGTCAGTTAGCTGCTGTCTTTAACTCCTATATTTATAACATCCATCCCACCCCTGAACTCTGATTGGCCCAGCTCTCAAATGGTCAATATGTATACAGTTATAGGAAGAGCTACTGAGAATGTCTAAAAACGGCCATACCCTATTTCTGGATGTTTCTGGGCCATTCTAGCTGAGTTGTCCAGCCCATGAGTGCAGAGACCACAGAGTATTCCAAACAAAAAATCCATGTCTCTTCCCTCCTGCTTCTCTCCTTTTCTCTGGCCCAAATAAATCAAATGTTGAAATATAAAGCATGTGGGTTACACTTACATTCGACAGCCTGCATTAATAACCTGTCAATGAAGCAAACATAACCCCATTTATTTATACATGCTGATGCTTTATGTATACTTGCCTTCACTATATTCTAACTTATGCCAGCTGCAAATGACCCAAGGGGGCAAAACCTCAGTTAGAGAAGTGCATACGATAGAGCAGGGGTTCCCAAACTTGGTTCATGGCTTCTTCAGGGTAAGCCCCTGGCAGGCCGCGAGATGCTTTGTTTACCTAAGTGTCCACAGGTATGGCTGCTCGCAGCTCTCAGTAGCCGCGGTTCATTGTTCCCGGCCAATGGGAGCTGTGGGAAGCGGTGGCCCAGCCAGGAATGGGAACCGTGGCCACTGGGAACTGCGAGCAGCCGTACCTGCGGACGCTCAGGTAAACAAAGCATCTCGCGACCCACCAGGGGCTTACACAGAACAAGCCACAAACCAAGTTTGGGAGTCCCTGCTATAGAGGCATCCTGGTAGACCAGTGACATAAGAATTTGTATTGGAAGTATCCTCCTAGAGTTGGATGAGTTTAATAATAAATAAATAATAAATTTTTACAAATATATCTGATGATTTTGCTTCTTTTTTCTGTTTCAAATTCTTCACAAAAAGGTCCCAATTTCCTAAAATCTATTTGATCAGAATTATTTTCTATTAATAAGTCTTAATGTATAGCTTGTTTGTTTGACTGACCATATAGGTTACATTGTGTTGTTTCTGTTCCCTGCATGGATGAATGCAACCCTAAGGCCAGGTCTACACTAACCCCCTAATTCGAACTAAGGTACGCAACTTCAGCTACGTGAATAACGTAGCTGAAGTTCGAAGTACTTTAGTTCGAACGTACCTTGGTCCACACGCGGCAGGCAGGCTCCCCCGTCGACTCCGCGGTACTCCTCTCGTCTAGCTGGAGTACCGCAGTCGACGGCGAGCACTTCCGGGTTCGACTTATCGCGTCCAGACAAGACGCGATAAGTCGAACCCGGAAGTTCGATCGCTCGCCGCCGAACTACCGGGTAAGTGTAGACCTACCCTAAGAATCAAGTTCCTGTTACAGTGCTTGTGATTATAAATCTGAGTCACCATAAATATTCTGTAAAATTCACTTCAACTATGCTGTTTCTGTGAATGTTCCTGCCAGTGATCTCATTTGCTAAAATATTTGCTCTAGGGGAAGGAAGTCACTTGAAAAGCAAGTTTAACAAAGCCTTAATGTATTTTTGATAAGTTTTATTAGAAGGCTAGCATTTTTATGATAAAGTCCAAATTAATCAGTGTTCTCATGTAATAATTTAAGACAGAGGACTCTAGGCATCACCTATAGAGCAATCTAGATTCCATTTTTTATTACTGCCCATTAGACAGCAAGAAATTAAAAGGGCAGATCACCTTACAAACAATTCAGTTTCTATATTGCCTTGCAAAATCGACCTGGCTGCAGGTTATGGATTATGTTAAATTTTTATTTCAATAGCTGCATTCTGAAGTATGGAGTTAATAGACAATTAGGAAACAGTTTTGTCTGGCCCAAGTTAAAATGCAACATTAATTGTTCTAGCAATTCCTTTTTTCTTTTCGATAAGTGTTAATTTATTTGCATTCCCTCCCTCCAACCCCATTCCCCGCACACACCTTACCTCTCAAACTGCAGAGGTGTAAATTGAAGTGTTAGAGCCTGTGTATTTTTACTAAAGGCAATACGATTTTTAGCTGGATATAAATTAGGAGCATAGATGTTTAATTATTTTCACACAAATCCTTGAGAAAATGTTTGTGCAGTATTCACTCAGATCTATTAATAACAAAGTTTCATATGGCATATAAACTAGTACAATAGAAAAGTACATTGTTTAAATGAACAGTGAGATAGACTAGGATGTAAGAATATTGATTGCCCTGCTGTTGATATTAAACTTGTAGAGGTGATATCCTAGTGTATTTAAATATCCACATTATATTTGTGGATAGCATCACTGAGCATAGGGGAAATTGTAGAGGAGAGGAATCAGTGAATTCCATGTAACATGTATTCGAAATCTAAATCATCAAGATAAAGATTGGCCTTTATGAAATTACCAGTTTACATGAACTTACTAGAACTGTAAATGCTTACTTCAAAACGTAAGAGACGCATCTCAGCTCTTTTGTATTGATTTCCAGGTTAATTATGTAGAGACAGTTATAAAAAGAAATGTTTCTGTTCTTTTTGTGGCTCAGTCCTTTATGGACAAAAAAAGAATCCTGTTAGGGAAAAAGCTGAAAGAATAAAAGAAAGAATAAAATAGAATAGTGGAAGGAGTATTTAAAACTAACCAAGCAAAAGGTGTCCGTGCATGTGCATGTGCAAAACAAAAAAAGATACCCTACCAAAACGAGACATTCCCCTGCACACATTTCTCCCTCTAGGGAGAGACAATGAGAGAACAAACAACACATGACAGCTATGTAGTCACATTGCTCAATGCACTAGAGGAAGCCACTAAGAGTCTACGTTGATAAGTGAGGTATAAAAACCTATACAGAATAAAATAGAATGCTGGGTCAGATTGTCAAAGCAACTTCCATTTAGACATCTGCATCAATGGACAGATTTTCAAAACTGCTCAGCACCCACTATCTCCCATTCTTCTTCAGTAGGAGTGCAGCACTTTTGAAAATGTAGCCACTTCATTTAGGTTCCTACATGAGTAACTGAAAAACCTGGTCTATTATCAATTGAGAGAGAGAGAGAGACCCAAGATGAAAATTTAGAGCCATACCTGAATTTCCCTAGAATTTGAGAGTGTGTGAACATGGGATTTCCATTGGGCTCATCTCTAATTGAAATGAGTCTTATTCAAGGCATTTTTGGAGAGGGTAAGAGATAGTATGAAAAGATAGTAGGGTGGCCCAGTGTAAATCAGTCTGACTCCAGAGAGTTTTTCTCTTTATTCTGGTTTTCTCTGTTTACGTGGTGGGCCTCAGGGTAAGCCCAAGAACTTCTCTTAAGCAAACAACCCCACTCTCCGGGGCGTTGTTACCAGGCTGGCTCCTAATTGCCAATCTTTCCCCAACCAGCTTTTAACTTAGGGTATATCTACACTGCGAAGTTGTTGACACAACTTTTGTCTTTCACGAAAAGTCCCCCCACCCCCCGAAAGACAAACGTTTTGACAACACAAGTGGCAGTGTGAATGCGGCTTTGTAAGCAGGAGCACTCTCCTGCCGACAAAGCTAACGCCGCTCACGGGGCTGGAAGTATTTTGTCGGCAAAAGTGCCAACAAAGTACTGACAAAGAGCGTTTACACATGCTGACTTTTAGAGACAAAGCTGTGCAGCCTTTCCTTCCTGCAACAGCTTCTCTCTCCCCTCCTCCTCTCTCACCAGGAGAAGGGTTTTTAAAGGTCACTGGCAGACCTTAACTGGCCTCAGGTGTCTCTAGTTAACCTGGGATAACCTTTTCTCAGTTCATAGTGAACAGGGCCTTCACCATTCTAGGGCTAATACATCTGTTCTCCACCATGCTCTTATAGCTGTCATCAGTGACTGTCTCACCACGTTTCTTCCTCAGGCCTAAAACCACTCTCTCATCCTGCCTCCCCTTATAGATTCATATCCACTTATCTTTGAAATGCAGCCTAGATGTCTAATCTGTCTGCTTGGTCTTGGACTAATTTCCCCTATTATATGTCATGTGCTTGAGGAATTTTTTATTAGTGGTGTCTATATATTTTGTGCTTATCTGTCAGGAAAAATCCATAGAAGAAAAGTTTTGAAAGGTGAAACTGGCCTTAAGCCCAGTAAAGAGAGACTAGAGATCAGCAGGGCTCTATCCTGGGATCAACAATTGAACTAGGTGGTGGAGTAGGGGCATTATAGAGAGTTGTACGAGGTTGGCAGAACTTGCAGAGAAATTGTGTGGAGGTAAGGGCAGATTTTAGAGCCTTGATGGACTATCTGATGAAAAAATGCTATCTAGTTAGAGAAAGTGTTTATTTGTCTCCTTCAAAACCTTCTAAAAAGTCTTAGCTTCTGGTTGGTGAAAGATTACTGTTTATCAAGGCTGTTATTTTTTATGACCCAGTTCACACATCCCTAGAGAATATTTGGTCTTTTAAGTGACACATTTCTATTTTCATAAGTATATTGTGAGAGGTATGTATTATGGGATACTGATCAGCCTTTAGGTTAACCAGCTCATATCTACCATACCAGGCCCTCAATGGTTCTGGAACCCACATTGCTTATTGAATGAAATGATCAACCTCAAAACTCAACAGGATTCTTCTTTAATAACTGGTTTTGCAAGGTCAATTCTATGGACCTCTACTAGATAGGTCAGACTTGCCTCTTGTATTTATCCTTAGATTCCTCAGGACTGAAATCCTGAGATCTGGGGAAGAAACATCCAAACCACATAGGTTTCCAATTTTATTAACTAAATATATAATTCAGCAAAAGCATAAAATAAAACAAAATTAACAAACCAAATTAAAAGAAAATAGGTTAATATAAAATCATCTAATTACTAGGATGATTAAACTATGTCAAATAGACTAACAATTCCTTATTCACTGCATACTACTTTGTTAAGGAAGCAGTCCTGTTCAGTGATCAGCTCCAAAGTAACAGGGCATTATCAGTCTCAAGGCCACTTGATGTATTTCTGTTCTAACCAAATAGCTGAGACAGGGAGAGTCAAATCACTCCCAGATTGAAGCCAATGTTGAGATGCCAATTAAGGCAGCCTGCCCAAATTATTGATGATTGGGCAATGGCCAGTCTTGTTATCCTTGCCCCAACATAGTGTTACATGAAACATTACAATGCAATCCAAGATTGCACAGCTTTTTACCATTAACATTCAAATCACAAATGTAGGCAAAAATAACATGATTTCTCAAGATTAAACATACAACTCCTAATTCATGAAATACATGTGCGTTCGTGCATGCAACATTTTAGACAGGAAAGTTGTTAAACCTAGCACTATTTTAAGTATTTGAGGAGCTATTCTATAGGTGGCATTCTCAAATACATTCTTTGGATTCTATCTACACATACTCACTACCAGCCATCTGCTGGAGTACAAAACAAGCCCAAGAATGCTGAAGTAGAGGAGTTTGGAGAAAAAAACAAAACAAATAGGCTGATAATTGGCATTACATTATGACAACCATGCTGCACGACAGATCCCGGTCATTGTAGGACAGAATCGAACCAGGGACCTCTGGAGCTTAGTGCATGAGCCGCTACCACATGAGCTAAAAGCCACCTGCCTGTTAGCTAAGGCTGTAGGGTAGACTCCTTTCATCTCTCTCTTTAAGGTGTCTCAGTATCACTAGATGAGACAGAACACCACATCCAGGAGGTGTGTGGGCTACATACTTCCCCTAGCTGAGGATGCACATCCCAAGCTTTAGAGTCTTCCCAGTTGAAATCCCAGATGAGCAATAACTCTTGTGGTTTTATTTAGCTTCAGGAAGCTGATATGTGGCTGAAAAGATTAGCTGGTGGTCTTATTAGTGCAGATGTTTTAACGTTGGTGGACGTGCTGGCTGCTAGAAGTTACCAGCCTGTAGATGATAAATCTTAGATTTCGTGCATTGATGGACTCTTACTCCTTGGTGGCTGGGAGGGTGGAGTAAGTACTGGCCTTTTTTGTCTGGCATGCTGACATCATGTGGCCAGAGGCTGAAAGGCAATGGCTATAGCAGCAGCTATTAGAGGTAAGCAAGCCAAACAAGCCATGATTCCAAACAATTCAGCAAGCAAGGCCTTTTTTTTTTCTCCTTCAGTTTTTGAAGATGGTGGCTGGCCTGGAAAGTTGTGCTCCCTTTGGAATTCCTCTTCAGGAATCTATTGGTGAATCAAAATGGATCACACCCTTTTTAGGACACTGACATCTCCCAATGGCGTTTGATGAGATCACCTTTGTGCGAACAAAGAACCTCCAGTAACTTCAAACTTGGAAAGTCCACATATCCAAAATATATTCAGATATTGAGTTAGGATGTCTGTAGATATTTTGGGATGTTTGAGGTTATGGGTCAGTTTGCAGGCATTATCTCAACCATGCCTCAAAACACTGATCATAAATTTACTCAGCCTTCGCCCACAGAGTGGCAGTTACTCTTTAAACAGTGTTTTGACACACACAAACTAGGTGAATGGTTAGACTTGAACATGATCAGAGAAACAAGTCTTTTCTTCCTAGAATCACAATGTAGGTGTTCCATTATATATACTGGCCTCACAACATAGAAAAAATGTTGCTAAAAACAGCACTGAATCCAAAGTCTGGCTTGTAATCAGGAGAGGAGCAGAAGGTCAGGCAGGCATTGTGTTTTTTGTTTTGTTTTAAACCGTTTGGTCCATTCTACACTGATACCATCCATTTGCAGATAAACCACATACTTTGATTTCAGATTGTGAGAAAATGACTCTGAAGTGCAAGATTATCTTATATAAAAGGATCACTAAGAGAGAGAATTGCTGTCCACAGCAGTTTCCACCAGCTCTTTAAAAATCTCTTGTCAATGCTAGTACAACAAAAAACAGAGAAGCAATGATTTAATAATGTGGGTGGGATACTATTTTTCATCTTTTTGTCTATGGATACAAATGAGTTCAAAGTCATCTCTTGTTTATCGGGGACTATCCAGTCTCAACTAAAATTTCAGTCACACACTCACTAGCTGAATTAATACATCCATTAATGTAAATGGATGTTCCTTTGTATGGCCTCCCATTTAATAGAAGACACCATTTAAACATTAATGCTGTTATCTGGGGAGCAACAGAGTTGCAATGAAAGTACATCGTGATACTGGACAAGCCGCTGATGTTGGAGGGAGGCCCTATTTGCACTGGGATAATAAATGCGTTTGCTGCCTGCCCTGCATCATTGGTAGGGGCAGCTGTAAAATGCCTAACGTGGTATACCCAGTTGTCGTAAACAAAGCCGACCAATAACCAGGAACAGGCAGTGGTGAAGACCTGCTTTTCTACGTGTATTACAGCTAATAAAGGATGGAAAGAAATGGAAGTACAGCAAATCAGCAAATCGTCGGTGCCTGATTCTGCTCCTACTGAAGACAATGTCAGCACTCCTACTGATTTCAATGGGTCCTTGATCAGGTCTACCATAATAATAAATATTTTAAAGAGAAGGGTAAATAAACAATTAGAAATATCTAAGCTATGAATGTGAACCATGGTACATTTGTTACTCAACATTCACTATATCGCCCAGGCATCAAAATATAAGCTTTTTAAGTTGTCTTTGGGTAGCAGTGACTTTGAATTTCATGTCTTTGACACAAAATTAAACCTTGACATGTGAATCTGATGCAGAGCATCCAAAGTAGAAGCTTGGTATTATCTCCTTTAGTTCACAGCAGGTGACTAATTCCCACGGATCCAGAATGCTAATTTCAGTGAAATTGCATGTACACTAGGCTCAGTCAGATTAAACAGTGTACTTAATTTCTCTCCAAGCACCTGTCATTGTTGCACACAGTTTTAAACTGTTGTTTTTTATTAACTGATAAGTGCACACAACTAAGCTGTCTAAAAGCCTCAGTCCTGAGACTTATGCTTGTGCTTAATTTTATGTAGTCCAACTGACTTCAGGGGGGGAGGGATAGCTCAGTGGTTTGAGCATTGGCCTGCTAAACCCAGAGTTGTGAGCTCAATCCTTGAGGGGGCCACATGGGGATCTGGGGCAAAAATCAGTACTTAGTCCTGCTAGTGAAGGCAGGGGGCTGGACTCGATGACCTTTCAAGGTCCCTTCCAGTTCTAGGAGATGGGATATCTCCATTAATTAATAATTCAGTGGGACTACTCACAGGGTTAAATCCTAGCTCTATTGAAGTCAATAGCAAAACTCCCATTGACTTCATAGGCTGAGGATCTTACCTATAGTGTTTCATGTATTGCATGCTAGGTAATAACATGGAAGGATTCTGTGCTTGAAAAACTAAACTGACTCTTTATTGAGAGAACTATTTAAAGATATGCCCAAACTTCAGCTAACATTCTAGTCATGTGCATGTTATAATACAGACCGACTTCATGGAATGTCATCTAAACTCTTCCTTTCTGCAATCTGCGCCTCCAAGTTCCATGTGGGTTGCTACATCTTTGCTTTTTACAATATGTTGTGTCTTTTGTGCAAGTGTTTCCAATTTTAGTATATGTGCTGCCGAAGCTACTATTACTAGTACATGTCCCATTATAAGGACATGGCCTTTACCACCAGTCATTGCAACCTGTTAGGCCTCAGAATCCTTCAAATACGCTGGTCTTGAATCAGTCACAGACATCTTTGTGTTCTCCTGTTGGTGGATACTTGCTTCCAATCTGTTGCTGCCTCCATTCCATTGCGTGGTGTCCTGTTGGTCCGCTATATCGCTCATATGCCTTGTTTATTCTGCCACTCCTACCTCAGACCAGCTAATGACTGAGGGTCTTTCTAAGTCTGCCTCGTCCTGGCCTGGGACCTGTCTATCTGCGTGTGCCAGCTGTCTTTCACCACTCCAAAGTTGTCTTTGGTTTAAGCTCCCCTGCTATCCTGTGTCTGTAAATACCACTGTAGATACCACTGTATCACACTGCAGCTTAGACTTTTGCCTTTGGCCATTGCTTTATTTAGCTGTTTGATGTCTGGCCCCAGACCTCCTCACCTATGTGCAGTGGCTTGATATTTTTGGCTAAAATGTTGGGGATGGCTGCCAGTGCTTAGTGACAAGTGACATAGCATTGCCCCATATTAGCCATGAGAAGGCCTCTGTCATCCTGCTGGCCAAGATCCACGAGAGCAGTGCCCTGCCTTTTTGTACACAGATCTCTTCAACCACCCACCAGCTCGCCTGTCTTCTAGATGCCCTCTATTGTCACTTATGCCACTGCAGGATGTGACAGTAGCATCTGCTTGGTACAATGAGTGGTCACTGATGACAATTGTTGATCACTCTCTCATTACTGACCCAACCTAATTAGATCTGAGTGGGTATAGGGCAACTGTGCATCTAATCTCTTTAAATGTTTTTTTTTTCTAATGACTCATGATGCAGCTGTGGTCAACTTCAGATTATGCTGCATATCCTTGATGAGTGCCCACTGACATGTTCTGATGGCAAGCTACTGGTTCTCCACCTGGTTGATGCGGATGCCATCAAATGGTTGGGCACATTGTGCATACGCTGAGACACTAGTGACAGACAAAGGACAACAATTAATTGCAGCAGAACTGAAGTCATTCCAAATGAAATATGATTTTGATCATAGTACTAGCAGACTACATTACCCATAAGCAAATGGAGACATTGCAAGAGCTGTACAGACATCCAAGAAAATCCTACAGCAGAAAGATTCTTTCCTGGCTCTTCTGCGTTACAGATCAACACCAATAGCAACTATTGGATATAGTGCAGCACAACCCCAGATGGGAAGACCACTCAGAAGTACTGTTACAACTTTGGAAAATAACCTATCTCCAAAGTGGCTAGATATGAAGAGAATAGCCAAATTGGACAAAAAGGCTAAAACTTTTACAACAGATGTCACTCAGAGAATTGCCAGGCCTAGACCCTGGTGAGTGTGTTTGTGTCAAATTAGATCTAGAAAAAGAACAGACAACTCCAACTTTCATAAAGAAAAAGAATTCCAGCGCCCAGATCATATGTTATCCAGACTGACTGTGGAGAGATCAACTGAAATTGTCAACATCTACAGTCTGTTCCTCAGAAAGAATAATCAACGGAGGAAATTTTACAGAGTGTTGAGTGGTAAGAGATGGATCTTAATTTTCTGGTTCCAGTCACCTGATAGTGTATCAAATATTCCACTCAAATGGGCTCTGCAAAGGCTAAAGTTGGCCAAAATAGGGCTAAAATTGAAACCTTTCTTATATAACCAGAGTATACTGGCCTTATTTTGTCAAGCATTGTTAATAAAAGAAACATCTTTAATGTTACTCCTAGCTGGTAACTCATCAAAAAGAAATGTGGACAGTATTAATTTTGGTTATTCCAGACTCCCATAACTAATGGAAAGAAGTACTATACTGCAAATGATATGTGATATATAGTAAACTATTTTGAGAAAAGAGGAAGGAATAGGCATTAACCATTGTTTAAACAAAAAAGGTGGTATTAGTGTAGTACAAACAAAATCCCTGCATTGCGACACAACACACAGAAATGATTAAGCCAAAGTTAAACAAGGAATTACTGTATTGTATAAAGGATATATTGTAGTGCAGACCTCTAGGACAGAAATTAACAACTTAATAACTTGTTAATGAGGTGCATTCAGCCATACAACATGAAAATAGAGCAAAATGATTACAGGGCATTTTATACCTGATAGAAAATACAGTAGTTTAAATGAGAAAGTACACAATCCATCAATACAAAATAAATAGGAAGTGTTGTCCTTCCATCATTCAGTAGGGACCAGTTTAAGACTATGTAAGAGAAACCAATGGAAGTGAATGTATTACACTGTTGTTTAACTATGTAAGTTAATAAAAATTTAAAATAGATGTGTCCTGAACTTATATATTTTATAGGCCATGTCCCTTTAGGGAGTTGTCCTTCTTTGGGCATAGCCAGACAGGAGATATTTGACATGGGTTTAATCAGGCCACAACTTTATTATTAGATGGCAGATAAAAGTGTACAGTGTAGGTAACCCCATTGTTATTCTATAATTACCTGTGGGGCTTTAACAGCTCCCCCTCTTTTGCCATCCAGGTCCCTCCAGCAAATCAATTGCCAGGACCTTACCATCCTCTCCTCCTTGTAGGCGGGTTAAGATGGGCTATAAGAATGAGGAGTTGGCTCCCTGCCATACCAATCCCCAACCTCCCCTCTTTCATTCCTTTAATGAACACCTCTTTTTAAGTCCTTTTCCAAGCTATTTATCCAGTCACTGTATACCTTCCCTATGGAGTACCTGCACTGGACATCCATCACAAGGAGGCACTAGCAGTTAGCTTGGCTGCCTCCTCCCCACACCCAGTCGGGTTCCCAGACATCTCCTAATGCTGTCTTTTAAATCAGTTAAAAACATGCCAGCACTAAAGTCGGCTAAGTGAACCCCATCCTCCCGAAACAACTCTGCTGCCCCATATACTATACCAGGATATGAATTTACTGCTCCTCCTATGGGCCCAAGGAATTTGGCCACCTCCCTGTTCAAATACCTCCTTGCCTTGTCCACTGCGGGGAGGGAGGGAAGGGGCTCACTGCTCCCTGCCAGACCCTGCGCTGAAGCATTTCTGACCAAACAATGTTAACTCCTGGGAAAAGTTTAAGGATTAGCCCCAAGTCCCTCCTTTCTCTGAGCATTAGTTCTGCCCCTTTAAGCATTCCCAAATCATTTTCCCCAAAATGCACCACAATTATATCTGGTGGCCACTGACAGGCCCATACAGCAGCGGTATTAGTTGATCCCATAACATACTCCTCCTGGCATGCCAAGTGAGTATTGCAGGGGTAGGCAACCTATGGCATGCATGCCGAAGGCGGCACACGAGCTGATTTTCAGTGGCACTCACACTGCCCAGGTCCAGGGGGCACTGCATTTTAATTTAATTTTAAATGAAGCTTTTTAAACATTTTAAAAACCTTATTTACTTTCCATACAACAATAGTTTAGTTATATATTATAGATTTATAGAAAGAGACCTTCTAAAGATGTTAAAATGTATTACTGGCACGCAAAACCTTAAATTAGAGTGAATAAATGAAGACTCGGCACACCACTTCTGAAAGGTTGCCGACCCCTGGAGTATCACCGTAGCCCAGCTGCGAACCCTCGGGCAACCTGGACATGTGCCTATGCGCCCAAAAGACAATACTGTGCCTGCAGATCCACACCACCATCTGCATGGCCAGTCATCCACATCTGTAATGTGATTACACCAAATTAACCCATCTCAACACGGTAACAAATTGATATGCTATGAGGGGACTCCCATGACTGAGCATAAAGAGGAGCCCTCCCCCCTTCGGTCATATCACTCTGTAGGCCTTCAAAGCCTGAACTGGGCTCACCACCCTGCCGGAGGATCACAGATTCACCCCAGCTGACTTGATCCGACTTTGACTTCGCAATTGTAATATCACTGACTGCTTGTGCCATTGTATATCCTGCAGTTGCAAAGCCCTTCCTGTAGAGTCCCTGCTGCACCCAAGTACTAGCTCACTGATCATGAAAGCACCAAAAAATGCTGTCAAGAATGCGACCCTGAACAAGGCTGCCTTGTGTCTGCTATGACATATGGTGCCAAGGATCTGCATGAGATCCTTGAGCATGTAAACCATGATGGGATGACAGGAATCCACCTTGGGGCCACGGGCATGCGACCACCTGGCCAAAAACCTTCAAACTCAAAAATCACTGCAAGGAGCAGGATAACCATTGAGCCTACTGACAAATGTAATGGCAGAAAGGCTATTCGAGATTGTGGAGGATGCCAGTTGATGGGTTGTCAACGTCTGCATGTACCGCAGCACCCGAGCCTCTGTAATGGGCCATATTGTTGAGCAGCCGTTCTGATCCTGAAATTGTATGAAATCATTAAAACTTCTCTCATATTTCTGCCATGTATGAGAAGCAACTGATCTCCGCACCACACTGCCAACTATTCTATGCCAAAGTTTCATAGTGCTAGTGGCATCTGTCTGGGTTCCTGCCTGGTGTCTGGTACCAATTCCAGAAATCTGTGTACCCCTGCCCTCGGTGTTTCCGTCCTCTCTTGCAATCACCTGAGTGGAATGTTCTAGATCTGGGTGAACCATTAAACCTTGTATGGCCTGCAAAGCTCTGGAAACAACCGCAGATGCAACAATCATGATTACTTGTATCAAATCCCCACTGAATGCAACCAGCTCACTTGTGTGGGTGAGTGCTTCACCTAGAGTCCCCTCTTTCCCCAAGCCTGATAGGGCACTATCAAAGGCACTATTTCAAGCTTCCCCAGCTCCTCGCCCTTGTTGCGAGGATCCCACCCTTGGCTCACCCCGGCCCAAATAACTGCACTCCATCCACCCTGTGTAGGGTTTGAGTCCTCCCCAGCTTCCAGTCCCAGCTACACTAACTGGGAGAGAGAGGAGCAAAATGTCTCCTGTCCATAGCAGGAAAAACCTGAAACCCTTTCCCCTAAACCTCTATGCACAGCTGCTATGAGAGCGGGCCATATTCCACGTCCCTCGCCTTGTCTGTATACCTAGGGACAGAATCTGACGCTGTGCTACCTCGCTGCTCAACTCCCCTTCCCTTTGCGAATTCACTCTGCTATGCTTGCCTCGCCCCACCAGAAACAAGGAAAAGGGAGAATTAATCCTTCCCATTCTCACTGTTCTGTGTCCCCCCTGGAGCCATGCTGAGACTTGCTGAAAGCTCCTGCCACTCTATTCCGGCACTGAAGTGTGGGCAGGCTTTAACCCTCCCCCGGCTCCCCACTTCCATGAAGAGCCGAGTCAAGCTGTACACTGGAGCCCTTCTGTTTCATCCTGGTCCGTGTAAAAAGGGAGGCTACAGGTGCAGAGCTGCCCCTTTTAAACCCAGGGGATGAGTCAGCGACCATGCTGACCCTTTTCGCAGCAGTTTTCATCTCCCCCTGCCCCCAACCAGCCATAAAGCACAGTTCCCTTCATTCAGCCAGCCAACCAAATACCCCCACGCTGCTTAAAGGTGCAGGGCGGTCATTCTAACAAGATTTTTTTTTTAGCATTTAAAATTGTACCTACATAGTAGGGACATGATTCTTTATAGGTTGGTTTAAAAATTCTGTAGAAAGGATATTATTCTCTCTGAAATTCTATAGCTTTGTAGAGTTATTTCAAAAGGACCTCATTTAAAGAGGCACTGTAAGCAGAAGTTTTCAAATGTCTAATTTTAAGAATTCAGTTTTCTGATAGTGTATTATTTTTCATAAAGGTCTTTTCAGAAGCCGAACAGAGGAGGTTTGAGAATGCATGAGAACTACAATAACCGATGTGCTCAGTCCTGCTCTTCTTCTTCCCCAGCCATCTGTGCATGTGTTTCTAGCAAGCAACATTCTTTTGATTTCCCCTTCTTGTACTCCAGCTCTCTGTCCTCAGGGCTGCCAAGTGTCAGGTATCCTTGTATTCCAGCAGGATCCTCTTGTATCTAGTCAAGCTATGGACTAGAACTGCAGTTCTACTCCTGGCCACTGGAGGCTACAGTGCTACCTGCTTGGTAGGCCAAGCCAGCAGGAGGAACAGAGAGGAGAATTTTACTTTGCCAACAGAGCAGTGACCAGTCCGGAGGGGTGAATGGATGGTCTGAGAAGGGGAACAGCTAAGATTGGGGTGAACTGAATGGAGATCTGAGAAAGAAAGACTGATATGAAGAACTGAGTGGGAAGATGAGATGGTGGAAGTATTAGAAGATGGGAACTGAATTGGGAGCTTACACTGTGGGAAATGAGAATTAGGGAGTTAAGATGGGGACCAGAATAAAGTTGAGAAGGCGGAAAAATAAGGCAATGCTTAAAAATGTAGGAACGTAGGAGGCTGATCCATGTCGGGGAAAATGGGGGAGGAGATTCCCAGGCCTTCCACACCATTAAGGACCAACCCCCTGACATCCACTGCCCACTCACCACAATTGTGCCAGGCTATCTCGTAGCCTTCTAGTAATTACGCCTTTAGCTCAAGTGTAAGAGGTGTGTGCTGTGGAACTGATGGTCCTCTTCAAATCCTTCTGACCATCCATGCTGGAAGAAATCATTTGTGATCATTCAATTAAAGATTATATCTTCGTAACATGTATGCACAATGAAGCTGAATTAAGGTTGCATGGCTAACCGCAAATCTGGCATTTCATAAGTTTCAGAAGTTTGATTTTGCCTTCATGACATTTTATTAAGATAATATTTTAATGTATACTACAGGGGATCCCCCCTGTAGTTAGCCCTTACTCGGGTCCAGGTACCAAAGGGCATTACTAAAGAATGACAAAATCTTTCATTTCTGGGTCACCAGTTTGAATCTAGCTCATTTTAGAAGGTACGAAAAATTAGTCCCATTTAATGGCTGTTTGGTAGCCCCTTTATGAGACTGGTTTGGTAGGTCTTAGTTGCAGCTCCTGCATCACAAATTGACGAGCATGCTTTACAGCAAATGGGAGACTCAGCACAGGGACCAAGAAGAGAATGAGCTGTGGAAGGAAGTCCCTGCATCAGGGTGGAGGCACATTGGGAAGGTAGTGTTTGTGTGAAACTTATTCTGTTACCTCTCTATTGATAAACTTCATTTACCTACCTGGAACTTGCCATCCTCTGATGATCTACACAGGGCTTCCTTGCATCCCAGAGCCACCTTGACTAAGGGCAGTTTGTTCTACAGGGGGAGGGCCATTTGGAAGAATTTATTGAACTGCAAAAATGGCATGTTCTTTTTAAGACAATGACCTTCCTTGCCTTGTATATTGTTTGCTTTCAGGTGAATGTGACTTGGAGGTGAACTTGCTCCTGCCTGGGCCTATTTATGATTTTAACCTATTGGAAGACTTCTCTTCCTCTCAGAAGTAAAACTGATTTTGTAAGTCTATTATCATTTTTATACTATCTCAATGCAGAAATTTTAAACTTATTTCTCCTTTCCTTTTCTCCCCTGCCTGTTTTACTGGGACCCATGTGGGGAATGGAGTTCCTTCACACCATCAGTTTAAAAATAAATTTAATTTAAAACTTTGCAAACATAACATTCAAGTGATCCCCATAGGTAGCAGCTTATAATGCATGGCATACTACTACATACCTTCAAGTACTTGGCTCAGAATCTTCCAATACCTCAATACAATAAGAGATAACAATGCTTGCTTTTTATTTAAATCAAAACAGTAATATTATTTTGATGCATTTTTGTGCTAATATTTTATGAATTACGTCACTCATGGGGTGGTGTCATTTTTTCCTCATTTGATCTGCTGTACTAGACTACAATAAATAATCAAATTTTTTGACAGTCTCTAGTTTCATTTTCCCAGACTAATGATATGATTAAAAGTAAAACTTGGGATGTTTACTTTCACTTTCAAAAGCCTGTGCAATATAGTACAGTATTAATGTCAAGTATTTCTCAAATACACAACTGAAATTGCAGAGACCAAGATAATCTTTTTTCAATCAGTATTATTTACCTACCAGTTTTTTTATTATAGAAAATAGACTACTTGGTAATATTTTAACTTGTTCAGGGCTTGCTGGAATGTAGGATCTCTTACATCCTGAAATGTATTGTTGTTTGTTTTCTTCGTTGGGTTGTGTCCTAATCTGTGATGAGAATCATAAAACAGAATAATTAAGCAGAGATAAAGTATGCAAACACTGAATGTATAAAAGCAAACACTGAATAACAAAGGTAAAGATCAAGTTAATCTGGGACTGGAAATCTTCTTTGTTCTCATTACTGTGTTCAATATGTGCACTGTAATCCCTGTTTATCTTCCTAGTCACAAAAACATAATTGCAGACTTTATAAGAGGGCATATCTGGTAACATGACATAAAATTTTCTGGATAGTTCAAGGCTATACCTAGTTTTTCTGTACACAATGGAACTTACTTGGAGGGTGAAATTCAGTCCTATTCAGAAGGCCAGCACAAGGCTTGGTTGTGTAACATTTAAATCCAATTTACGCACTCAAATAGGGTTTATTTGGGATTGAAGTGGTGCATATGCCCTGTTATTGGCCCTCTGCACAGAGGTGAATTTAACCCTTTGTGCAAGAAATAAGCATGGTTTTATGAGGGGATGAAATTCAATCTCTCAACCAAAAGGCACACTGCAGAACTATAAAGAGGGCCCCTGCATGACCTTTGTACTAACTACTCTACAGGTAGAAACAGTGACTGCAACCCTTCCCTACTACTATTTGGGTGGAGGTGTATGGACTCTGGCTTGATGTATCTGCAGAACCAATGGCTCCGTCCCTTACCTACCTCCAAATGTCCCAAAGTACTGTGGTATATCCTGAAAATATAAGAAGCAATATCGGGGTGAAATATAGCATGGGTAATTGTAAGCTATAAATATCAGGAAAAAAATACTTAAAAATTCTTTTAAGAGGGATGGTGAAAATCTTCAGACACATTATAAAGTAGACTGAACAAAGAAGTAAGAAAAGCTTTATAGAGAAATAATCCTATGTTGAAAGGGAGGTAGATTAAATGCACTAATAAATATTTTCCAACTCTAACTGCTATGATGCCATTAAAATACACAATATACCCAGTTCCTATTCCATTGTGGCCCAGCCTCCACTGGCATAACGGGGGCATTACACCTAAGAGAAATGGCCTCCGGGAACTAGATGGTATAGAACCAACAGAACAACCCTACAAAAGGAAGACTACAAAAGAATAAATATTTAGATACATTAGGTGTATTCAAATCAGCAGGATCTGATGAAATTCATCCTAGGGTATTTATGGAACTAGCTGCAGCAATCTCAGAACCATTAACCATTATCTGTGAGTATTCATACAGGACAAGTGAAGTCCCAGAGAAGGGCAAACATAGTACCTATCTTTAAAAGATGGAACAAAGAAGATTCAAGGAATTACAGACTAATCAGCCTAACTTGATACTTGGATACAATCAATTTGTAAACACTAGAGGATAAGAGGGTTACAAAGAATAGTCAGCATGGGTTTGTCAAGAGCAAATAATTTCAAACCCACTAATTTCCTTCTTTGACAGGATTATTGGCCTAGTGGACAGGGGGAAGCTGTAGATAAATCTAGGATTTTAGTAAGGCTTTTGGCACAGTCCCACATGACACTGTCATGCACAAACTATGGAAATATGGTCTAGATGAAATTTACTATAAGGTGGGTGCACAACTGCTTGAAAGTCCATATTGAAAGTTTAGTTACCAATGGATCATTATCAAAGCAGGGCAGTATATCTAGTAGGGTCCCCGTGGGGTGAGTGGTGGGTCTGGCAGTATTCAATATTTTCATTAATGACTTTGATAATATTGTGGACAGCATGTATATACAATTTGTGAGAGGGGTTGCAAGCACTTTGGGGGACATTGATAAAATTCAAAATAACCTTGACAAATTAAAGAATTAGTCTGAAATCAACAAGATGAAATTCAATAAAGACACGTGCAAAGTACTACACCAAGGAAGGAAAAAATCAAGTGCATGACTACAAAACAGAGAATAACTATCTAAGAGGAGTACTGCTGAAAATGATCTGGGGTTATAGTAGATCACATATTGAATATGAGTCAACAATGTGATGGAGTTGCAGAAAGCACTAATATCATTCTGGGTTGTATTAACAGGAGTATTTTGTATAAGACATGGGGATGCTACTCTGCACTGGTGAGGCCTCAACTGGAGTACTGTGTCCAATTCTGGGTGCTGCACTTTAGGAAAGAAGTGGCCAAAGTGGAGAGAGGCCAGAGAAAAGCAACAAAAATGATAAAAGTTTTAGAAAAGCTGACCTATGAGGAAAGGTTAAAAAACCTGAGCATGTTTAGTATTGAGAAAAGAAAACTGAGGGGGACCTGATAGTAAGGTGACCAGATGTCCTGATTTTATAGGGAGAGTCCCGATATTTGGGGCTGTGTCTTATATAGGCGCCTATTACCTCCCACCCCTGTCTCAATTTTTCACACTTGCTATCTGGTCACCCTACCTGATAGTCTTCAAATATATGAAGGGCTGTTATAAATAGGACAGTGTCAATTGTTTTCCACTGAAGGTAGGACAAGAAGTAATGGGCTTAATCTGTATAAAGGGAGATTTAGATTAGATATTAGGAAAAACTTTCTAAGTAACAGGATAGTTAAGTACTGCCATAAATGACCAAGGGTGGTTGTGGAATCTCCATCATTGGAGGTCTTTTAAAGAACAGATTGGACAAACCCCTGTCAGGGATGGTCTAGGTCAGTGGTGGGCAACCTGTGGCCCCCGGGCCGCATGCAGCCCATCAAGGTAATCCACTGGCGGGCTGCGAGACAGTGTTTACATCCACAGGCACGGCCGCCCTCAGTTCCAAGTGGCCGCTGTTCGCCGTTCCCGGTCAATGGGAACTGTGGGAAGTGACGGCCAGCATGACCCTGTGGCCCATGCTGCTTCCCGCAGCTCCCATTGGACAGGAACGGTGAACCGTGGCCACTGGGAGCTGCGGGCGGCCGTGTCAGTGGACGGTCAATGTAAACACTGTCTAGCTGCCCGCCAGCGGATTACCCTGACGGGCCATGTGCGGTCCACACTGTGCAGATTGCCCACCACTGATCTAGGTACACGTGGTCCTGGATTTGATGACCTTTCCAACACTACAATTCTGTGCTTCTACGAAACAGTAATTATACCTTCACATTAGTTTCTTGGCCAGGACATGCTGCACTCCAGTTATTCTCAACTGTAGACCAGCCTCTTGGGGGCTTAGTTAGAACAGCCCTGAGCCCCCAGCAAGGCAAAGAATTCAGCAGGCACAAGGTGGTTTAAAGACCCCTTTGTTCTTCACCCCTCCCTTTCCTTTATTATCCCAAGCACAGCCAGAGTGGACAATGAAGACCACAAACTATATTTCAACTTAACAATGCATAAGTTAGACAACTAGAGAGACAAGGTGGGAGAGATAATATCTTTTATTAGATCCTGTGGTGGGGCTTGTACCTCGACAACCCCTTAAGTCAAGGGGGCGGTAGGTAACCCAGCCTCTCTACATCGAAGTCCATGCCCTAAACCCTTCTGAAGTTAGCACAGTGTGGCCCAAGGCAAGAGTTCCCCTTCCCTAGTTGGGTAATGTGGCCTGGCAGCAAGAATCCATACTATGCGCCCCTAGGGCAGTGCGGCCCAATGACCAGAGTTCACCTAGTTCCCCTTCCGTAGTGGGATAAGGCACCCTAGCGGCCAAAATCCATACAACATGCCCCTAGGCCAGCGTGGCCCAATGGCCAGAGTCCATCTAATTCCCCTCCTCTTGTGGGGTAATGCATCCTACCGGCCGAAGTCCAACCAACTCACTGTGTGGGGCCACTCCCTTTCAAATGTGGGTGTGAGAGGTAGGGGTACCCAATCCCACCCCCTGCCAGGGTCCCGACCGAGGGCCCCATTGATGGCGAGTTCTCCTCACCAGTGGTCTGACAGGGATCCTCCAGAAACAGGCCAGCCTGAACGGTCTTCGCACCTTTCCCCTTTAAGGACTCCCTGGTTCAATTCCTACCCCTTCCTCAGATTCAACCAGATCTGTGGCATCCTCTGCTTCCCCTCTGCAGTGCTTCTAGGCGTGTCTGACCTCTGTGTCCTGGTGTGCGAGCCACTCTTCTGCTGGAGAGAGTGACAAGCCTCCTTCCCCCCGCCCCCCAATTGAGCAGCTCTGCAGGCTTTTATACCTGACTTCCAGGTGGAGCATGCCCAGCAGAGCCTCAGGGCAGGGCTGCTTCTTCTAGGAGAGAAGGATTAACCCCCGCCGTCCCAGTACGGGGCCGATCCACCCTGTCACAGACTCAACTTCTGTTGGTGAGAGAGACAAGCTTTTGAGTGCACACAGAAGAGCTTTGTGTAAACTTGGAAGTTTGTCTCTCTCACTAACAAAAGTTGGTCCAATAAAAGATATTACCTCACTCACCTTGTTTCTCTAATGTCCTGGGACCAATAGGGCTACAAAAACACTGCATACATATATGTTAGACAATATTATACAAGTATTATGGAATAGAGTGCATATAATAAATACTAAATAAAGTTGATAATAGTATAATGGTTAAAAAATAAAAACTATTAGGGAGAGCTCAGAGCAGAATAAGCCTTTGCTCCAATAAATCCAATTGTGGACAGATAAAATATAAGCAATAAAATGGCATGATCCAAGGGAAAATTAAAAGTCTTCATTTGAGATTTTTGAATACCTATTGTTTAATTAGGCCCAAGTTGTATTCTTTGCCAGAGGCTAAACCTTTCTCTTTTTAGACCAAGTTTTTACTTTGATAAATATTTTTGAATGCATAATTTGAGTAAACAGGTTAATTACCAATCTTTATCTACAGGCTACCCAGTCATCATTTGCACTTCTTTTAAATTGTGTATATGAAATAAAATAATTAACTAATAGTATAAAGACAAAACAAAATACCTAAATAATTTAGCCGCTGACTTTTGTCTTGAGAATGTCAGTTTGAATATACAAAGTAGGGGCTTGAATCACTTTACTTTCTTTAAATGTTTCTTTTCATGGCAATATTTTTGAATAACTGAATAATTTTACATGTAAATAAACATTTCAAAGGGTGAACATGAAAAGTTAGGTGCTATTGATACTTTTTTTCACCAAGCTCCACTGCAAGTTTTTTTCTTTCTTCATTTTTTGGTATGAGTTTGGTACTCAAAAACTAACAGCCCTGTCGACTAAATTTTACTTTTAGGGTAAAATTCAGCCTGGTGCAGCAGAAGTACAGCAGACGCACATGCACCAATTTATTCCTATGTTGAGGTTTTTAGAGAGAACTAACCTCCTTTGTGTTTTTGTTAATTGCACCCTTAATCTCCAGTACAGCAAAAGAATCAGTAGTACAAACTTCTACCCATGAATGCATCCCTCTGACACAAAATGTGCTACCTGGATCAGTGGAAGATAGTTTTGTTTCTTTGCCCATTAAATCCCTGTTTTTTTTCCCAAGGCTGAAAGCAAGATTGCCATTGCCAGCTTGTATTGGTGATTTTTATGATGTGGACATCTATCCACTAGGATTACCAGTGAAGCCACCAAACTCATTTCACATAGCTTTCCGAAAAGTGATTGAGTGGGGGCAATCAATCTGAGCTGCAGTTGAACCAACCAGGCAGCCTCTCTGAACAGGCCTTTTAGTTGAATTGCCATTCCATTGGCTGTCTAGCACTCCTTGCCTCCTTTTTCTGGGTTGGGAAATACTTTGTTTTTTCTTTTTTTGCACTAAAATGCTATCCAGTGTTAGATATTATACATAACTTGCCCAGAAGTAGGCAGTTAAAAAACTGAATGTCAATTGATGGTTCAAATTGATTCCCTGCTCATCCACCTCTCTCCTATTGTTTAGAGCAGCTTTGTGCAGTGATTCTTTCTAAAGCTTTATTTTAAGTACAGTGATATATTTCACTTTTCTGTACTATAACAGTTGCTACACAGTAATACAGTACATGCTGATTCCTACTACTAAAGTCCCTGTATTTCAGACTCATCATATTAACAGCATACAAGAACTTATTCAGGATGTCCTTCCTTTTATCATGATTTCCACATTTAAATTTGAAATAATTTTGCAGATTTATATGTGTCTCCCTACCCCTGCTGCTTAAAACAGAATGTGTATTTTGGAACTAATCCATACTGTGAAGACAATAAACCATTTTATTGCCTCTGATTTTGCTGCAGGCATCTTATCTGCTTCTCCAACCATTGCTCAAGAGATGGCTAGCCTGTATTCCTGCCCAGCTGCGGTGAGTGAGTCTATGCATCACAGGGTAGTAATTGTCCTTAATCTTTAGATTTGACAGTTTTTCCCATTATCTTGGTACTAATTGCATTTTGAACTAAATAAACTCTGAGGTTGAAGATCAAATTGTATATTGCCTGGATACAGTTATCATTAAGATAATAGGGAACAGCGTCAAATTTTCATTGTAGAATGACACTAGGAAATTCTGCAATCTAACTGGTTAAATATCAGGCATCAAACTTATTTTGGGGGGGAGGAGGCTCACTTTATTTTTAGTCATTTCACAATATCAGGACAGTACAGAATACATGGTAGAAAGCGTATAAAATGATACTGTAGTTAACTGAAAAAAACAACAAGATTTCTGGTGGCACCTTAAAGACCAACAGATTTATTTGGGCATAAGCTTTCATGGGTAAAAAGAAGTGGGTTTTTCATCCACTTTGTTTCTGCAGTGTTCAACCTCACCAGTCAAATGGATTCTGATCTTTACAGCACATGTAGTGTTAGTCACATTGGCAGAGACTTACACCACACATAAACTAGGAGCAGTTTGAGTTTTGAACAGGATTATTATTTTATACCAAATTATTTCTAATATAAGGCTGCTCTCTGCCTGTAAATGTTGCTATCTACTGAGTACCACATTTTCAACATGCCTCCTATCTATGGTATTATGTTCTCCTTTTACACCTTTTTCTTTTGGTACATGAAAAAGATCATTGGGAAACCATAGAGACTTATCTTTAAAACCAAAACCACGGTTATAAGTGAATGTTACAACATTTAGTGGCAGCATATCTTGTTGATGCTTAAAAGTACACTGATATTCTCCTGTCATATTTTTATGCCACTTAGCTAAATTATTTCTGCTGCTGTGACAAAGTGATTTAAATATATATATTTTTAAATAGCCATATGTAATGATTCTACCTGGCAGAGGCTAATTTTATTTATTTATTTAGACTTTTAACTAAGAAAAGGAAATGCCTATCATAGACTATAGGCACCCAGATAGCATTTTCAAAGTACAATGGTAGGTAAGTAAAACACTGTTTCTTCAGATTCATAAAACAACCAGAGATATCAAGGGCATGTTGCAGGAGAAGAAAGGTCCATAATAGAGCAGTTGTTTGCAGGATCAAGGACATAGATTATGTGTATCAAAGTGTTTGTGCTTTCTTGCTCTCTCTCTCTCTCTCTTTCTCTCTCTCTGTATTTGTACTATACTGACATGGTCCTTTCTGTCCTTTAATCAGAATGGAATTTCAAAACAATCCCACTACCTACCTATCTGAGAACCATTCAACTCAGACAGTGAAAGGTGATTTTAAATGAGTAAGAATATCTGACAGCAAATGTACACTAAGTAAATGTCATTCTTTGGTCAAGGATGAAATGACCATAGAAAGAAGAAAGAAAATTAAAGTAAAAAGACAGAACAAATATCAGCTATGAAATGAAGTCCATTGAATAAACATAGTGCAGAGTATGTCATGGACAGATTTTAGTCAATATGAGTGGAAATACCTTCAATTTTTGCCTTTGGTTCCACCACTTATGAATTATTGAATTTTTCTTCACTTGTGAGCTAAAAATCATTTATACGGTGACATTTTCTATATAAGTACAACTGGAGGCTGTCACATATACCTGCTTAAATGTCTATGCAAGAATAAATGTGCAATTAAAAATAATTTATATGGAAAATTCCTCTGTGGTGCTGGAAGAGAGGCCTTTCACTTCTCCAGCAAATATTCTATTACTTGAACCAAAGGAAAAGCTCTGCACAAGTACAGTCTACAGGGAATCTGTTACGCTTAATCTGCAACTCGTTTCCTACCTTGCTGTGTTCGGCTCTGAGTCTGTACTCAGTGTTCTTGGGCCAAGTTCAGCACAGACTTACATTTTCTGCATTCCCATGGTTTCATTGGGAATACATTGGGTGAAAATCTATGCTGAATTTGGCCAGTAGTATTCAGTGGGACTTCCATATATGGGAGAGGTAGCATATGGCCCTATTCTCCCCGTGTATGTTGTAAAGCAGAATGAAATGATATAAGGATGTTGGTGTGCATAACACTTGTGCCTGCATTATCCTTGAGATGAGAAGTGACCTTTTCATCCTCAAAAGGGTATTACATCACATATTTTCCCACTGTGTACTCTTTCCTTATTAGGGGGAAAATTAATCCCCCTTCCCCCCCCAAAAAAAATAAAAGAAAGTCCCACACCCTTGACTTTCATTTATTTTAAACCAGCTGCTTTAATTTGCCTTGACCTTCATATTGTAAAGCACAGACAATCCTCAACCAAGATATTCCATTGTTCTTTCCACTGAAAGACACTATAATTAGAAGCACCTGAACAAGGAATGACACAAGGCAGGCAAATGTATGGGAATTTAACATGAGACAAGCTTTCCAGCCATTTTGGCAATTCTGACTTTCAGGTATTAAAATGTAATCATTTTATGCCATGATTGTTTTTGATTTTTGTTTCATTTCATCGGCCTCCATGATTTTCAAAGTTACTTTAGTCCAACTAATTTCAAGATTTTCTGAGAAAGAATGTTACTGAGGCCTGATCTATACTAATGCTGTAAGTCAATCTAAGTTACACTAATTAAGTTATGTAAGTAACATAACTTAAGTCAACATACCTAAGATCAATTTACAGCGGTGTTCAAACTGTGCTATGTCGCACTCCCAGCAATATAGCTTCTGCTTCTTATTGAGGTGGATTACAGATGTCGATGGGAGAGCGCTCTGTCGATGGGCTATGGGCATTGTTTGGGACAGTAACTTTTCATTCACATGAGAGAGGGTATAAATTGAAACTGAAACATCTCCATTTTACCTCATTCCTGCTCCAATTCTCTGGATTGTGGATTTCTAACAAACGGAGTATTTCAAACAATGTACTGAGGCCATTTCAATGTTTTGGAAGTTCCAGAGAGACTTCTGAAAGCCAGCAGACTCATCCATCGCTGCTATAAATCTGATCTAAGCACTTTGCAATCATTTGTAATGTATATGATCTTTTAACCATTCAATAATGTTCTTCTTTTCTTTTATTGATAAAATCTTTAGTTAGTTTACTAAGGATTGGCTGACAGCATGATATTTGGGTAAGATCTGAGTTCTATATTGGCCTGAGGTGAAGTATCTCATCCTTTGGGATTGGAAGAACCTCATGTATGGGGACTTGGGTTTTCAGGAGCCTCTCATCATATAAGAGCAGTTTGTCTGGATGGGAACCAAGGGCTGGAATGCCTAAAGTTTATTGTGTTTGGCTTCTTTTTAACCAGTATGGTGCTACGGAAACTCTTTTGTTACTGGTTTGATGAACCTAATTATAGAACAAACCACCAGTTTTTGGGGTGTGTCTGCCTTTTTCTTGCAGTCTGCCCTGAGTGTGGCGTAGGGTTGCCAACCCTTCTGGATTGGCTGGGAGACTCCTGGAACTGGCTTCAATCTCCCAGTGACTATTAAAAGCAATCTGGGAGATTTTAATAAAAGTCAAATAAAGCCAAAAGTCCGGTCAGTGGTGCAGTGGGGCTAAGGCAGGCTCCATACCTGGCTCCACACAGCTCCCGGAAGCGGCCAGCATGTCTGGCTCCTCAGCATAATTACAGGGTCTCCGTGCACTGCCCCTGTGCCCCAAGTGCTGACTCTGCAGCTCCCATTGGCCAGGAACTGTGGTCAATGGGAGCTGTGGGGGTGGTGCCTGCAGCATGTAAAGCCACCTGGCTGCCCCTGTGCCTAGGAGCCAGACATGCTGGTCACTTCCGGGAGCCACCCGAGGTAAGTGTTGCCTGGCCAGAGCCCACACCCCTCATCTCCTCCCACATCCTACCCTCCTGCCCCAGCCCTGAGTCCCCTCCTGCACCGTAACTCCCTCTCAGAGCCTGCACCCTCCTACATCCCAACCCATCGGCCCCAGCCCTGAGCCTGTTCCTGCACCCCACACTCCTCATCCCAAGCTCCTACCCAAAGCCTGCACCCCAACCCCCTGCCCCAGGCCTGAGCCCCCTTCTGCACCAAAACTCCCTCGCAGAGCCCGAAACCTCTTCCACACCCCAACTGCCTGCTCCAGCCCTGATCCCCTTCCTGCATTCTGAATCCTGGAGCCCCCTCCTGCACCCCTCATCCCAGGCCCATCCCCAGCCACAGCTCGCACCCCCTCGAACGCCCCAGCCTGGAGCCCCTCCCACACACCGAACTCCCCATTTCTGGCCTCACTCTGGAGCCCGCACCCAAACCCCCTGCCCCAGCTCAGTGAAATTGAGTGAGGGTGGGGAAGAGTGAGTGAAAGAGGGAGTGGGGATGGAGTGAGCAGGGGCGGGCTCTTGGAGAAGGGGCAGGGAAGGGGTGTAGCCTCAAGGAAGGGACAGGGCAGGGGGCGGGGCAAAGGTGTCGGGTCTGTGCGATTAGAAAGTTGGCAACCCTAGGGTGTCATTCTTAGTGTCAAGTATCAGAGGGGTAGCCGTGTTAGTCTGGATCTGTAGAAAGCAACAGAGAGTCCTGTGGCACCTTTAAGACTAACAGATGTATTGGAGCATATGCTTTCGTGGGTGAATGCATCCGACGAAGTGGGCATTCACCAACGAAAGCTTATGCTCCAATACATCTGTTAGTCTTAAAGGTGCCACAGGACTCTCTGTTGATTCTTAGTGTCGTCCATTCTAGGCACTGGTCACACTGTGTAAGTTCTCACAAACATCTCTGTCAAGGTTCACGAGTTCTCCATCTAAACTGAAACATCTCTTCTATTCTAGTCTTAAACCTCTCTTGAGAAAACTGTAAATTGTATGTCTGTGTCTATGTAGCTAGATTTACATATCATGATCAGATCATCAAATTTGGGTCAGGCTGCCAAACTTATTTTTGGATAGTATTTTCAAAGGTACCTAAATCCAATTTTTAAAAATGGTTTCATTGAAGGTCAATGAGACTTAGGCTCCTAAGTCACAGAGGCACTTTTGAAAATGTTACCCAATATCTGTAACCTTAATCAGAATTTGAATTCTGGTCTTCCCATTAATTGACTGCATTACTTAGGCTATTCGTGCCTAGACCTGATTCATCTCTAGTAGGAGGTACTAATACTTTTACTGTGCCTCAAAAATTTGAAAGAAAAAAAAGTGGGGAAGGCTCACTTTGTAATGAAGAATAAGAAACTCCACACATGTTTTTTTGTAAAAAGACTGGAGATTAATATGATTTAAAGTTACACTTTTGGTACACTTACTTTTCACAGTGGTTATGCTTTTTGGACAGTTGGAGGAAAATCTGCCTGTAAAACAAAAATATTTATCTCAGGTAAGTATCTTATAATGTTACCTCCTGAAAGAAAATGAAAGAAACTTTTTCCACTTTCTTTAAACTGCCTATAAGTATTGGCCTTCACTAACCCTGTCATTTTGACAACCTACTATATCAGAAACTCAGGAAAGAGACTGTGATGACAGATACTAATGATTAAACTCCAGGAGCATGAGTCCAACTAGCAACTTCACTTAATACAAATTTATTTCACTATGCACAGTAGACAAGCATATCCATTTTAAAACACGTCATTCCTGTGTGATTGTTTTTCAGTGTATTCTGATGAGACACAGGGTGTCTCATTCTCCATGATGGGCAAAAATAAAACCAATCTATTAATTGTAGATCTTTCATCATGTTAATACTAAGAGAAAAAGGGGGCAAAAATCTATTTTAATTGACTTATTTTTGACAGCTTTAAATCTCAAGGTAAAAATAAAGGGCTTTTTTTCCCCTCCTCCCAGATAAATGAAACCACGTTTACTTTTCTTATCTATTTCTCTTCAATGGTTTTGACAGAAACAAGCTACTGGGTAGAATCCAAACTAGAAAACTGACAATGTGGCTGTATAACAGAAAAATATAATGATGCAGCAAATTTTCTGCTGGAGTTTGTTCTACATAGATGCTGTCAAAGTAAAACAATTGCCAAGAGAAGTAAAGCAAAATTCCTTTTTATAAAGAGGAACACTATATTTTAAAAAAATCCTACGGGATAGTTTTACTGATAAGTTTCAATAGGATCTCTACTGGCAGTTCAGCCACCCCCTTCACAGCACACTATGACCGGTACTGAAAATATCAAATGTAAGATCTGCTTTGTATCAGAACATCATTTAAAATCTATACATTCACAAATATGAAGACAGATTTAAACAGTTCACCAAAACCTTTCCTTTGGAGAATGAGAGTGAACATCATATAAGGACTTAATGACTTTGGATATATTATAGACAACAATCAGTACTTCATTGAAATATTACATTTTGCCTTAAATATGTCCTTTTTGTGAAAAAGACTTCAAAATCCTTTCAGCCATATTACCAACTCCTCATGAACTCAGTGCTCTTAGTGTCCATATTGATACAAAATTAAAAAAACAATAGAGCCAATGCCTCATGCTAAAAAGGAGAGAAACAAATAGCACTTAGAGTCAACCATCGATCTGTCCCAGCCTTCTTCAAGCAATAATTAGGGAATGGATCAGAGAGCGAATTCAGCTGGTAAATGGAATTTAAAACTAATTGCTTTCTCTATTGTTATCTATGAAAGTATTAGAAACATCTGTTTTGTTCTTTTTTAATGATAATTCAGCATATAATTTTTGTAATGAAAAATAATATACATTGTATATTTCCTAGGACTGCATGTATCCATTTCATCATAGTATTAAGAAAATAGTAGCATTAACAAAAATTAAAAGGAAGAGCTGAAAGAGCTTTACATAACCCCTATATAATTAATGCACAAGGACTGTATAATCTCACATTTCAGGCCACAGTGATTCTACTGATGTGACATGAATGGCATATGAAGAAACTGAATAAGATATACATAAACCAGGCTTAGTTGTGATAGCTTAGGTTTAGATTTACACTCTGATACAGAGTTAGGATATGAAGATGTAACCCACATGCTTGCATTGCAGCATTTAGTGGTGTAAATAAGGAGAGAAATGGTGGGGAAGATATGTAGTGCCTTGTTTTAGTTTTGGGGATACATTATGTGCCTGCAGACTTCCTGGACTGGGCAGAGTGACTGCTGGATGGCCAAAATCATCCAGCCATTGGGTGTCCTGGGCACTGGGTGGTGTGCTAATTACCTACATAGCTTCTAACAGCTAATTTCCTTTGGGGGCAAGCAGCCTGGTGGGACATACCACAGGCATGCGCTGAGAATGGAACCAATGGGAACTTACGGGGAGGGGAAAGAGTTTACAAATAGGAGGCGTGGGAGCCAGATTGAGCAACTCAGTGGTGGAGCAGTTCTAGGATCGGAAGGGTCTGTTGTAAGACTTATGTTCCAGAGAATTTGATAGATTTTTTTATTTAAACTTCAGGTTCCTTCATGCCACTGGAAAAGAAGAGAGGATGAAAATTGCTGCAGGCTGTGCAAATTGCTGACTGATATTGCAAAGATTCAAGCAGAGTTTGATGGAGCCTGTGAACAATCACGTGTTTCCCAGACTTTAAGGAGCTGTCATGCCCTCCATAGGGTTTGGACACCATGCCATAGAAACAAAGAAGGGTAAGTGCTCTCAGAAAAAAGCCCATGGATGTGATTGTATGTGTGCATGAATGATTATATCTTATACTTGTAGTAGTAACAAGTACTAAAATTTGGGGGGAAATCCTGAAAATGTGGGCTGTAAACAAGAGTTATTCACATATTTTTTCAGGGATTATAAATTAGCTTCTGTATGTATATCTATATCATCTAGATTTAGTAAATGTTTTCCTCTTTAGTGATTTTTGCATCACTTTTGTTCTCTGAGATTTAACTATGTATAATTATAGTTTTATATAAGATGTATATCACAGTCCTGAAAACACTGTTCTGTAGTCCAGCAGAGAGGTTAGCTGAGGTACAGGAAAGGGGAAAGAAATATTAGCATAATACTTTCCCCACCTCTGTTACAAAGACATAAATGTCTGCATGTTGTTTATTTTTATTGTTGTTTACCATGTTTATTATGGTTGTGCCTAGGAGTCAACCAAGCATGGCACTGTACAAATATGAAGTAAGAGACACTCCCTGCCCCGAAGATTTTATAATGTGAATAGACAAGACAGATAAAGGGATAGAGACAGGGTCTACAGTCTGAGTGAATAGTGCAAGGGTATCAAATATGTTTATTCTGGAATTTTTGTTTTCTTGTATTTTAATCCTTTCATGGGGTTATGTTAGGAGGGAAGCAGCTAGATGGAAAGATAAGGAAAGGAAGGGGATGGAGCAAACAGCCAATCAGTACAAAGGAAAGAACCTTCAGCATTAGAAATGTAGAAAGCAGTCTAACCTCAGTGTCCACCAATCCCTGCTTTCTGCTGCTGCTCTGGTGGCTAGAGCTGAGTGATTTTTTTTATTTTTTTATTTTTTTTGAGAAATAGTGTATTTGCCGAAAATGCAGCTTTGGTCAACCCAAAATAATTTGTGAATTTGACCTGATTAGTTTCAGTGAGGAAAAAGGTTTTTAGAGCCAGTTTTGGAAAAGCATGGGCGTGTGTGATCCTTTAGCCCAGTGGTTAGGGCAGTTGCCTGTGACGTGGGAGATCCAGCTTTAAATTTCCACTCTGGAGCAGCCTAACCATCAGGCCATAGGCTGTGCTGGGGTGAATTGCTCTCCATATCTCTTGCTGAAGCTGTTCCACTGTGTAAAAATACATAAATATTAATTGGACCAAAGGGTGTGAGAGTGACTCTATAGCCTTGAAATTAAGGCACTCACCTGGAAGGTAGGAGATGTGGACTAAAAGCCCTCCTCTGAATCAGGCAGAGAAAAGATTTGAATCCACATCTTCTATCTCCCAGGTGAATGCCTTTATTAGCAGGATATAGAATCATTCTCTCTTGGCTCACTTAATATTTATGTATGTATATAAAGTGGAACAGCTTCAGCAATAAAGATTGAGCGCAAACAGCCTCCTGGCACTCCAGAATACCCAGGTAGTTGGGATGCACACCTAGGCATGGTGCAATTTGACTTCAAGTCCCCTCATGGTGGAGATTCACCCACTGCAATCACCCATGTTCCAGGAAAATGGGATGTGTGTGTGCCCTCTCACACATGTTCATTTTCTGAAACTGACTGGGCTTTTCTCATTGGATGATAAATTCCGAACATTTTTGGAACTGAACCAAATATGTTCTGATTTTATTTTTTTTTCTGGCCAAACTGAAAAATCAATTATTTACCCCCTTCTACTTCTCACTTCAATCTCTGCCTGGCTTCTCCCTGCAATTTCCATCCCAAAGCTTCCAGGGGGGTGGGGTGGGGGTCTCCCCTGTATAGTTCTGAGTCTGAGGGGTCCTGGGCCCTATTTTACCACTTCCCTTCTCCAGTACAGCAGTCCCTGCTTGAACTACTTTCTGCAGCTACTCTTCTGGCCTTAGTTTCTGGCTGACTCCTCCCTGCATTTTTTCCCAAAGCCTACATATCCAGAAAGAGTGGGGAAGACAAATGGCTCCTAGTGCCCACAGTGTGGGAGTCTCCCTTGCACTGTTCTGAGATGGCCCAGATAGTGGTCAAAATCCAAAGGTCATCCCTGTTTCCCTTTCCTCTGCCGTTCATCCCCTAATAGGCTTCATTTAACTCCTTATAAACACCAACATTCCGGGAACCCTCCCACCCCCACACACATACACACATTCTTCTCTATAACACCTCCTCTTCCCCTCCCCCCCATGTGTGTGAAAAGTGTTGTCTGCTTCTCTAAGCCTGTTTCTTCCGCAAACAGCTATCATCAGTGACTTGCTTCAGGAGTAGATCAGGTAAGAGGTTTTTGCTAGTGATGTGACATCTGTGACCTGGTACCCTACTGGAGAACGTTGGTGGGTCTAGTTATTTATAGAACTAAACAGAAACAGAACTCTCCTCCATCTTGTGTGTGCAGCTTCATTTAAGCTCAGTTGAATATCCCTGAATATCCATAACATCAGTTCTCTTTCTAACTTGTTCCAGACTCTTATAAGAGTAATACTCCAAATATAACATATCCAGTGGCCATCACCTCCTCTATTTGATATCTCATTATGGAGCCAGGCTCACTTCCATTCTGTGTTGGACACAAGATTGGTTTCTCATTTCAAAACTCACATACTTTGGGGAGATGAATCCATATGTGCTTTTGATGGGAAAGCCCATGAGAACATACATTTTGAAAAGAAAAAACAGTCCCCAGCTCAGAAAAAGACAGCAGATCTATTTGTTATAGGATGAATATATATATATTGGTGCTGTGTGTGGGGAAGCCATGAACTAGAAGTGATGCTGGAAGTCACTGGAAAGCCTGTTGGTAGATTGTGATGCAGGAAGGTTGAGTTGCTTATCCAGTCATGTAAAAATTGCACATTTGGCTTGAGGATAGGTTTGATATTTGGTCAATTCTTATTTTTTGAGGTTTGGGGTCAAGCTACTTTTCAACATAATATAGTGACAGAGCGCACTATGGGGGTGTGATTTCTAAAATGCATGACTGTGTTGGGCACTTGCTGGTCTGGGTAGACCCTGTTGATGCACAGTAAAAGTTCCCTAGTCAGCTTCAATGTAGCACTATTTGAACAGTACTATTTTAGAACACCAGTGCTAATTTAATACCTTTTACATCTCACTGCTGTCATAGAAAGAACATACACACAATAATCTTCTTGTGTCCCCTCGTCATAAATTGTCATTAATACTTTTTAGCCTAGTGAGAGATGCATGACCGTCACTATTTTTGGTGGACAAAAAGAGCATGACAGACAAAACATTTAAGCAAAGAACACAATGGGAGAGATACTGACACCCTTATTTATGTTGATTTATATCTTGCTCCATGGGCAGTCTTTTTGTGGGATTATTATTTTTGCAAGCCCCTGTGTCCAGGAGAGAGGGTTATGGAGAATAAAGAAAGAGCACTGGGAGGGAAAGAGCTGCTGCTCCCTATAAAAAGTTAAAACATGTCCTTGGTCCTCTCCCAGTGCAGTAGTTTGCTTTCTGCATTCTGTTAGATTTCAGTTTGCTTTATAGATGCTTGCAGAAGCAGAAGGAACTACAAAAAAATCTTTTCAATAAAATATATCTTCCTAGGATGGACTCTGTTTGCACTGGGATAAAAACTCACTGCGTGAAGCACACAGAAAATAAATAAATAAAACAAAATCAATATTAGAACAGGCTCTTCTCTGTGTTCTCTTCTCTGTGCAAATCTCTGTGTTGTCTGCTGTTTACTTTAATATGTAATATTCAGTTCTGTCTTATCCATTTATTTCTTCTGCACTCCCAAGAAACAGAACAGTGCTCCCAACTTTTTCATTTTAAAATGCTATATAAAGTACATATCAATATTACCACTAGGTTGGGTCTAAAATATACAAGCCAGCAGGCTGCAGTAAATGCCAGGGAAATTTTGTGGTGGTCTAACTTTAGAAGGTTTGAGGGTCTTATTTAGTAAAACTGTGCATTTTGAATGTTTGTTTGAACCTCATCTAATTATCCAAACCTCTTTGGTAAGCAAAATTCAGCCGAACATTCTTAGAATTGGCTCTCTCCTTTGAGATTACTCAGGTATTTCCTGCTAATGGATCAACTAGAACTAGAGATTCATGAACCTGAGAAATAATAGTAATTACAAAAAGTAAAACCTAGACAACCAGTTTTGAACCTGTATAAAGTTTTCTTTGGTATGTTAGTCTGAATGAGTTTACCCAGTTCTAATCGGCATCCCAAATTTGCTTCAATAACTAGACCTCCTAGGGTAAAATTTTCAAAAGTGACTTAAGGAGCCTAAGTTCCATTCTCAGAAGCGTGAAAGCAATTTAGCTCCCATTGACTTAGCTTCTAAGACCTCTAGATACTGTGAACACATGAGCCTCTGTATCTATAGTATATGTGATTAATATCAAACATTGACTTCAGTGGGACTTAAGCATGGGCTTAAATGCCTTGTTGAACAGGCCATAGTGACAGAGAGAGAGGGGTGGAGGAATCTTGATGCTTACACTGGAATCTTGTACAATAAACAGTATCTCATTTAAAGATGGGCCCTAAACTAGAACCACAAATCTGAAGAGCCACAAACTTCGAGAACATTTATATGAAGAGCTGTACCACAACCTTGCATCTCATATCCGATTGTTTATCAGCTACTGTTTTGTAAGCTTGCCTGGGTTCAAAACAAATTTTAAATGAATGAGGATAGTAAAATGAAATAAGGACAGGGCAGGTGATAGGATGATCTTGCCATCTCTAAATTTTCTTTTTCTCATTGTTTCTGCATCCACATTTTTTCCTTCAACACCTTGTAGACAAGTTCAGCAAAAATAGCACTCTTGTTTTTTACATGGGTTTCTAATTATGGTGGGGAGATCCATTAAATATTGTTTGATTTGGCTTGTGAACATACACCTAGAAATGGGATTGAATCAGATACCTTCTACCTTCCTCACAAATTCTGGGGAAGTTTGGATACAGCTCTGAACATTGCTTCTCAAGTCTATTTCTATAATCTGTCCAATGTGGGTCTCAAATTTAAACGCTCCTAAACACCTTTTAATTGGTTTCTGTGTTTCTATCATGTTGTGTAGTATTTACTTAGAGCATGGGCATTCAAAGTCTGATGCCAGCTAAGCATCAAAGAGCTTAGGTGATTATACTAACATGAGTTCTTTTCCCTCCCATGCTTTGCTGCAGCTCATCCTCCACCCAGCTCTGCCAGTTTTTCTCTCCTGCAACTCTAATACCTAGTATAAGTATCTAACTTCTCCAAGTTGCACCTACTGACACCTGTTTATCTCCTCTATCCCTTCTTTCTATCCTCCATAGCCCCCTACCTGCATATTTCTGTGTAAAATTCCCAACAAACCCCTTTACCTACTTCATTTCAGTAGCTTAACAAGTCCAGCTGATCATTCAATATTTGCACTGGCTATTGTTATCAAATTTGTTGAGCCTCTGATCCTGAGAAGGATCCAGACATTACAAAAATCTGAGTGCAGTAGACAGCCCAGCAAAGACTCCCCTAATAGACTTAGAAGAATGATCAGCTGTAGGTAAAGATGATCTGTTCAGGCAGAGAGGTGGAATTTTGAATCACAGAGCTTTAATGAACTATTCCAAACTTGCAAATCCAAAAGGGTTATGGATCTGCCAGAATCACGTTATAAATCACCCAAAATCTAAATAGAAGTTTGTTGCTCCTTTTTTCACAGAAATAGAGGATGATCTTTTTAAGTGTCCAACCATCCCACTATCTTTACAATTAAAAAGCCCATTATTTTATCTAGACAAAGTGAAAAGAATATGGAGTGGGTAGAAAAGGGCTGGTGAGATGTTCTCCCCATGAAAAGTGCTAAAAATGGAGTATATAAATAATGATTGGCATATTTTTTTTTAAATATATCCCCTTTGTTCTATTATGTTGTTGGTCTAAATACTGTGCCATGCTATTCTTATACATCCCTGCTGCTTGCAAGCCACCATTTACAATTAGAAGCAAATGACATATCACATTAGTTACCCACATCTGTCTCATTCTATAGCTTCTTCTGGCTAACTGACAGCCCCTGTTCTGTCTTCATATTACACAGGAGACTTCATTAGAAAAGACTCCATTCTAGTCATTTTTCAAATATATTCTATTAAATCTAGGTAGAAAAGTGTGAGTGCACTTCACTACATGCTTGTAGAATTTCAACGTGTTCTGCAAGATATGGGTGAAGCTATGAAGATCAAAGTTGCTGCAGCATACATAGGGCCAAGATCTTACAGGCAGAAATGTCATAATTCAGATTAACTTTATGCCTTGTCATCTGGCATGACATTCTTGTTGAAGTTTACCATAACAACAAGCTGTTGGTAGAAATCTCAACTGACATTATGTGTCCGTCACGGTGACTTGTGCTGCTAACAAATGTTGCTGCAATACAGGAAAATGGCTTTGAATGTGCATTAGCAGATAATTCTGAGCTAGAAGCACTGCATATGAATTTCCTCCTAAGCAACTGAAAATTAAGATTCTCTGTACCACCACCACCAAAGTCAGAATCTCAGACAGTAGCATACAGATTAATTTTAGAAAAAACGGCAACCCTTTCCTGCAGTCACAGTTTTGAAATTTCACCTAATGAGAAACTATTTTTTTTTTTTAAATAAAAAGCCAGATCCTCGGGTCTTCCAGTCCAGCTATTTTTTGCGGCTCAGACAACACAGAAAAGCCCCAGAACTCCACTAACAAGGCAGACAGGGATTTCCATGACATAGAGGAATCCCTGTGTGATATCTCTGTCACCCATTCCTATGCTTCGACTGCTAGGTTGGGAATAGGAGAAGGTACGGGCAAAGTGCCTTGCACTCTGGCAATCCCCAACTGGGAGAATGGTCCCTGGAAGGCTGTTCCTGTCACCATATTTTTAGGACATCCTGATATTAGGCAGCCAAGTTAGGAAATTTTTGCTCGTATGTCTTTGATATCTGTGCAGTGACAACATTACCCATTACACCTTTATAGTACTGGTACCCATGCAATGACATTAAGGGCATTCTTGTTGAATACATGGATGGAAAAAAGCAGAAGAAAAACACCACTTCTTTATACTGGTATATCCAGACAAAAGAATCATTCTAAAACTGTGATAATCCCTAGAGATTAGTGGTAGAGGACAGAAATACCAAAACAGCCTTGTTTCCAACAGTGTGCACAGCATCCTTATGATATATTTCTTGTCTTTGATAGTCCCACTTTTATTTTCCCTTTCTACACACACAATTTATAACTTTACATTCTGTGGAGATGTTGCCTAATTTGTCTAGGTTTTCAAAAATACTAACAAAATAATAGATTTCCTTCTCTGCATTGTTTTATGAGTAAATGCTGATTTTACAAAATCAGAGTGGCAAGCTGTGAATGATTTATGCAATTAAAACTCTCTATCTAATGCAAAAAAACAACCAACAGATTTTGGAAACCACTCTCGTTACCTTATTTGTGTCATGGCAACATAGACACAGAAATGTTATTCTGCTGATTTGTAACCAGTATTCCTTGCATGCCTATAAACAGCAAAACCAAACTAAGAAGTCTATGAGGCACCCTCAAGTAAGGGATGATGTGGCATTATCCTACTCCTGGTGGATCTCTGGAAGGTATCAGCTCCAGAGTTAATAGAGGTGCATGACCTCTATGCTAACCTCTAGGGTGAAACATTTGCTCTGCTCCTCAGCTGGCTAATTCTGTCCATCTGTGAGCTTTGCTTGCAGAACTAAGCACTAGGGAGTGCCTGAAGCACTGGCCCTAAGCACCACATAATGGCTTCATCCCATTTAGATCATTAAAGGTCAAAATAAATATCTTGAATTAAACTCAGCCAGTGCAGTTTAGGGAGCCCTTGGTTTGAAAATCTTCTCAATAACAGAAACTCTATGCTAGTTTCTGCTTGTGAATGTTTTCTAGGTGTAGGCCAACATACCATATATCATATCAAGATGCCAAAAGCATAAATAATTATCAGGTGCAAATGGAAAAGAAATGTTCATAGCTGCCACCTGAGCATTCCGTAGCTGATCAGGTTCAACCAGCCTCATAAATTGTGAACTTCTATTACAAACGAAGGCCACACCCTTTTCATCAGAATCCTCAGGTTGTTTATCCAACCTACCAACTTTCTCTTTCTTATCCAGGTAAAGCATTGTGCCTTCACCCCGCTGTATCAGTGACGAGGACATAATGGAGACACAAAACTGAGTTGCCTCAGAATAGTGAACACCATACAGACGATAGCCCCACACTAACCCTCTTAGCAGCTCACAACCCGAGTAGCCAGACTGACTACTGGAGACGGGGGGTGGGTGGGGGAGGAGGAGAATGTCTCTGCTCTAAATTATTAGGTGACAGTAGGCCTGCTCTAGCCTGGTTCCACTACCATGAGACATTTCCTTATTGAGATTGGTCTTTTTGAAAGTACTTTACAAACATAAAGCTGACTCATAAATTCTATAGAGAGAGAGTGCTTCAATCTGATTTGAAAATATATTTTGAATATTTCAGGTGACTGTTTTCCACCTAACTTCAGATTTCAAGGCAATGGGTTCATGCAGGATTGAGCTAATACACACTGCTTGAACCAGTCCAATTACAGAGCCTGATTCTACATGGCCAGTAGAGTTGGGGTATATTTTGCGTGGTACAAAGCACAAAACACTCACCATTATATGGAAAAAAATCTCTATTCCAAAGGAAGTAATGAATGCCATTACAATCTTACCTTATGCATGTGTTACCCTGACTATTGTTACCATGCAGCCCAGTGGGTGTCTGAAGCACTGGGCTGAATTAGTATAATATTCAGTTCTTTGTGACCATCTTCAATACTTCAAAAATAAGACTCTCCTATCTTAATAAAATGTGAATTTCTGATCCTTTGTTGGCTGTACTGTTTTGGGCATTCTCTATTCTTTTTCAAGATAAAGACAGATGTTTTAATAGCTTTGGCATTAATCCTAACTAGGACTGCATTAACACCAGCTTGCTATTTTTTAAAAAGTGATGATAACCACACTTCTAAGTGATTTGTACCAAATGCCTTGTTTTAAAAAAAGAAATCCTCCAACAATCCATAGTGCTGTCAAATGTTAATCCCCTCCAAGAGAAAAGTGGGGGAGGGTGGTGAGGTAATATGTTTTATTGGACCAACTTCTGTTAGTGAAAGAAACAAGCTTTCAAGCTCTATGGAACTTGCACTCTCTCTCTCTCTCTCTCTCTCTCGAGTTCAAAACCTTGTCTCTTTCACTAACAGACACTGGTCCAATAAAACATATTATCTCACCCATTTTGTCTCTCCCATATCCTGGAACCAACACGACTATAACAACACTACAGTCCCCTCCGAGTCATGCACATGCTATCTCACTTCATTTCTGTTTTAAAATCACATTGCAAACAGTTTATCCATTGTTAGTGCTCACAAAATTATAAGTGTTTACAGGTAGACCACTTTCCTGTCATTCAGGTCAGCTAAGGAAATGGTCTTGCTTACTGTAATGGGAAATACAAATATTTTGGGACACAGGGCCTCATGGAGTTGACATTGATTATGCTTTGTCTCAGTTTCCCTAACAACAGGAGGCAGCACCTGCAGTGGAAGTGGGAAAATAGGACCCAAAGGACTTTCATCACAAGTTCCTGGGGAGAATGCCGAACAGCTGTACCCAATTTTTAAAAGTTCATGTAAAGAGGACAGTGCATTAGGAAGGGGGCTGCTGCTGTGGAGACAGAAATTACTTGCCAGTTCCTGAAAGAGTACTCTGTCTTATGATTATACTTGTATCCAATCATACTGTTCCATGCTATACTGAGTAAAGCAATTTTGTTGGCAAAGTTAAGGTCATTGTCACTCATGTCCACTAACCCATTTTACATCAGCCATGATGCTCTTTTGTTGTCAATTTCATCACCAAGTCTATTGCTATGCAAAGAGAATTGGTGAACAACACACCACCTATCTCCAGTCACAATATCAAGCCACTCACACAGGCCTGTACCAATTTTACTGTGTATCTACTTCCATCATATAAATTCCTTTCTATGTTGATCAACTTGTCCCATAGCTTCTAGCAATACTCCACAAGGTCCCTCTATGGAGACTGTCAAATGGTTTCTCAAAATCAATGAAGTAGATTAAGATGGGTCTTACGCTGTAGCATTAGTTTTTTCAGTGATCGGTCAAAAAGTGAATATTTGTTCACAACGTGGTCTACCTGGATGGAATCCAGCCAGTTGTTCCTGTAATATTTCATTCACTGCCTTCTTTATTCTATTCAGCATAATGGTAGCCAATACTTTCCCAGGACTGATAGCAGCACAATGCCTCTCCAGTTTGTGCCAGGATGCCATCTTTCCAGGCTCGTGGCACTTCTTCTTTTACACATATTTCATTAAAGTTTTGTTAGCTGCTCAATCAGAATTCCTGCCACTCCCCACCACCTTCAATGCCTCTATTTGAATTCTGTCAGCCACAAGAGCTTTCTCTTGTTTGAGGACTTTGATGGCTGCTTTAATTTCATGGGGTGTTATTGGTCCCCCTTCTATTTCTAATTCAGTATTTACATTTTTTCTTGCATCTGTGTATGATTGTCCGCTCTGGACAGCTTAATATGCAATGGAAATATTCTTTCCATCATCCGGCTTGTTCATGTGTTTTCAGTATCTGTCTATGAGAGTCCCTGATAGGCATCACCTGTAATGGTCTGGTTCTTCCGCAGTGGGCCATTGAAGAGGATGGAAGAAAGATGCATGAATTGCATCTGGAACATGAACATGATTGTGGAGCATAAAGCTCTTAAGGCAAAAAAGGAAAAGTGCAAGTCACAGGCATAACTCTTGCGGGGTATCCAAGATACAGAGAAAAGGACAAAGAAATAGAGAAGAGATGCAGACAATATAGGGTTCAGGAGAAGGCTGCAAAGCCAGAAAAAGCAGCACATAGGAAAGATTTCAAGTAGCCCTAGAGACTAGTGAAAGACCTCCCTAATATAAATTTGCTCTCTGCACAATTGCCATGAAGCACCTTCTGAGAAGGAAAAGGCCTTTAAAATAAGAAGTGTTCATCACTTTAAAATTCAAATTATAGCTCTGATTTTCAGGGGTGATGACTACCCATATCTCCCATGACTTTACTGGGAATTGAGTGCTCACCACCTCTGAAAATCACACTAATTTTATTTATGTGCATGCAAGGATTTGAAGTGCCTAACTTCAGATGAGTTTGAACATTTTTGTCTTGATTTGTGATTTGCAAGTACAATCAGGCTAAGCGCATTAGGACGATACAATGTAACTGTAATATTGTGCTGTCAAAATTGTACCTATGGTTATTTGCAAGCTCAAAATCATAAACAACGTATGAAATCAGTTTCAGTGTATGATGGTTAATTACTTATTAGTGATGCAATAGTACAGGTCTAGGAAAGAGAATTAGTGAGATCTATATCCATCTCTGCTACTGACTCTCTTTGTGACCTTAGGCAAAATTATTCAACCATTCTCTGTTTAATCCATCTGTGTCTCAGTTTACCTTTTATATTTCAACTTCATCAGATGTTTCAAGGTTTAATTAATTAATGAATTGCTTTCTGCTGCACTGGTGAGCACAGGAATCATTTTCCAACTACCCGGATAGCCAAGTGGAATATTTTCATACTATACAACGGTGTACTAGAAGTTATTCCCAGATAACTCAATGGCTTGCAGGCACATGCACTATTTTTGAAGGAACTTGATCCACTAGAGGAGAAGCATACCCTCCATTCCCCAGGGCTTCCTTCTAGAACATACTTTGGAATAGACCATTTTCCCCTGCCATTTCAAGCATGCTGTTGAATTTCAATCATAGGTGCCAAAAATTACTTTGAAGGGCCAGTGACTCATTGTCAAAGTATAATGCAGCAGCCAGGGTTGTGAGGTACTTACCACTACCTGCCCTTAGCATGAAGCAGTCTTGTTAAGATCCCACTTTCATGAAGCAAATTTGCTGTTTCCTTGTTACGTGATGGAACCTGGGATGTCTTTTCTCCCCAAACATAGGAGAGCAAAACTTTGAAGTGCAACTCAGGATAAGGTTCTCTTCCCATTATGTTTTTTCTCTTCCTGTTAGTTTCTTTCTGGAGGTCTTATAATGCTCTATTTGCATACAGTTCAGACTAGTGGAAGGAAACCCACTGTGAATGAGACAATACTCAGTGTACATGCATAGGTGCTGAGTTTCTAATCAGCTGGGAGGCTCCCTCCCGGCTCCACCCAGATCCTGCCCCAACTCCGCCGTTTCCCCCAAAGCCCCACCCCCACCCTGCTTCTTCCCACCCCTGCTCTGCCCCCATCCCACCTCTTTCCCACCCAGTTCCGTCCCCTCCCCCGAGCGCTGTGCCCTCGCTCCAGTCCCCTCCCCTCCAGTGCCTCCTGACACCATAAAACAGGTGATCCGTGATAGGCGGTAAGGGCTGGGGGGATGAGGAGACGCTGATTGGTGGGGCTCGCCAGCAGGCAGGAGGTACTGGGGGGGTGGGTTTGGTAGGGGGGGCTGCTGGTGGGTGCTCAGCACCCACTATTTTTTTCCCATGGTTGCTCCAGCCCCGGAGCACCATTGGGGTCGGTGCCTATGTGTACATATAAAGAGAGAAATAAACATTTCTTTTCTGACAGAACCTATTTTTCACCTTTGTTGGGGACCAGTACCTAACTACAGACTTTAAGAATATATTTTCACTATAAATACATAGCTCCTTACACAACATCTGTACATGAATTTCACTGATGACTGGTGTGACACCAGCTTTCATTTGAGACCTCACATGACATCCTTTGGTGAACTAGAATCTACCTACCAGACTCAGCAGAGTCCTGTAACCCCTATCCAGTGCCCCTTGCCAGCTGGCACCAAGAGTCACCTGGGTCACAATAATGCACAAAATTAAATATATGTGCAACACATGGCCTGCAATTTATTTATATACCTAGTTGATTGATTTGAAATGAGTTTTCAAAAGACGCAGTGTTTTAGTTGATACAGACCTGGAAAGTGCAGGTGGCAGAGGTCTTTGTTTACCAGCGTGTGTAGATAGACACCCTTCCTCTTCTTGAACTAGCATGCACAAATAGCTATGAATCTGGCGGTAGCATGAGCAATAGCGTGGGCTAACCGCCTGTGTGCAAACCTGCCTGGACCCTCTGGGTACGTACTCGGGCACCTACCTCAAGCCACTGCATGTGCTACCCTAAGCTATGCAGCTATTTTTAGCATGCTAGCTCAAGCAGAACTTGTGTGTGTCTGTTTACCCATGCTGAGAAGAACACACCCAGCTGCAGTGCCGCTATATCTTTAGAGCCTTGTATTCTACAGTGTAATGCACGGGGCATTTTATTTTATCTTACAGAAGAGACAGATGTACTGTGAGGTCAGTCATGGAAAATACACAGCTACAACTTTGTAGGCAGAAGCTGCTGATCAGAAATTAGATAAATATGGTGTCTGATTAGGACGGACTGTTGTAGTTAGATGGGGTGCTTTATGAAATCACATGCTGTATTTAGCCATAATAGAACAAGGGAAGGACACAGTAACAGTTGATGAGCTGAGGAGTCGCTGTTCTTAATTGTCAAGTGCTTAGCAGCTAGCTGAAAACCACAGAAAAATAGCACCATAGACCCTGCACACACAGAAAGAGGGTCTATAATCTATCTATAAATGGAGAGTGCCCCTATAAAAACTAATACACACAGAAGGTGGATCATGTGTGTAAAATTAAATAGATATGGTTAACTGGAGTAAGCATGGTCTAATGCACAGGACTAGGATTCAGGAAATTTGGGTTCTTTTTACAAGATTTGCTATGGGCTCACTTGGAGACCCAGGCCAGTCACTTAACATGCTTGACTTAGTTTTATGTAGAAAATTAAGACAATGTTTATCTGTCTCACAGAAGCCTTCTATGATTATATTTGTAAAGTGCTTACAGATCCTCAGGTAAAAGGCTCTATAGAAGTACAAGGTATTATTATTTATTATAAATCTCATCTGACTAAGCTGTTGGAATTTTTTTTTATATGGTAACAGAAAGAGCAGTCAGTGTTGAAGCCACTTTTGTGTTATGAAGAGATCTGACAAAGTATTGCACTATAGACCTTCACTACATAAGAGTAGCCAACACAATATAAAAGCCATCCGCATTGAAGCAATAACAAGATCATGATCAAGCACAGGTTGTGAAGGAAAATATGTATTGTTCAGTGTATAATATGAAGGAAGCTAAATGTACATGTAAAAAGAGAGAGATAATGGTATTTTGTGTTGAAATTTGAAAATGACATCAAAGTCTATAGACCAGCAAAGGAGTCAGAGAGCTACCACAGGCACAATGGCATTGTTTGAACATAATACATGGAGAGGGGCGGGATAGACAAGATGACCTCCTGAGGTGTGTTCCATGCCCACCTTTCTCTGTGTCTGATAGTGATCTGAGGTATAAAGTGCAAGTTTTTACAGTGTATCACTGTTCTAGATTTGTTTCAGCCATGTTTGAAATTGTCTTCTGCTTCAGAGCATATAAGACATTTACATTTTTAAAATAACAGCTGCAAAGAGGCTTGCAAGTCAACCGAATGAGTCCAAAAGACTCAAGGACTTGCCAAATCTTCTAGTCTTTGAACATGAGCATTTACCACTTTTATATTTTAAATTTAAATTATGCTAAAAGATAAATGCCTCGGCAGACAGGGTTCGTAAATTTCTGTATAAACATTACCATTAAAATATTTGAAGAACGCATAAACCAAATGAACATTTGTTCAGGAGTTACACCAGGGATTAAATTTGACTTAGTAACAGAAAGCATTTTAAATAGGAGCCTAGAAAGTATGTTAATTAGGCACATGTATCAAATTGTTCTGGGGCTCTAGAAGAGGCCTGTTAGGCCATCTTTGTAAAATTGTGTCCAAACAAGGAGGCAAAAAGGACCAGATGAACATAAGTAAGATTAATACAAGGGTTTGGAGACTTATCGCATGCAAGAAGACTGGAAAAGCTGGGATTTTACTTGCTGATTATAACACCTCTAAAGGGGGGCACTGATTGATGTTTCCTAAATGCTAAGGGAAGTGGTAGACTGTGAATAATGAAAACAGAAGGGAAAAATCAATGCAAAATAGTTCCATAGAGGGGTTGGTGAACTAACAGAACCAAATGGTGGCAAAAGATTTGAGGAAACGCACATGAAGGTATATACATATACTTATATTTCCGTTTGTTAATATATCGTTTTCCACCAAACTGGTGAGGGCTGCTCGTGTTTCTCTTCTATGACAACACAATACAGTCCTGCCACTGCTTTTGGCTCATTTCTCAGTCTGTGCTTTGCAGTGACATGCTCTTTTGACAAATAATGATGTTCAAAGCAGAGGCAGAATGCAGCAGGCTTGCCTGCCTTCCTTGACCGTGGAATAGAGAAGCATACCCAGAGGTTGTACCACCAAGTTTAGGATTTGGACGGCGGAAGAGAAGCAGTTTAGGGGGTATAAAATGTCTGTGAAATATTTTTTAAATATTTTGTTTAGGAAAGATACAAGCTTGGAGAGGTTCAGGGACTGGGAAGAAGGGGGAATTGAAGGAGTGAGAAATATATATTGCAGGATATTATTCAGTTATTAGAGATCTCTGTGTGCTTTATACAGGTCTAGGCAAGGTGTGGTTCCAGATAAACCAGAAGGCTAACCTGGAACTCAGTCTGTGTGGAAGCTGTTTCTTTGTGTTTGTAATTGTAGATACTTTCTTGAATAAATGCCTCATGTCGAGGAAGACCCATGAGTCCAAGACAGAGAAGGTGAGAGTCAGAGGATGAAAATAACATGGGGAAAGATGAGAAAGGAAAGAGAGAGAAATGATTTTCAATAGAGAAAATAGAAGTTTAATGCAAAAGGAGAAAAGAGAACAATGAACATAATTAGTGTGTTTAAATAAAGAGTTTAAATAATGTTTCAGCTGTACATCCAGCAATATTATAACTATGCAGCAGAATAATGTTTAGATGCTGATTCTTGGAGCTGGTGGCCCTTGGAGAAATCTGAATGCTGTCAATAGAAGAGCAGGGCTCTACTAATGCTATAGGAAAAAGACACTTTTTACTCACATGGAGTTCAAAGCATGTTTATCTTTCAGCAAAGTAAAAAACTAATCGGATTCAGCCTTTCAGCTCAAGAGAATCTTCAAGAGAAGATTTTACTCATACACGATTCAAAGTGCATTTATCTTTTAGCCATATACAAAAAGCTCAATCCAGTATTTGGACTTAGTGACCTTCTTCAGGGAATTAGGAGCATTGAGCAGCAGAAGCATAGTTTAAAAAGACACTCAGTGCCAAGCAGAAGTGAGCCCTGCTGACAGCAAGATTCCCCACAGCTGAGGACATATAGATGATGTGAAATCAACTGTGGGAAATCCTGCTGACCTGGGGATTTGCATCTGTTTGGCACTGTGAATCTTTTAAATCTAGTCTTTTTATTGTGGTTTTTGCACAAGGCTCATACTTCCTTTAAGAAGGCTAAAATCTTTGACTAGGCTTTGCTTGTGGGTAAAAATTAAAGATTCTTATTTTGAACTACATGTGAATACAACCTTCCCATAACAGAAGAGTATTGTTCATACTGAGAATACTGGTAGCACTGTAATTAAAAAGCGAAATGGAGAAAATGAGAGCGGTAATGCAGGAAATACAGTGAAAGGAATATAAATATGTTGGAAAAAAGAATAAAAAGAAATGGTGGTAGGTTATATTAGAAAAAATAAACAAAGTTTTTTTTTAAGTATTATTGATAAAATACTAAATATTAAAACCACATAATATGAAAAGATTTTTAAAAAAGGGGTTCATAAAAAGACATAGAAAGAAAGTGACACACAGTATTCATTATTTTTCTCTTATTTGCAAGAGGAGTGTAAAATGGTTTACGACATTCATAATAGATATTTTCTTTATCTAATGTTTTCTTCCTGTGGTGTACTGAGTGCTTTTGTTTGAAACTAGATGGATCACTTACAAACACTACCTACACATTTTCTAATACTAATTAATAATAATGTAGGTGTGATGCAAACCCATAGCTGAAGTTTGGGTACATGCCCATCAGCACTGTTGGTTCATTGGAATATAGAAGTGGGAGGAGGTTTTAATATTCCTGCAATAATCTGTCTGTCTGTGTTCCTCTGGTGTCTATCAACCCAGCTTCTCATGGCCACTTTTAGGAATGATTCCTTTTAAAACTGTGCTATAATACTCCATTTGGTTCACAGAAGAATGAGACCTGTGCCAACAACTGTTGGAATTACAGAAGGTAATAAAGTACTACCTCATTGCCTGCCAGAGACAGACAGACAAGGAAATTGTCAAGGGGGGGACTGGGGAGAATATTCTCCTTTGGATCAGAGAAATAAACAAAAAGGTACTTGCCCCTCTGTTTCTCCCTTAGAAAACAAATACAAATAATTTTTGAGCAGGGCTAAACCACCTGATGACATGAGAGTGACTCAGCCAGCGAGGGACAGAGAAAAAAAATATTATTACTTGGACTGTGATCTCTCCCAAAGACCCAGGCTAAACGTGAAAATATACTATGAACAGCAACCTATTAACATTTGCAGACATATGAATAGAGCAGAAATGTTCACAAAAGTTTCTCCACATAGTTTGCAAACAAACCAAAATCAAGCAGCCTACTGCTTGTTTAGGAGGCAGTTTAATTTTTTAATTTGATTTAGTATTAGGCCACATAGTGATATATCTGAGCACTTTTTTTTTTAATCTCTGACATATCTAAAGTCCTCAAAATATGTTCAGATCTGAGTAAAATTTTCTGTAATGTTATGTCTTCATTCCTAAAGTTCACATAACATAGCACAACTATTTGTATTAGCAACAATATATTACTGTTTTTCCATACAGTGGGATTGCCAAACATTTCTCATCCGCACCTGTTTTTTTTTCTTCAAGTTATTTAGATGACATTTAATCAAGAACGGGTCACCATTTTTTATACACTGTCTCCAATCCAATGCTTTACTCATTGATTTTATTTACAATTTCAGTTTCTTGCTGTGAGCTTGTTTTCTTGTATCTCTTATTTGTATTGCTTCCATTTACCCACATTTATTTCTGTCACATCTCATCTTTCTTCAGTCACCACTTTTCTTTGAGCTTCTCTCGCGTGTCTCTTTTGCGGTCTCCATCCACAGTTTACATAATCTGTGCTTGGCTTCTTAACTACCTCCATCTTATTTACAGTCTCCAGCTGGAGCCACTACTGTTGCATTTCATTTGGATTCGGCATCTTTCCTGCAATCTAACAAATCTTCTTTGCTGTTACCCAACAGTTTCTGACCTGCAGCTGGTTCAGCAGAAAGGGTAAAATTTTTCATTTTATTTCCATCTTGAATTGACGCTTTTATCTTCTGGATTGTTCTGCACATTATCACCTCCACATGTGCAATCATTCTCCTCTTGGCACTTCTACTTGTAGCTTCAACGGGATGGTAGATTTAATTCCATCTTTTGTATATTTTCTTGTGTAGTATACAGATAAGAAAGGTGCATTATTCATCTCGCATTGCCATGTCATCTAGAAGAGTTTTTATCAATCTCATTTACTTTCCAGGATTTTGTTTGTTTCTTGCTTGGAGCAGTGTCCAAGTTCCATTGTTCCATTCCCACTGCTATTGCCGCTTGTCAGAGTCTCTGCTCTTTAGCCTCCTGTTTCCAGTTGCTGTGCCAATTCACATCCTTATGGTGTCTGCTAAGAGACTGGAGACTTCCTAAAGAATAGTGACCATGGCTCTTGAAGTGCAGCTGTACTGTAAAAACAATATTATATGACTTCCACACACTTTGCTTAGTTTATAAGACAAACTATTTTGTTATTCTAATTGCCAGCACAGTCAGCTCAGTCTGAGATTAGAAACTCAAGTTGTGTTCTGAAGGCCAGATTTAGATCTGGATCTACTATTGGATTCAAGACTTCAGCTTTACACTAGTGTGAGATAAGAATCTAGACGGGTGTCTTGCATCACCACCAGTAATAAAGATTCTTCAGTCAGCTTTTTGTTATCACTTTTGTTGATAAGCTTGTTGCAGGAATGCAGTCTAGCACATTCATCCATAGCTCTATTGTCTCTGTATTGCCATCCAGAGTAAAAACTCAGAGGGTTAAACAATAGATATGGGAGTAGATATGTTGAATAAGACAGCGCCATATTTACAGTCCCTCTTCTTATTACAAACACACTTGACTTAATTGGCCATTGAAGTGTAGTCACTTCTGGTACGAAAGGAAAACAGCCCGGCAACTAGCACACAGTAGGATACATAACAGTGTGAGTTAGGGAAATGTTGGCCAAGGACATGAAAACAATGCCCTACTTTTTACAATAAGAAACAAGTGATCATAAATACCTAAGCAGGGCGGACATGAACTCTATATTTAGGGGCTCATCCAAAAGACCTTGTGGATAGAGTAGTCAGTTGTGTTTGAATGTGGGCAGCTCCGCATCCCCAAAAGCACCAATGATCTAAAAGAGGTCATAAAAGACATTGCACCAATCCTTACAGCTTGCCTGTTTGTTAAACAATAAGCAAACAAACAAAAAACCAAACACCTAACTGGACTCTCCAGCCTCAGGATAATGACACAACCTCTTCCAGAAGGGTGTCTGAAATAAACTGTTCCCAGAAATTAAGCACAACAGCCCCCTTTCTTCAAGGGATAGTAAACAAAGCTGCTGTGTGCTTGGTTTAATTAAAAAAACCTCCCTCTCTAATAGATTAAAGCCCCAAGGATTTTGAGCTCAATGAGCTCCTTGTAGGTCTATATGGGGAGAAGTTCAGCTTCTACCCACCCAAGACTTGCATCTCCTTGAACCTTGCTCCCTAAATGAGCATCCATGAGCATCCATGCTCAACAGCTTCTCCAACAGTGGACAGTAGTGTTTCTTCCCTTCCTTTCTCTTCTTGGTCTGGGGTATGTAGCCTGATATATAGATTATATATTGATTATATTGAATTGATTATTTAAGAATTCCCAATTTTGAGGGTTGACGGGTTCTTGTTCCAAGATCAGACACAGTATTATTTAAATTATTATATAGTTGGGAACCCCGATGTGCACAGTTGCAACACTCACACTGTAGGAATTATTCTATATTTACAAATAGTTTATTAATACATTTAGCAGTCACAAACACCCCAGCTCAGTAAGGTAGATAGAGATACTACAGAATGTACATCTGCACATCCATATACTCTCACCATCCCTTGCAGAACTACCTGAAATGTTAGCCATCATCTTCCTCATCACCATCACCTCCCTCATCATCAACAGTGGCCATCATTCTGGCACCTCCCAAGGACTATATCTTTCTCCTGTAGCCCCTAGGCTGGGATGCAACTTTTATAATATGATACGCTGACACCGCTATGTTTGATGCATATTCAGTAAGAGATTCCCTTTTCCTTATTTGTATTTCTGCACCTTACTAATGTTGGAGTGTCCTTCTCCTATAGGTTATTATATCAATGATCTCAACTTATTATTATATACGTCAATTTGTCACCATGGCCCTCATGTGGTTAAGGTATCTGCAGATGTAGCTCATGTACCTGTTATGTACGTCAATTCATTGCCATGACACCTTTGTGGTTGGGTCATGTTCCTGTGGTCAGAAATTCTCCTAAAACACTATTTTCAGCTCCCCAATACTTGGGGTTTTCCATTGGGCTGTTTATCTGTTCAAAGTTCATAGTCCTCAAGCCTTATGGTAACTTGCTGAAGTTAATGTCTTACAGGAGACAGACCTGTAGGTTCCTTGCATTACTGCTGAATATATTGCAAATCAGTGAATATAATAAAGGTAAGCTAGCCCTATGGTCTACAGCAGGGGTCGGGAACCTTCAGCACATGGCCCATCAGAGTAATCCACTGGCAGGCCGTGAGACATATAGTTTACATTGACCGTCCACAGGCAAGGCCCCCACCCTGCAGCTCCCAGTGGCTGTGGTTCACCGTTCCCGGCCAATGGGAGCTGCAGGAAGTGGTGCGGGCTACAGAGACATGCTGGCCACTGCTTCCTGCATTTTATGGGGATAACAACCTACATGTTAATAGGGTAGCTAGGTAAAAGATTTGAGAGTGGGATTTTCAAATGAGCTTATGGGAGTTAGGTTTCCCACTCACACTGATTTTCAGTGGACTTTTAGGGTATGTCTACACAGCAAAGAAAAACCCGCATCTGGCCCATGCCAGCTGACTCTGACTTGGGCTGTGGGGCTGTTTCATTGCTGTGTAGACTTCTGAACTTGGGCTGAAGCCTGAGTTCTGGGAGCCTCCCACCTCACAGGGTCCTAGAGCCTTGGCTCCAGCCCAAGCCTGGAAGTCTACACAGCAAAGAAACAGCCGCAGTCCGAGTTTGTGAGCCTGAGTTGGCTGGCACAGGCCTGCCACAGGTTTTAATTTGCTGTGTACATATTCCCTTAGATTCTTGTGAAAACCCCCACCCTTAAATCTATAATGAAATAGGATACTATATTTTATTACTTTTTAAGGTTATAATAAACAAAATATATTGCTAGCAAATAGAAATATTGTCAGACATAGGTGCTCAGATGAGCTTTCTTTCTACAGCAAACCCACTGTATCTTATCAGATAGCATTACCCTAGAAAATCCTATTCAGGAAAACAAAACTGCTTATAAATATTAGATGCATTCTGCCAGTTGGGGAGGAAGATGAATGTTCAGAATTTTGTAAATATAGAAATGACAATAGTGACATACTGCAATTTTTCTCCTAGAATGGAAGATAAATGATCGTTATTCCAATGTCCCAAACTTCAGTTCATCATTGAAACTTACTGTTTCCACTGCAAGAGGGTAGGGGGGGGAAGGATTTGTTTTTAATATATCTGTCAAGGCTGGATCCCCACTTTGAACTTTAGGGTACAAATGTAGGGGCCTGCATGAAAACTTCTAAGCTTAACTACCAGCTTAGCTCTGGTTCTGCTGCCACCATTTCAATGGATTCCATTCCTGGGAAACCTTGAAAAACCTTCACCAAATCCCTGGTGAATACAGATCCAAACCCCTTGGATCTTAAAACAAGGAGAAATTAACCATTCCCCTCCTTCCTCCCACCAACTCCTGGTGAATACAGATCCAACCCCCTTGGATCTAAAACAAGGAGAAATTAACCATTCCCCTCCTTCCTCCCACCAACTCCTGGTGAATCAAGATCCAAACCCCTTGGATCTTGAACAAGGAAAAATCAATCAGGTTCTTAAAAAGAAGGTTTTTAATTAAAGAAAAAGGTAAAAATCATCTCTGTAAAATCAGTATGGAAATTAACCTTACAGGGTAATCAAACTTAAAGAGCTCAGAGGACTCCCCTCTAGTCTTAGGTTCAAAGTACAGCAAACAAAGATAAACACTCTGGTAAAAGGTACATTTACAAGTTGAGAAAAACAAAGGAAAACTAACACGCCTTGCCTGGCTATTTACTTACAAGTTTGAAATAGGAGAGACTTGTTTAGAAAGATGTGGAGAACCTGGATTGATGTCTGGTCCCTCTCAGTCCCGAGAACGAACACACTCCCAAACAAAGAACACAAACAACAGCCTCCCCCTCCCCCCCCCCCAAGATTTGAAAGTATCTTGTCCCCTTATTGGTCCTTTAGGTCAGATGCCAGCCAGGTTACCTGAGCTTCTTAACCCTTTACAGGGAAAAGGATTTTGGAGTCTCTGGCCAGGAGGGATTTTATAGTACTGTACACAGGACAGCTATTACCCTTCCCTTTATAGTTATGACAATATCTAATCATTTGCCTATGTGTCAATGAACCTTTTAGCTCTGAAGAGGTTGCTTTCTTCAACGTCAGATGATTTCTGGCTGCTTAGGACTGAAAATATGCATCATTGGCCTAATAAACGTAATACAGTAGGCCACAATCCCTGCTAGTATGAGAAGGTACAATTCTTTGGGAGTCAAAGGCATTTGTACCATCTTACATCAGCAGTGAATATTGTCATAAAACTTTGTTTCTCAGTGTTCAAGTGCTACATGGTACAGACTTGCCTGTGTCATTGTCATCCAGGAACCTTAAATACAAGCCTAAACTACAGCTAATTTACATTTTCCTTTTTTAATTATCCCAAACCCAAAGTTGGATTCTATTGGCATAATGTCAATTGCTTGGCAATGAATGAACCATGAATTCTTGGCACTAAGAGACTCCATCTCCTCCCTCCCTGTCATGTATTTACAAACATTACAAAAGAGCCGGAATTCAGTAGCTCTCTATGTGTATTTTTCCTTGTAAAGCAGTAGTGCTATGTGGAGAAAGTATATGTATCCAGTTTAATGGAAGGTAAAGACAGAAGCAACATATGAAATATTTAATAGTTCTTATTCTAAAAATCTGGGCACATATTATATTTAGCTACTTCATTAGAGCTGAGTGAACTTTTTCAGGCAACTAGTTTTTTTGCCAGAAGGTGCAAATTTGGGTTGACTGAAACTATTCATGGTTTGACAAAAAGTTCCTCAATTGTTTTGGACAAAAAAAATGTTGGGGCTAGATTTGCAAGGGAACTTAGGTGCCATTCACAAAATGTTGTATGGAGGCAGTGCTATGCCCACAGCCTCCACATACCCAGTGATTAGGACACTCACCTGGAATGGGAGGCACCCTGAGTTCAAATCCCTGCTCTATACCCTGGCGGTCTGCTCCCATCCCAGGTGAGTTCCCTAACCACCAGGCTATAGGCAATTCTGGGGAAAGGCTCTTTCAATTTCTCCTGTTGAAGCTGTTCCACTTCAAACAAAATATTAAATTAGTCATTGGGTCAGAGCAAGAGCATGAGTCTGATTCCATAGCCTGGTAATTAGGGTGCATATCTAGGATGTGGGAGACTTAAGTCCCTATTATTGATACAAAAGTGGATCAGCTTCAACAGGAAAGATTGGGGTTCCCATAATGGGGGCTGCGGTGCCTCCACTACCACCACCACCTCTTCCCTCCAGTGGTTTTGTGACTCTAGCCCTTTGTTTCCTTTGCTTTTATTTACAAAGGTTTGAAATGCCCAGAAATGAAACAAGATGTTTTATTTGACTGAACACATAATTTTTGTTGACTTTTTCAAGTCATCAAAAATTCCCCCCAAAATTGTTTCAATTTGGGCCAAACCACATTTTTTTTCAATGTCTTCAGAACTGCCACCAAACCAAAAAAATCAGTTATTCACCCCGGATTGCACATTATAACAAGTGAATTACTATCTTAACTTCAGCTGCAGTAAGCTACCATCCTGCACTTGTCATATCAGTTTTCAAACACTTTCTTTTGTGTGTGAATTTTTCTCCTCTTCATATCCTGTCTACAGCTGAAACAGGAGAGAAACTAAGGGTTTGTCTGCACTTGAAACATTACAGCCACACCGCTGCACCTGTGCCACTGAAGTGCTTCAGTGTAGACACTACCTAAGCAGATGGGAGGGGTTCTCTCATTGGCATCAATAGTCCACCTTCCTGAGTGGTGATAGCTAGCTTGACAGAAGAATTCCTTCATCATCTTAGGGCTGTCTACACAGGGGGGGGGTTAGGTTGGCTTAACCAAGTCACTCAGGGGGTGTGGATTTTTCATACCCTTGTGGGATGTAGCTGGGCCCACCTAACTTTTTAGGGTGGACCAGGCCTAACTCTCACTTAGAGAAGGTTGATAGTTAGTTCAGGTATAATCACTTCCACAGATCTGTTTCACGGGGTCTTTCATTTAGAGAAATATGCTTTTCCACTCTACCTGCTACTGCTATGGCCCCTTTTGGTATTCTTTCCAACCTGACTGAGGTATTGTCCAGCAAAATAAGTTAAAGGGTGAGATCTTCTGCGTGTGTAAATTGGCATAGGTTCACTGGAGTCATGGACCTACTCTGATTTATGACAGCTTAGAATCCAGCCCCAAAACATTGAGCGCTGACTGACTGACAAAAAAAGTCAGTATCACACAAATGTAAGGCTTCATCACATCTTCATTGCACTGTCTTAATGTAAGGTGTGATTTTAAACTGATGTAGTTAAACCAAAACAAAAGGATGTGTGGACATACTTATTCTGGTTTAAATCAGGCTTATTTTTGATTAGTTTAAGTTGATTAGAAACAGGTTTAAGTTAACTGCAATAAATATGTGTTCACATAGGCATTTGTAGCAGTTTAATTAAACCTGTATAAGTTTGTGTGTAGACAAAGCCTTATGCTTACCAAAGAGCTGAGGGCCAAGAACAATACTGATATAAATAAATAGAAATAGAGATGGCCCTGAGCTGTATAAATGGGGTCTAGTTTTCCATCCTCCTCGCAAAGAATGGAGGTGTTCAGAGCTGGATTTGGTGTGTATTCATCTCTGAAAATGGATTGGACAGTGGGAGACCCATGTGCAAGTCTCTATTCTGCCTGATGCAGATAAGGGACTTAAGCAGGGTTTCCCCACGTGCAGGTAAGTGCCATAACCATTTGGCTATAGAGTCAGTGTTTTTCTCTTTGTTTCAGCCAGAAATTCTATCCTGGATCTGAGAAACCTTCCTGGTGACAGTTTAGTCAAAACCACGTTTTGTGGAAACATTGGATTTGGATGAAATGGCATTTTTTTATGCAAACAAATTTAGTCAAAAAGTTTTTTGACCAGCTCCAGTGGCTAGCGCTATTAATGGAAACACTGAAACAGGCACAACAAAGGTTTCCAATACTTTGATGGGGACCAGATAAGTATCTAAATAGATAGAAACATGGTTAAAACACTTTGTTTCCCCATCTTAAATCTGGGTAAACAAGTACCTATACTTTCACTTGCATTAGATAAAAATAGGGTTTTTCTGACATTTTAAAAAGTGATTTTTTTTCCTCTCTGCCCCACCTTCCTCTCTGTTCCTGTAGGAACAATTATGTGGGACCTGGATTCAAGAAGCCTCATAAATACAGGTACACAGGATATATTAATTCACATGTCTTTTCAGGACAGGAACCATCTTTCTGGTTTGTTTCTACAATGCCTAGTATGATGGTCCTGGACTGGAGTCCACTGGTGCTGCTGCAATGCAAATAATTATCAATTTTGGAATTAAAAGATTACAAAACCTTTTTTTTTTTTACTCATCTCTGAATGATGAAACAAGTGACTACTAAATCTAGGTAAACAATGAGCCATGTCCTCAGATGGTATAAATCAACATAGTTGATTGTCTTCACTCATTTATACCACCTGTGACTCTAGCCCAATACTGTGTTTCTGTCTAATATGGATTATAACCACAGAGTTACTAAACCTCTCAAAAATGAGAATTAAAAAGGAAATGCTGACAAAGCCTTACCTAAGCTGGTACTGGAAGATGCCTTTATAAGGGAATAGTAAATATTTTTAGCATTAATTTCCATGATGCATTCTCTTTCACTCTAAACACCTGCTCACAAACCAAAAAGAGGAAACATGCTCTCTTGCCATCTTTCTCTAGTTCACCTCCCTCCGTGACTACCCATATATAATACACAAGTAGATTTAAAAGACAATCATTATTGGGAGTAGGTTATGCCATATGATCAGTGTGCAGTGTATTAACTATTGAGGCATCTAAAATGCAAGTTGACTGCTTAATTAAATTTCAAATGTTGTTTGGATGTTTTTGATTCAGTACTTCTTGCTGAGTCCTGTGTTTGTTAATTTCTTTCTCATTTGATTTTTGGCAGCTTGAGGGCTATGGCCTGAGGGAGAGAAAAAATACAAATAAAACCAACACTGCACCCTTCCACTGCTTTGCAAAAACTTTCGTTGTTCATGCTGTTATAAGTTCTATACCAAAATGAATACACATGGATTTAATACAATAAAATAATTATTTTGTTAGGTTTTGACAGTGCAATTTAAATTTTAGGTTAACCGAGGAAAGAAAAGAGAGAGAAATAAGAAAAATTAATGAAAACTTGACGAACTAGTACAGAAGGGATGGTAAATAAAATTCTATCGTATGTCAAAGTCCAAAATTAATGCAAAGGGAATATATTTGGTTTTGACTGAAAGTCCGGGATGCCCTTAGCTACTTGTTTGTGTTTTGTGCAGTAAAATAAAGAGTTGACATGCTCAAAATCAGGAGTCATGTTGATTTTGATATTACTGAACCTCATTATTTGAGGTTTTACGTAGCAAAACCAAAACATGAAGCCATTTGAAGCTGAGTTCTATCTTATTAACCACCTGGCTAAGGAACTACTTTGGATAAATGGTTCCAGTATTGCTCAGTCTCTAACAGTGGTTGTTTTTTTGTTTTGTTTTGGTTTGGTTTTTTTGTGGTAGAGGTGGTGATGCTTGGTTCTAGTTTCTAATTTGGTCACAGATTTTGTTCAGACTTTGGAACGGAAACAAAATCAGATCAGTTGTTGCAGATTTTCATGGTCTTGTGCTGGATCCAGTTTGGATCCAGCAAAGAGGCCCCTTTTTGTATGACACTGCTTCAAAATTATCAGTGTGATTTGGGACTCGGGGATTCAAATCAAAATATTGTCTCTTAAAATTTGGTGAAAGGAAATAGAAGTTGGTTTTAAAGTTAAAGTTAAGGCCCATCTCAATTTATCAGAAGACTGAGGTACCATCTTCATTTAAGAATCCATTGGCTTGATATCCTTGGCGGTTGTTTGGGTACTTTTGCTTCTGCTTTGTTATGATCATTACAATAAGATAAATAAAGCACTTACATTACACTGATATATTCTGTATTGCATAATAATAGCTCTATCATGAAGCGAACCAAACATAAGAGCATTAGCTCTCAAGGATTATTAACTTTTACTGTCCAAAGATTATATTTAAATGTACTACATGTACCTGGACTTCTGATTTGCCTTGTCACAATAATGCACTGAAACTAGTGTCTTTTTGTTTAAGCATTTATAATATTGTGTGAGATTAGAAATGGTAAAAAAGTGATGCACATCATATAGGCTAGTGATAATTTAACTTTGATTTCATATATATGTAGTGTATTTTAAAATTACAAATGATCTGCTACTGTAATGAGGGCACAATCCTGCTTTAACTGAAATCAATAGAAAAACTCTCATTAACTTATGTGGTGCAGGATCAAACCTTAGGAGCCCATTGTTTCTTAAAGTAGGCTTTCATTCTCTCAGCACATATGTTATATGAGACTTACTGTAACTAAAATAACAGCCCCAAACCAAAAAATTAGCAAATAGTATATTTCCAAGTTAGGAATACCTCAAAAGATTAAAAGCATGTTTCATGCCCAGATTTCCTTCATAGCCCTTGATATAATATTTAAACTTCAGCCTTCGGTTGACCCTTCACCATTGGTTTTTTTGCACTCCTGTATTACAACAAAATGCAATGCTTCTCCTCTGAAATGACAGGGTTCCAAGCAAATGTTATCTCAAATGTGGCATGCCTTTTAGATGGGACTGAAGGTGCATTTTGCCTACATATCTTTCCACTTTCTTACATAGTCCCCCTCACTATAGTATCTGAGTTCCTTAACAAGTGCCTACAGCAACAGTAAAGTGGCTAATGGCTCATGCTATAATGGTTTATTTTCACTTTGAAAGTCTTGTTTTGGAGCTGAGAATTTCATTTATTGGTACTCCACTGTTTTGGAGCCCATATTAAGTAAGGCACCCAGCCTCTCGGAGGATCAGGACCTTCTAATTAATGCTATATTGTGGAAATGCACAGATTCTTCAGAAACAGCTTCCCCTCTGAACCCTGCTCCCATATAGCTGATTAAGCAAGAATTTTTCAAATAGCACTGTACAATGAGCCAAAAGTGATCGATCAGGCAAACTAGTTTATAGGTACAAAATATAGTAGATTCTATTTTACATAAAATATATTGTTGTTACATTTCATTATTTTTGGAGAGCACATAATATATATGTAGTTGTAAGCGTGTGTGTGTGTGTATGAGACTCTGATCATCACTAATGTAAATGTCAGAATATGTGATAAATTTTCTAAATGCCATTCTACTTCTGTTTTAGGGTCAGTTATGCAGCATCCATCCCTTCACAACCCCTGAACCGGTTAACATGGCTTGTGGGGACCAATTAACCTTACATGTTGCACCTGGAGGGGAACCAGGGATTGATAAAGCCATGACTGATGAAGCCCAGATGGAGGAGGAGCTTTGATAGGATTATAAACCAGGGAGGAGGTCCAGTCACTTTCTAGATGGCAAGGTAGTTTGTCATGGAGAAGGACTGCGGAATCCGGCAAGAGGCTGAGAAGAGCGAAGTAGCTGTGGGATGCAGAGGGATCTCCATGGTAAACCAGAGATAGGCAAGGCAATATTGAGATGGGAGTAGAAAGGACCCCAGGGAAACAGCAACAGGGTCTTTGACTGAGCAGACCTGGATTGATAGTTATAGGGTCCCTGGGCTGGAATCTGGGGTAGTGGGTAGGCCTGGGTTCTTCTACCAACTACTGGGAAAGTGGGACAAGAGCTGGAGACATGGAACAGAAGACCCTCTGAAATGGTATTTGGACAGCTTTTCCAGTGGGTCTTTGTACAGGAACTAGGCTGGAGGGTCAAGTCACGAAGAGGTAGCATCCTGAGTCACAGAGAGAGAGAGAGGAGGGTTATAGCATGGGCAACGAATGGAAGGGGATGCAAGATGGAGTGAGAACTAGTTACTAGACCACGCCACAAGGAATGCGCCTGTGGTAAGTGGAACCCCATCACAGAGTCTTTTTGCTGTAGCCCTTTCTTTTGTCTTGTACTTGCTTGTACAGCTTTTCATTTTTAATGTTTTGTTTTTTAAGTTACATTTTAAATAACCATGGAATTAAGTCATTTTAAAAATTCATTCAGCATTATGTATGCTATTTGGAAAATATTGTACACTTGAATTTTAATACAGTTTTCTTTAAACTTAGATGTCCTGCCATATTTGGTGAAATTTCTACTTGAAGGTTTTCTGATCATATTTTAAAGGTATTGTTAATGCTTTAAATTTAACGTCCCCTGAAAATACGTTTGAAAGTCTGTTTTACAAAAAAAAAAGTTTCGTTGGCTTCCACAGAGCAGAAGGAATGGATGGTAGCAGGATGTGTTCTATTGAGTGCTTTCATGGATGTTCTGTGTGACAAATGGGGGGGGGGAGGTCCTCTTTAATAATGATCACTGCACCTAGCTCTGATCCTAGCATGCTGATTTTGTACTGTATATGGAAATGGATTATTCACCCAAGGGATAGCAGAACATACCCACCGAGGGAAAGAGAGAGGAGGCCCTTTCTAATAGTTGCCTAACCTAACATCTTACACTTAAGGTTTGTTAAGAGAGAATGGCAGAGTGAGCAGTTTTACTGGCTCTAATCTACTCTCTTTGGGGAGCACTGGCTCCCACTGAAACCAGCCTGAACAGAGTGGATTTAGCTGGGAGAAGATGATTGAGAGTCTTACACAAAGGAGGATGTGGGCTGGCCAGGAAAATGTAAATTGGTTCAGTCTGTTCCGGTAATTGCAGAGGAGAGCCCATCTCACTTAGCTTGTAGCAAAGCATAAGATTAGATGGGACTAAATATGCATGTAGGCTCTTTGTTCTGTTAAAATCCCCTTTCTCTCTCTCTCTCTCTCTCTCTCTCTCTCTCCCTCTAATGCTGCTAAATAGAAATACTTTGTTTCAGGTAGGCTGTTGGTCAACATCACCGTTTACAGGTTTTCAAAAGAAAGCACAGCCATCCCAAATCCAGTCAGACCTGCAGGATGTGATATGTGGTTGCTATACATGTACCAGGTCCTAGTCTAAAAGTGGAAGAATCATGAGATTCAACCCTGAGACAGGTAAGGGCAGTAGGCTACACATCTGAGGGGTGCACTCCCACCCCATGAAGGTGACAAAGTGCAGCTAACCCCATGTGATAGCCTGAATACATAAATTTTATCAGAAAGCCTCTCTTCCAAAGAGGAAGGAACACCAATTCTCATTTGATAGATGCCAAAACTGGATTTCTATGGTTATGAAAATATTCTTACATCACATGATTTCTGGATAAAGAGGGCCACATTTTATTCTGAATTACATACAATTGTACCCATGTAATTGAGAAAAAATCTGGTCCAGAAGTTCTCCGATGATTTCTGTTTTGACAGCCCTGGATAAGACTCTTTCCCATAATACTCTGATTTGATGCATACTTTGGTTTCTCTTGAATAGCAGCAATCATGGCTGGGGGCGGCTCCAGGCACCAGCGCACCAAGCACGTGCCTGGGGCGGCAAGCCTGGGGAACGGCCTGCCGGTCGCTGTGGGGGCGCAGTCAGGCTGGTAACGCGGATTCAGTGGCAATTCGGCGGTGGGTACACCAAAGCCGCGGGACTGGTGGACCTCCCGCAGGCATGCCGCCGAATCCGTATTACCAGCTGGACTTCCCGCAGGCGTGCCGCCAAAAGCCGCCTGACTGCCGTGCTTGGGGTGGCAAAATAAATAGAGCCGCCCCTGATCATGCCCATCTGTTAGGCTGTCATTCTGCATATACAGAAATTATATACCAGTTTAAATAAGGTATTCCTGGGGGAATTTTGAGCCACTACACAATGCACAATTTGCACTGAATTAATATTCTGCACTGAATTTAACTTGGTACTGTACAGCTGCTGACCACTGGACCCCACAGAGCCATGCCCACAGGCTAGCAGTGTGCCTGTGGTTCCTGGGTTTGCTAGCTCATGTGGTGTGGTTGGCCCCCTCCCTGTGCAGCAGCTGCCAGAGCTGGTAAATTGAGCCCCATGGGGAAAGGCAGGGGCAACAGTTGAGAACTGCAGGGAGGGGCTGCTGCTTTCCGGGAGGAGAGATTAAGGAAAAGGTGGGGGAGGCCTTCTGGGTGAAGGTGGGACGAGCTCTTCTGGGGGAGCCAAACCTTTAAATTGTGCCCCCCACTATTGTCAGGTATGGGTTGTCTCTGCCTGGCAGGACAGTAACCCAGCTGTGTGGCGCAGAGCCTGTGGCTGGGATCTGGAGGGGACGAGGATGCAGACATCTGGGCCAGGGACGCCCGATGGCTGGGCTTTGGGGGGAGGAGGTGCGGGTATCTGGGCAGCCCCCTCCACCTCTCCCCCGATACACCATCTCAGTACACACACACCCCTCCAGCACTCCCAAAATACCCCCTCAGCTCCCCATCCCCACAGCAGTGGCCTCTATTTGGGAACTTGAAATATGATAACCCTAAGGGGACAGGGCAAAAAAAGGTTTCCCTCAAGATGTGCCCACCTGGCTCATGTGAGGGCAGGTCTTCACTACAGGGGGGGGGTCGATTTAAGATACGCTATTCGCGTAGCTGAATTCGACCTATCGGAGCCAACTTACCCCGCTGTGAGGACGGCGGCAAAATCAACCTCCGCGGCTCCCCGTCGACGGTGCTTATTCCCACCTCCGCTGGTGGAGTAAGAGCGTCGATTCAGGGATCGATTGTCGCATCCCGACGAGACGCGATAATTCGAACCCCGAGAGATCGATTTCTACCCGCCGATTCAGGCGGGTAGTGTAGACCTAGCCTGACATACCCAGACTGAGCCTCCCAACAAAAGCATAGCAGAAAAACAGGAACTGAGTTGTCATAGGGGTTTCTAGGAGAATCTTTTTTGTTGTCTGTATTGTTACAGACATACTTGCTGACAGGTACTCTGAAATAAATTACCAAAATAACTGAACCTGGTGTGATTATATTCTGTTTTTGACAAAATATGCATAATCTTTAAATATTGGGTGCAGATTTTTTTTTCAGGTGCAGAATTCCTGCAGGAGTACTAAGGCACACAGGAGCAATTGTCTTATCTTCTACTTTTCCTACTTTGTCTCTTTTCTTAGTTTCTCTTGGGTACCTGGAATGGTAAACATGGAAAATGAAATATCTTTGCATCTCTTTAGCCAGGGATAACCCAAGGCCTCTTTAAATTCAGTTAGTGTGCTATGTACTCTGTAGAGCTGGTAAGAAGATAAATTGTAAGATATTCAGAGCAAAGACTTAAGTAGAAATAAACAAAGATGGAGGCAAAAAAGATGCTGTGGTAAGTGCTATAGAAAGCCCTCAGAAATAGCAAGCGAGGCAGCAAACTGGTATAAGCCATGTGAAGTGAGGCATGAGTCTTGTTGGTTTCATAGCTGATTTTGATAAACTCATTCTCTTTCCCTCCTGCACCTCCCCATCTACCCTGATGCCTCGAACTGGTCATTCCCCATTGCCACCCTATTCTATGACCCTCCACCTTCTATTCTGCATTTACCCTGTTGCAGCTGACAGTGATGCAGTTACTAAAAAGCAGCCACTTAGAAGACACCTCAAAGATCCAATTATCCAAAATTAGCCTCTGAGGCTCACTGGACTAAAGACCTCCCCCAAAACTTCTCCTATCTCCCTCTCCATCTCTAAGGTTAGAATTTTCAAAAGTTCTCAGCACCCGTAATTTGGGGACAGAATTTCAGAGGAGCTGTGCACTCTGGCTACTGAGTTCTGGCCATAAATATCACTTATAGAACAATTCCATGTATACTGTATGGAATCTAATGATTTCAAACATTTATTGTGAGAATAACCCCTGCTTTGTCTTCAGTTAACCATACCATTGTGCTCAGGTGCGAAACTTCCACCTTGCGCCCCCCTCCCCCAGCCCTGCGGCAGCTCCCTGCCCCCCTCCGCCCTGAGCTGCCCCCCCCCGTGACAGCTCCCCCTCCCTGCCCTGAGGCGCCTCCCCCCCCCGCGGTAGCTTCCCCCCCTGGGGAGCCATGTGGCAGCTCCCGACCCCAGCTCACCTCTGCTCCGCCTCCTCTCCGAGCACGCCGCCCCCACTGTAATTCTCCTCCCCTCCCAGCTGATTGGCGCTGCAAGCCTGGGAGGCGGGAGAAGTGGAGCGGCAACCGTGCACTCGGGGAGGGGGCATATGAATGCTGTAAAAAAAAATTGGGGGCACCACTTTTTGGCGCCCCCAAATCTTGGTGCCTTAGGCAACCGCCTAGTTTGCCTAAATGGTAGCACCAGCCCTGATTGTGCTGGTTTCTTTGTGAAGGACTCAGTTGTGTTCCAAATTAACCTCTGTATTTGAAGAGTTTCAACTTTCACTTTCATTGGCTGGGTCTTTTGGGAATGTCTTTGTCTTAAACTGTTACGGCTTCCTGGTTTTATTTTTATGGAGAAGTGTTCTAAGTTCTTAAAAGTTTCAGTTTCAGATGGTTATGTTTGTTCATTAATGTTTTTAATGTCCCTTGCTGAATTGCTGTCACACTTTTACTGTCTCTCACATCAGGCTCACAGCTTGGAATTTGTCTCACTGTAATGAAAACTCGGGACTGTGACCTAAATTCTAATGGTATAAAATACTCAATCACTACATTGTACACATTGCAGTTAATTGATTGTGTTGTTGGCACAAGGTTTTGCTTTTTCTGGGGTTGTTTTTTTTTGTTTGTTTTAATTTTTGCTGCTTGAGTTATGTACAGATTTCATGGAATAGCAAGGCTAAATAGGCCTGTTAGGAGGAAAAAGATTGTGTGCTGAATCAAATCAGCAACAGAGAGGGTAAGGATAAAAGATGTCTTACGGTGCTTATTTCTAAAGGAATAGAAGCCTACTGACTACAGCCAGTGGTGCTGCTGGTAAATCCCTGTTAGCTTTGAATATTGTGGGACACTTGGCTAGTTATCGGGTTTAATGAAGTTTGTCCTCTAAGTGATGAAAGGCTGAGTTTTTCCATCAAACCTATGAAGCCAGAGCATCCAGCATTTATCAGATTTGATGCATGTACTACCTCTCTCTAAATACATCATCAGTTCATTTAAAAATACAAATGACAATGATCCTCAGTCCACAAAATCTAAAAGGAAAACAACTGTTTATGGTTCACTTTCAGAAAAGCCTAGCTAAATAGATGACACTTTCATTGTGACCTGCATCAAGTCAATATTGGGGATGGGGAGGACATGGAGGATAGAGCGGAAGGAGGAGACAGAAGGTTCATTGGTCAGATGGAAAAGGAGAGGGGAATGCAGGAGACAAAGATCAGAGATGCTTGGGCTGAACGATGTGAGGCCTTGAGGGCAAGGACAAGGAGATTGAGAATTAATAAGAGAATATAAAAGAATTACCTACTTTGGAGATATTAAAGCATTGATAACTGTGGCAAGATCCATGTCTGATGGGAAAGGTCACAGTCTTCCCAGCCAAGCACTGCTGTTGCAGAGGTGCGGGGAAAGACTGTTGATTACTGCTTCTATCTGGAAACCCAGAATCAGTTGTGAATCAAATGGACTCCTAGTATGAACTTTGGTAAGAAAAGATGCCCCTATGCCTTCAAATGAAGGGGCCACTTGCTGTCTTCAATCCACCAGCACCACCTCTGTTTCACTTTCTATTACTCAGCTCTTTCCAGCCCTCATTATCAGCCAACACTGGAAAAGCCTAGTGACTAGGGGCTGATCAAAAACTTTCCGTTGAAACTCTATTAGATGGAAAATTCAGTTTTCAATTAAGCAAACATTTTTGTGAAATCTGTCTGCTTTCCTAGAAAGCTTTAAGTTTTTCACTGGAAAACTGAACAAAATGGTCAGATTTCCACTTAAATATGTTTGGTTTTCAGTTGGGCAACATTTTTTGACTAGCCTTACTAGTGACCACATCTGAGTCCATTGAAATAGTGGTGTAGACTGACTATGCAACATCAGTACATTATTAGATTTGTAGCCCCAAACTGTCTCCATTAGCAGACACACACATCTTGAACAAAAGAGGAGACAGAATGGAGCTTTTCAGTATTTTACTTGACTGAGCACTCTGGGCAGATGATACCTAATATTAGACACTCATTTCACCTAGAAAGAAAAGACAAGAACAGAGTTAGCCAAGCCTGTTTGTTGCTGCCTGAGTCCTTGGACATCTCATTGTCCATGGTATCAAAGGCTACTGAGAGATCTAAAAGAATTTAATTGGACACCTACCTGCCTTTTGTCCAATGGGAAAAGTTAATTGACCAATGAAACTATTGCTACCTCTTATACTGCGTTTCAAGGGGTCACAGAAGTCTGAAGACATCAAGGTATTGCCAGAGTTGCTGCAATACTACCTTGTCAATAATTTTCTCACTGAAAGGAAGATAAGACAGGACAATAACTGGTGAGATTCAGTGTCAAGAGTGACTGTTGCAGCAGGAGCCTAAAAATCACTCATTTGTGAGTGAATATTGCCTACTTCAAGAATGGCATTGACAGAACCAATATTTCCTCTGTAAGTTTTGATCAAAAATTTAAATTGTATGGATCCTACACAATCCTACTGCTGGATGGTTGATTTCTTTAAAGGCTCTTTTTCTGTTAAATAGTCTATTGTGTGATTTTTCTTCCTCCCTGCCCCTTCAATATTTTAATTTTGTGGGAATCTGAAAGAGAAAATCAGCAGGACAGATGCGTTAAATACAAATTATAATAAGGGATTTGATATTCCTTTCCCTTTCTGCCACAGACCTTTATCTTAAATAAATAATAATATTTAATTTAAGGCCAAGAATCTGCCTCTCTTCAGCATGTTGGCATTTACAGCTTCTTAAAATTGGTCTGTGATTCACCCTGATTTCACATCTTCAGATTCAAATTTGAAATGAGTACCACATTACTATCTGCTTGCTTTACATAGTACATTTTTGCAACAACGGGAAGCAAGTTGAATTCAGCATTCAGATAGCTTGTTCTCTTATCAACAAAGCAGCCTTCATTATGAGACATCCCTGTTTATCTAACCTCTTTCTGTTCACACTGTCTGAATGCACTGTCAGCCTCCTCTGGGTTATTATGGCTACAGTAATGCCTGTGGAGAACAGCTCTCTGCAAGGAACATTTGTTTTTCAAATTAAGCTTCTGAACATCATCCCCTTTTCAGGGCTTTTTAAAGTAATACAAGAAAAAACTCTCAAATGCTTAAAAAGGATTTGTGACATTGAATTTGACCCACACTCTTTTGCTAAAAGTAGAGTCCCGCTAAGCAGTGTTTCTGACTAAAGGCTAAATCCCCTTCAAACCCACAGAAGGCAGGAAGGGTAAGCCATTACCTCAGTTCCTGAATTACTGCCATTCTATCATATTGTTCCATCTAGGTCTAGGGTCTGTGGAAGATTGGATATGGAACGGGGAAATGGCTTGACAATGTCACAGAAAGGCAGGGATCCACAGGTGACAAACCCACAGACAGTTATCATACTGTATTGTGCTCCACATAAAACTTTGACTTCTGATAAGCCTGATCCCTTCTGCATATGAACATTGCTCTTTGTGGTATAGAAAAGCAGTGGAATGAAGGTTGCTACTGTCTGACATACAGAAGTAACATGCAATGCTAAATGTATTTGAAGTCCTGAAGTCCTTCAAAAAGAATATTCTGCACAATGTAAGTTCCCTTAGTGTCTGCTTTTAGCCAGCCCTTCATTTCAGTCAACTATGCAGTAGCCATTGAAGAGAAATAATTACGCAGTGGAGGTGAATATAGTACATAGCTGCTTTTACACTTTGTGTACCATTTCCTCTCTTTGACTCTTCTTCATGAGTTGTGAGCTATTCAGTTCCCTTTGTACCACGTAAGCTGAAGGTAGCATATCTGGCTATCTTACCTTTTTTCAAAGGTGCCCATGACCATGACATCTATGGATCTAAGTTATGTATTCCATTAACAAATATTGTGACTGATGTTTCTGAAAACATGATAGCAGCAGATTTATAAGAATGTGCCATTTTAATACTCCTTATATAAATACATTGATAGAGTTTTGGCATTTGTTGGTCGCCATTTCACTATATTGTTTAAAATACATCAAAAAATCCACTTGTGGCTAGTTTTGTTCTTTCTCCCTATGCTGATAAATGGATGGAGGCTCTACATTAATGCCACAGAACTAAGCAGCCCTCAGATAAGTGACAGACCTATATGGGAAATGACTATTGGAGTCTGATTGCTAAAACTACTCTAGTCTTTGTCACTAAAGTAAATATATATTGCTTTTCTATTTATGCCTTTCAGATATGATAAAATGCATTTCAGTTCTCAAGATCACACAAACCACAACTTGCTCTTTTGAAATACTCCTACATTTGACTTAAAAAACTATGTTAAGAGAATGCTAATGTTGCACCACTAAGCGGTAAGTTATGAAAAGCCAAAGTGAAAGATTGTACCTTCTGTCTATTGCTATAAGGAGCAGCACAAAGCTACAAGCTGACACCATTTCCCCCTCCCTCATTGGCTCAGAGAGAACAATCCCTGTGTGAAAAAGAATTCAAAATGGCTTTTGCTAACCTTCCTGACCACAAAAGTATAGACTAAATTACTCAAAGAACCAGAATCAAACCAACCCAGCACAAAAAAATTACAAAAGTAATTGACATGGCTAATGAGAAATATTATTCACATAACTTGCTTTTAAATGTTGATTTCATTTTTGTTTGGAAAATTCTCTCTGCTTATAAATACAGGTGTAATTTGATGGGGGAAGATGGGTGAGGAAAGGGAAGAAAGGCTAGAAATATTTAGATACTTTTCCCAGCATCCCAATGAGGCTTTTAACCACTAGTTAAAGGAACGGAAAGTAAGTGTTATTATTAGCACACTATGAAAGATTAAGGTTGATCCTCATTCTAACAAGTTAATGTAAACTGTTGAACTCCACTGGGTATTAGGAACTTTGTGGAATTTCTATCCTCAATGATTTGAGCATCATATATGACAAGAAACTGTAATCAAAAACTTCAGATTTTCAAAGAAGCTTCAAGAGAATTGGTTTTAACAACTCTACATCAAAGCCTAGGTTTATATATGGGATAAACCATACAGATTATAAAACACAATACACCCTAAAAACTGGTATGTCATTTCAGGAAGAATTGGCACATAATGTGGTGCAACTGAAAACATTTGAGAGCAATGAATGGGAGTCAGAAATTATGTGTGGATACTGTCATGTGATTTTGGGTGGAATGCAACCACAAATGCTTTATTTCTTGTATTATATAGTGATGTGGGGTCAGAGAAAGCTATCTATTGGAGATTTACAGTTTTCAGTGGAAAAGAGCTGAAAGCAGGATTGGCTCATTTTAAGTCATTACACAACACAAATATATCCCTTTAAACAGACAAAGAACTTGATTGTGGGAGGTGCCGAATACCCTCACCTCCCTTTGGAAGAGAAGGGCACACAGCATCTTAAACAATAGGGTTCATATTGAGGAGGAAAGGAAGGAGCCGGCTTGGATGAATATGAGCTGTAAAAAGAGTATATTGTTATACTGTGCTTAAAGGGAATAGAAGTCAAACTTATTTATACCACTATTTAACAGCCCGCCCCCAAAATAAAAACAACTGTATGAAAAGATTATGTGCATTTCCTTCTTTTCACCCATCCAACATTTTGTTTAGCCATAATTCCACCGAGTTTTGTTGCTTTGGTTGGAATTTGGTTTTTGATTATATAAATGATTGATTTATGATTATTATGTGAAGGCATGAAAAGGCATAGAATTGTGCAGTTTATGCCCTGGAGTGAGTAGGTCACCCTGAGTGTATGGGTCATGGACTTTCGTTCGGTTTAAACTCAAGCTCAGCTGCAGTAAGGGGGAGGGGATTAATCTGTTTTAGAAACCTGTTTTTCTCTGGATTCCACTCATTGGAGAAGCTTCCTCCTGTGTGGAGTAATTCTGTGGAACTGGAACAGATGAGGGCAGTCCAGAACTGACTTCACAGTAAGGCCTGAGCAGACCCTTTCCCAGGACATATCAATGGTTTGGGGGCACTCCAGTGTTCCCCAGTTGGAAAATGGCCTCTTGGGGGACATCACAGCTGGAATAATTTACAGTAGCTTTGAGACTGCTCTAAATTACACTGAAGGCCAAATTGTGACCCATGACAGCCCCAGGGATTGGGGGAAGAACAAAGATGGGTTAGTCATCTTGCTCTGTCTCACATCCCATCTCTGTTTTACTTAGCTCTGGTCTACACTGGGCGGGGAATCGATTGGGGAAGTTATGCAACTTCAGCTATGTGAATAACGTAGCTGAAGTCAACGTACTTAGATCTACTTACTGTGGTGTCTTCACCGCGATGAGTCGACTGCGCTTAGGAGTCGATTTATCGTTTGTAGACTAGACACGATAAATCGATCCCCGCTGGATTGCTGCCTGCTGATCTGCCGGGTAGTGTAGTCTTACCTTTAGATCCAATGAGCAGAATTCTGATGATCTTGGCTGCTGAGAAAATGGTGAAGAGAGCAAAGAGCTGAGGGGAAAAGTCATAGTAAAAGTAGAAATAGTCTTTTTAGCCAACTGAAAGAAAAGTGGATAAAAGAGAAAATATTGGCACAGTTAAGGCTGAAACAGGCATGATGATAAAGCACATGAAGGAATAAAGGTAAAACTAAATAAATGCTTTCAGGGAATACTTACAGCAGGAGGGAACAACTGAGATCAAACTATTGAAAAGATGCTTGTATCATCTTTCGGTAAATCATGTTATCTTTCATATTATAGCAAAAACAGTTTATTGCTTTTTAGAGACAGACATCAGCTTACTGGACAGTATTCATCCTGAATAAGGACAAAAATCAGAAAGAAATGTGTTTTTATATGGCTGATTGGAATATTTATTTCTTCTCTCCTTAAATATTTCTCCCCATTAGGCTGTGATAATATTGCAGTACCACAGAGGTTAGAAGAGATTTCAAATAGTTACTCTTTCTCTCTATTCACTTCTGCAAGACATAGTTCAAGAGTTGCCATTGTTTCTGCTTTCTTTATTAAAGCCAGCATGTCACTAGTAAATTACAGAATTTACAGCTATATTAACACTAGCTCTCCACATTGGCTGATAAAACCTTGCTATGTTATCAACAAGATTTCCAGATATTTCTGATAGTTTTACTTGCCAAATGGTTCTTAGCCATCAGACAAAAATATCATCTCACTTTGTGACAGTGGGGGTCAACAATATTCAGTATCATACATCTGCAATAATAATAAAATAATAATAATATCTAGCTCTTACATAGCACTAACATGCTGAAATGATATACATTATATTTGTGCATTCCTTTATAAGCAAGTCTGAATCATCCCTATCTCTGTGTATTGGAGAAGATTAGTTTTCAGTGGTTCTCTGTCACTGCTGCAGCATAGCCAAGAGAGACTAGAGTATATTTGGGCTTTTACATGGAAAAAGTTTTGAGCAGCAATTTTCACTAGCAAAATAAAAGCTGTAAGATTTCACTTAAAACAAAAGATGCCAATAGTTATACAACTTCTCCTTCTTAAATGAGTTGGTGAATTAATTCCAATGTACACTGGACAGATATCCAAATCCCAAAAAACATTGCCATATTTTAATTTCACACTAATTCTCAGTCTTGATGTCATTTGCAGCACAAAGGGCTGAAATGGACATAGAGAACCACCTTCTCCTCTCTCTCACCAATGAATGGCTATGGCAAGCGTTAGAAGTCTATCGGTCAAACACCGCCTCAGGTTGTTAGAGGATGGTTCTAATTTGTTTAATTGGGTAATGGCTTCTAAGAAGCCTCTCTGCCAGTCTGGACTTCAATGTGTTTTGACCCTGCATGATTTATCTATTCCCTACCTCCTCCCCCTCTCCCTGATCCTGGAATTCTTCCATCCTGTGAAGTAGAGGAGCAGGTGGCATAGAGCTGGCTATGCTAGGTGAATCCCCATGTTCTGCCTTAAGGCAGTTTTAAGTCTCCCTTGCACCACTGGAGGAGTGAAAAGGGGATTGAGGAGGAGCCTTTGAGATCTTCCCTAATTAAAACCCTTCAGTTGCTGATGTAGATGATCCAAAGAGGTAGGTAGAACAAAAGCAAGTGGAAAGAGGAACTTCAGATAAAAGGAAATTGTTTCTTTTAAAATGAAGTTTTAATATTATGTGAGATTTGACACTTCTAACGATATCAAATCACAGCACTAAAACCTTGATCCCAAATCCATTTAAATCATTGGGGGGGTTTCAGTGTGATGTCAAGCTTGTGTTTGAGTAAAATAGGATGCACAATGTGAAATTATCCAATGAGGGGCCAAGACTATATTAAAAGGAATCAGACAATCTGTCTCATCTGTGGCTGCATTATGCAGAGCGAGAACAGAGTTTACTACCAAGTCAAAAAATCAATTAGAAGGTAAAAACATAATTTTAATTTAGTAGAAATAGTGTGTCAGAATTTATTGTGCATTTGGTAAATTGCTCCTTCACCATGGCTCTGAACACCACAACATAGCTATGAATCGACTACTGTTTCCCCTGGACCAATGGTTCTATCAGCCCCAAAATATTTATCCATATGTAACCCTTTTCCATTTAAACTAATCTGTGTGTAAAAGGGGGTCATTTAGGGAAGGTTAAAGTAGTCTACTTTCAGGCTGAACAGCTTATTCCACAGATTTTATGCACAAAGAAAAATCCAAAGCAATATTACAGCAATAGAGCCAGAAACTGCATGAATGCCCCATGTATAATACACTGGAGTTCTTGTATTTTAAGGTTGGTAGTTAGAGAAAAAACATGGATTCTACAGTCATCACTTGCTTGCTTGGAAATTACAGTGAGTCTAATTTATATCTTGTATAGTTTTAAATGCTTTATAAAAGCAGATAGTGAAAGGAAGCAGGATGAACAGCTACCAACTAATCAATAGTGAATGCAGATAAGAAAAAGAAAGGGCATAGTAGACAGCAACTAACTCCATGGGGGCTGATTGGCTTTGCTTGTTTGGGTTATATCACTGTCACTGGGTTAATTTTTCCCAATGTTTACAGGATGACTCATCTGCCAGAGAAATGAACTTTTTGTTTCTGGCTAGGGCATGATGCCCTCTAAAGGGTCTGAGACTCACAACATTTGCTACGAATGTTACCAAAAATTAACTGTAATTAATTAGCTGTAAAGGAATTGGGGAGGAAGGTTAGATGCAATTTGACCAATTTAATTGTATTTATTTTTAGTAACTTCTCTTTCTTTCACATTGTCTTTGGTTGCCTATTAATTTTTTACCGGCCATCTATGTATATTAGTACAGGAATTATTTCATTTACATTATTGACTGTCTAGCAATTATTGTTATTTTAAGAGAGCTCACTCCTCATAAAAAATTGAGAAAATCAGTAACTATAAAAAACAGTCACAGTTTATCACTAGTGCAAGATTAGAGGCCATTTAGAAAAGTTTGGCCCTCAGTTGCTGCAGTATCCAGAATGCTAAATAGGCCATGTTCCACTGAAGTCTTCATAAGGATAATCTGTCTTGAAACATATTGCACAAGATTCTGCATGTAACCACATTGTAATGGCTAAAGATACATATGATAATTTGCCTTTTAATGCAAAGCCATTTAATTTTGGATCAATACTAACCACTTTCTCTCAAACAAAATAACTAAGCTTTACCTGGGCCTAACCAAGTTATCATAGTATAATCAGTATACTAAGAGCCAAGCAGCAGGTTGTCCTCAGATGTCATTTTTAAATCTCCTATGTACTGTATCCTTTATAAAATCTTCCTCATGAGATACAAATATAAAAGGATTTCAAACCACAGTGAATCAGATACGTGTTTCTTTAACTATAACATGAAGAATTCAGTTTGCAACAGATTCTTGTAGGGATAGTCTGTTGATTTAACTTAAAAAACCTTTAAAGCCTAATTCCTCTCTCCTTTTTTTTTTTTTTTTTTTTTTTTTTTTTTTTGGTAAATGACGTTTTCTGGATTTTATTAAGTGTGATAACTAATTTTCTCCCAATTTAAAAATTCATTTCAAATTTTAGCTGGACTCTATGACAACCTGTATCCACTTTGGTCTAGATTGACCTCTGAATTATTTCCAGTAATTGGTAAAAATATCACTATATAAACACAAAACAATTCACTGGTTAGCATGCATTTACTATCTGTTTCTTTTTTAGTGATAGTATTTTACATGCCAATAACACCATTCAGTTGAAGAGCTCAAAGCGCCTGATTGTGGAATGGTGAGCATTTACTCAGGTGAATAGAAGTTCCACAATAATTTATAAACCGAGGGCTAGATTTAGCCCACAATTCTGCCAGTTGCCACGGAGACCCAATCTCTGAGCTTTCGGCAGCCAAAAGTCTGGTTAACAAAGAGTTTCCACCTGTATTCTCCCAAAGTGCTCACAACTGGGATGTGCAAATAACTTATTTTTAAGTTCACTGGCAGTTCAAAAAAAATAAAAGGAAAATACATTTTGGGTCAACCCAAAAAATGTTTTTCAGAATTTTTGATCAATTAAAAGTTCAGAAAACATTTTGTTTCAGGTTGAATGAAGAGTTTTGTTTAGATTGTGGGCATTTCTACGTATTTTTAATAAAAGAAAAGACAATGAAGGGCTAGATTCACCAAATCACCCAGTGTTGCCCTGTCCAGTGAGTGCCCTAACCACCAAGCTATAGAGCCATTATCACTCTCTGACTCACTGCATATTTAATTGTACAGAGTGGAACAGATTCAACAGGAGAGATTCTACAAACACACAAATGCCCTATAACCCAGTACTGAGAGAACCAATCATTTTTAAAAATAATTTGAAACTTTCCTTTCTGTCCATCCCAGATGGGGTGAATCAAGCCCATAAATTAGCAGATCCTTCTGACCATTCAATTAACTGAGGCATAATGAGGTTAAATTAACTGTATTTTAAATACAACCCAGCTGTCTTGACTCCCGCTCTATACACTAACCCTTTGGCTGTGCTTCCACCCTCTTTGCCAATAAACCAAGTGCACTGATAGTGTAGTGCTCGCCACACCACTTAAGACTGCAAAATAAAGAAAAAAAAACTAGAAGGAAATAGGAAAAATAGTATTCAAATGAAGAAAGACATCTCTAACTATCATTCAGATTTTAGCCAACATTATATTCTTCTCCCATCAAACTTATCTTTCACAAAAGCCCAGTATTTGTGAGAATTTCCTTCTTAGTAGAATATCATCATCATCATCATCATCACTCCCATAACGGCATTGGTCGTTGGGGCACCATCATTGATGAGTAATCAACCAATTGTCTCCACCCCTGATGATTGTGTGTCAGTGCTTGAGTCTCCGCGAAATCCATTCCTGTCCACTCTTTTATGTTGTCAATTCATCTCTTCTGCGTACCTCTTCTCTTCCCCTGCACTGTCCCTTGGAGGATGATCTTGGATAGGCCAGATGATCTTGTTACATGGCTGTACCACTTCAGCTTGGGCTTCTTCAGTTGTCAGGAGGACTTCATATGACCCAGCGCATTGGATGATGATGTTGTGGACCTCTTCATTAGTGCCGTGGTTGAAGTAGGAGATGCCCAGGATTTTATGGAAGCATCTCATCTCTACTACCTGTATTTTCCATTAAAGTTCTGCCGTAAGGGTCCATGTCTTGCATGCATACAGAAAAATGGAGATGACTTATGTGTTCAGCAGTTTCAGTTTGGATTCCAGGAAGATGTTCTTATTCCTCCAAACAGGCTTTAGCTTTGCCACTGCTGCTGTTGTTTGTGCAGTTCTTGCTCGAATTTCTGCCTTGGATCCTTTATCAGTGATGATTGCCCCCAAATACTTGAACTGTTTCACTGTCTCCAGCTCTTGCCCACTGACAGTGATATGTGAACTGATCCTGTAATGTTTGTTTGTCATCAGCTTGGTTTTCTCTGCACTGATTTCCATGACGTATTTTACAGAGGTTTCATCCAATCATTTCACAAGGTTTGCAAGTTCATCTTTGCTGCCTGCTAGGCCATCAATGTCATCCGTGAACCGAAGATTTGAGATTGTTCGCTCCCCAATTCTGACTGTGCATGTGTGATCTTCTAGGGCATCAGTCATTTTGCGCTCCAAGTAGAGGTTGAACAGTGTGGGCGAAAGAAGGCAGCCTTGCTGGACTTCAACAGTGGTGTGAAACCACTCTCTGATTGTACCATTGGCGAGAACTGCACTGCTGGCCTTGGCATGCAGTTGTTTAATGGTAAGAATAAGCTTACAACCAACATTGTACTTCTTCATGGTTGCCCAGAGACCTTCATGCCATACCCTGTCAAATGCCGTCTTGAAGTCAACAAAGAAATGGTAGATGTCCTGCTGGTGTTGTAAGTACTTCTCACATAGAACACAAAGGTTGAAAATCTGTTCCGTAGAATATGCATATCAACTTTCAGATAAGCAGTTTAGACTCATAGACTTTATGGTCAGAAGGAACCATCATGATAATCTATTCTGTCCTCCTGAACATTGCAGGCCAAAGAACCTCATCCACCCCCTCCCCCCTGAAATAGACTCCTAACCTCTGGATGAGTTACTGAAGTCCTCAAATCATGGTTTAAAGACATCAAGTTGCAGGTTTAAACTAGTTTAAATGGTGAATTCTCTGTTAGTGACCCATGCCCTGTGCTGTAGAGGAAGGTGAAAAACCCCAGGGTCTCTGCCAATCTGACCCGGTGAAAATTCATTCCCGACCCCAAATATGGTGATCAGTTAGATCCTGAGCCTGTGGGCAAGACCCACCAAGCAGACACCTGGGAAAGAATTCTCTGTAGTAACTGAGTCCTCCCCATCTAGTGTCCCGTCTCTAGCCATTGTAGATTTTCACTACTGGCAGTCTCCGATAGGCCACATGCCATTGTAGGCAGTCCCATCATACTATCAAGTTCAGTCTTGAAGCCAGTTAGATTTTTTTGCCCTCACTGCTTCCCTTGAAAGGCTGTTCCAGAACTTCACTCCTCTGATGATTAGAAACCTTTGCCAAATTTTGAGACTAAACTTGTTGATGGCCAGTTTATATCAGTTTGTTCTTGTATCCACATTGGTGCTTAACTTAAATAACTCCTCTCCCACCCTGGTATTTACCCCTCTCTTGTATTTGTAGAGAACAATCATATCTCTCCCCAGTCTTCTTTTGTTTAGGCTAAATAAGCCAAGCTCTTTGATTCTCCTGTCATAAGGTAGATTTTCCATTTCTCGGATCGTCATAGTAGCCCTTCTCTGCATCTGTTCCAGTTTGAATTAATCTTTCTTAAACGTGATAGAGCAGAATTACACACAGTATTCCAGATGAGGTCTCACCAGTGCCTTGTATAACGGTACTAACATTTCCCTGTCTCTACTGGAAATACATCACCTGATGAATCCTAGGACTGAATAAGCCTTTTTCACAGCCACATCACTTTAACAGCTCATAGTCATCCTGTGATCAACCAATACATCTAGGTCTTTCGCCTCCTCTGTCGCTTCCAACTTATAAATTCTCAGTTTATAGCAAAAATTCTTGTTGTTAGTCCCTAAATGCATGACCTTGCACTTTGCACTATTAAATTTCATCCCATTTCTATTACTATTACTATTTACACGGTCATCCAGATTTTCTTGTATGATATCTCAGTCCTTCTCTGTATTGGCTATACCTCCCAACTTTGTGTCATCCACAAATTTTATTAGCGCACATTCACTTTTTGTGCCAAGGTCAGTAATAAAAATGTTAAATAAGATTGGTCCCAAGACTGATCCTTGAGGAACTCCACTAGTAACCTCCCTGCAGCCTGACAGTTCACCTTTCAGTATGATCCATTGTAGTTTTCCCTTTAACCAGGACCTTATCCACCTTTCAATTCTCATATTAATTCCCATCTTCTCCAATTTAACTAATAATTTTCCATGTGGATAGTTTCCCATGTGGATTAGATCTAGTGCATTTCCTTTATCTAAAAAATCAGTTATCTTCTCAAAGAAGGATATCAGGTTGGTCTGTCATGATCCTTTTGTAAAACCATGTCGCATTTTATCCAGATTACTGTTCACCAATATGTCCTTAATTACTTTCTCTTTCAAAATTTGTACCAAGACCTTGCATACAGTTGATGTCAAACTAACAGGCCTGTAGTTTTCTGGATTACTTTTATTCCCTTTCTTAAAAATAGGAACTATATTAGCAATTCTCTAGGCATAGGGTAGGACTCCCAATTTTACAGATTCATAAAAAATACTTGCTATTGGGCTTGAAATTTCATGTGACAGTTCCTTTAATATTCTTGGATGGAGATTATTGGGGCCCTCTGGTTTAGAGCTGTTAAGCTGTTTGAGTTTGACTTTTACCTAGGATGTGGTAATTTCTACATCTGTATCCTTGTTGCCATTAGGCACCCTGCCACTACCCCTAAGCTCTTCATTAGCCTCATTAAAAACTGAGGCAAAGTATTTGTTTAGGTGTTGGGCCATGCTTGGGTACTGTTTAATATCTACCCCACCCTCACTGCTTAGTGGTCCCACTTCTTCTTTCCTTGTTTTCTTCTTATTTATATGGCTATAGAACCTTTGATTGTTGGTTTTAATTCCCATTGCAAGCTCCAACTCTGCTTGGCTTTTGGCAGCTCTTACTTTATCCTTATACTTTATGACCAACAAGAGGTAGCATTCCTTGAATTAACTCGTGATCACTCAAACCAAGATTATCCTCTACAACCAGTTCTTCTATGAGGTCCTCACTACTCACCTAAATCTAAAATGGCATTCCCAACTTTCCTTGCCTTCTCTAAGCTAAAACAAAACTCTTCCTGAGATAATGTTTTATAAGTATTGAATTTTAGTGGGCTAAATTTGGCTTTCATTTCCACAGTGTAAATTTGGGATAAAGTCATTGAAATCAAATAAAGAAAAAAATATATATACAGAAAAGCCAACCCAGAGGGAGGATTGACTGATTATAAATTAATAACATTCTCAATTTCTATAGCACATTCTGTCTGAGAATCTCAATCACTTTACAAATATTATAAAAACAGATTTAACAATATTCCTGTGAGATAGGAATCATCTCATTGTATAAACAGGGAAACTGAGATACAGAAGTTTGGTGAGAAAAATTCTCCAGAAACTTCACCTTGTAGTCAGTATCATAACCACTATTAACTAGTATAATTCAAATGCTATCTACCAGGTGTCCCAATATTATTTTATTTTGCCATGCATTTGGTTTCTCTTACTTTTAGATTGCTCAGAAAAGAATTAGGTAGTTGGAACCATAGATGCTTAGCACCCACCGGCAGCCAGCCCCCTCCTCCCCCCGACACCCCAGTGTCTTCTGTCCACCGGTGGCCCCACCGATTTGCTCCTCCCCGTCATTCCCAGTGCCTCCTGCCCATCACAATCTGCTCTTCCACAGCATGCAGGAAGCGCTTGCAGGGGGAGGAGGGAGAGGAGTAGTGGGGATGGGGCATGCTCGGGGAGAGGGTGGAACTGGGCGGGAAGAGGTGGGGTGGAGCGGGGGTGGGAATCGGTGGGCAGGGGTGGAAGCTTGGGGAAAAGAGTGAAGTGGGGGCAAGGTCTGGGGCAGAACGGGGGTGGAGAACCCCTGGGGCAAGGAGGAAGATGACACATGTGGTTGGAAGTAAAAAAAGTGGTTGTCCAGAGTTCTCTGTTTCTATGCTACTGAACTGGGGAGCCCAGCCAAGGTACCTTGTAGGTGAGCTCCATATTAGGGCTTGGTATACTGCCCATTAGCCTCTGTGTCATCACCTGAATTTTTTCATTGTCAGCTACTGGCATTTAATTTATCTGAGGTTACAAGGATGTTTGAAGTATTATGCAGTAGCTTACAATAGGTTTGTTATGATCATGGGAGAAAGTGAGGAGAGGGTGCATTCTTGTGGTCACTTATGTTTTAATAAGCATTCTCCACAAACCTTGACAAAGGTTTGTATCAACCTAAGTTTTATTGTTTTGATTTTTTCTTGAAAAAGTTCCCTTAAACTTAATTCAAGATTGTAGGGAATTAATAATTCCTCAGCAGTTACATTTTTCACTTGACTGGTGCTCCTAGATGTCAGGGGGAGGGCATTAAAGTCTATGCCTACCTTTGAAAACCCTTCATTTCATACGGTGAGAAACATAAATCCCCTGCAGATCCATATTATTGTAGTACAAAGTTATTGCAATTTCCCTTTTCATGGCAATACATTACTGCAACACTGTATGTGTTCCTTAAATCACTGCTTTCTGCGTTAACAGCCATGACTACAAGTTTACACTTCATTGGTTTCTTTTTGAGCTGGCAACAATGCTTTAAGTTAGTTATAATGGAAGAATTTTAGTGTTGGCACTGGTCCAAAGCAAACAAAAGAGGCATGTTCTTTTCAGTGACAATGAAGGGTAAATTCAGTATAGTCTATTCAGGTATTTCTATACTGACAGAGTTACAGCGCCGCTCAGAGAGCACTGAAGGGAAACCGCTGTTGTGTGTTCACACTGGACAGCTGCCTGCACAATAACGTGTTCACACTTGTAGCGGAATTCAGAGCGGTGCTATCCCACAGAACATCTCTTCCTTTTCTGCCGCTAAGAGTTGCAAGAAGGCAGAGAGGATCGCGGGGCATCCCGGGTCGTGTCCCAATGCCCCGTGATGCATTGCTTCACATCCCAGCAATCTAGGGTGACCAGATGGGATGAAGAAAATATCGGGACACATGGGGGGGGGGAAAGCAGCAGAGCAAAAGAAACAAAAACCGGAGTGCGAAATATCAGGACAAACTGGGGATAAAATCTGGACAAACGCCTAAATATTGGGACAGTCCCTATTTTATCTAGACATCTGGTCACCCTACAGCTATCCCTGTGCTTCTGTCCGCATTTGGTGCCATCTTTCAACAGTGTGTGTACTGTGCACTCTGCCTCTTCGATCTGCACGAATGGAGCCTGAACTGTTGACCAGTATGCTGCTCTCTCTGACTAACATGTCACGAGTGGCAGTGGAGTTATTCCTTAAACTACAAAGGCAAGAGGAGTGCGACATTGATCTCACCACGTGTAGTAGCTATGACAGAAGATAGCTTGTGGCATTCACAGAGGTGCTAACCACAGTGGAACACCACTTTTGGGCTCAGGAAACAAGCACTGAGTGGTGGGATCACATCGTCATGCATGTCTGGGATGACCAGCAGTGGCTGCAGAACTTTTGGATGAGGAAAGCCACTTTCATGGGACTCTATGATGAGCTTGCACCAGCCCTGCAGCGGAAGGACATGAGAATGAGAGCTGCCCTGCCATTGGAGAAGCGCGTGGTGATTGCACTATGGAAGCTGGCTACTCCAGACTGCTACCGATCGGTCACTAATCAGTTCAGAGTGGGAAAGTCAATGGTTGGATGCGTGTTGACGGAAATGTGTAGGGCAATTAATCGCTGCTCCAAAAGACCATGACTCTGGGCAACGTTCGTGACATTGTGGATGGCTTTGCACAAATGGGCTTCTGTAACTGCAGAGGGGCGATAGATGGCACACATATTCCAATTCTGGCACCAGACCACCTATCCACCAAGTACATTAATCGGAAGGGGTATTTCTCAATGGTTCTCCAGGCGCTTGTTGATCACCGTGGGTGTTTCACAGACATTAACGCAGGCTCGTCCGGAAAGATGCATAATGCACACATCTTTTGGAACAATGGCCTATTCAGGAAGCTGCAAGATGGGACTTTCTTCCCAGACCAAAACATCACCATAGGGGCAGTCGAAATGCCCATTGTGATCCTGGGAGACTCTGCCTACCCCTTTATGCCATGGCTTATGAAGCCATACACTGGGCAAGTTGACAGCAACAAGGAGCGGTTTAACAACAGGCTGAGCAAGTGCAGAATGACTGTAGTGTGCTTAAGGCCATTTAAAGGCCTGCTGGTGCTACCTATATGGGAAGCTGGACCTGGCCAATGACAATATACCTGTGCTTGTAGCCACATGCTGTACGCTCCATAATATTTGTGAAGGGAAGGGTGAAAGCTTCACTCAGGGCTGGACCTCAGTCTCAGCGCCTGGAGGCTGAATTTGAACAGCCAGAGACCAGGACTATTAGAGGGGTGCAGTGCGCGGCCGTAAGAATGAGGGATGCCTTGGGGCAGTCATTTGAAGCCGAAAGCCACCTAATATTTGTTGCTATGCTCGGGAGAGCAGTGCTTGTAATGCTAGGAGGTGATTGTGATTGGTGCAGATGATGCAATATGAAGGTTTAAGATAATTGTCTATTGCTTTTCAGGGCTCTGTTTACTTTCAATTAATAGAATAAAGATTGCTTTCAATCCAACACAATTCTTTTATTAAAAAACAACAACCAGAGGAGAGAGTCAAACAAAAAAATACATCAGCAGTGGGTGGGATGGGGGAAGGGAAGGTCCCAGGAGGAGGTGGGGTCCCGGGACGGCTAAAGATTTGTGTATGTCCAGGGATCATATCCAACCTTCTCCTTTGGAGTACAGTACAGCGGGTACCGTACTTCAGCAGGGCCAAACTGTAGAGGGATGGGTGTTGAGTAGAGTGGGTAGTGGGAATCCATAGTGCTGGACTGTGAAGGGGGAGGAGTGGAATGCAGCGGGTACAGACTGGAGCCAGGAGTTGATAAGAGTGTGTTGGTGGTGTCTGGAGTGTGCATGGGAAAGACTTTTGTGACAGCGGTTGCAGGGGAGGGCAGGTGTGGAGCTGCTCGGTTTGCAGTGCTAGTATTGCCTGGAGTGTGTCCGTTTGGCACTCCATAACATTTAAGAGCCGTTCTGTGGCTTCATTCTGGCATACCACGTTCTCCTTTCTGTCCTCCTTCTCGCTGTCCCACCACTCCTTCAATTCCTGTTTTTTGGCCATTGAATGCATCATAACGTCACACAGAAAGTCCTCCTTAGTTCTTCATGGCTGCTTTCTAATTCTGTGCAGCTGTTCAGCCGGTGACAACAAAGAGGGAGGCTGGGATCCCAAGTCATCTCTGTGAAGCCAAACCGCAACATTTTACAGAAGCTGTATTGTTTGCAACACAGAGAACACTGATTCAGTGATTTAAAACACAGCAAGTATTCACATACCTGTCACTATCTGGCTAACCCCAGGCAAGCACACATGAGCCTCAAGACCCGCAAAATGGTGAGTAGCCGCAGGGGCAGGATAAATCAGTGTTCCCAGACCCTACTGTACACATGGCTCTTAGGGAGATCCAGCACTGTAGGGGGGGCCTGATAATCATTCCTGTCTCCACATTTTCCATAGGCTGTGATCATTATGGAAGATATCTCGCTGCTGAGGGTGAGCAGGGAATCAAGGGAGGGTCTTCTCCAAGACTGCGGCTTCTGCCCTGGTTATTATGCAACAATGGGCTGTCCCCCTCCTCCTCCCCGCTGTGATGGCACAGTGGCATGGAAAAGGTACCATTAGTGGGGCAAGGAACAGCGGTTCCGCCAAAGAATCTGCGGCAGCGTATTGCCCAGCATCTCCTTGAGAGTTTCCTGGAGATCTCTGAGGCAGATTCCCATGAAGTGCAGGAGTCAATCAACAGCCTGTTCCACCGCTCAGACTAGGCATGTGGTGGAATATGCATCATACAGACACAAGCCTGCTTTCTGCAACCCTCCTACCCCCAACAACTCACTTCAGCAATTCCCAAAATCAAATCCACTTACCAGGTACCTCCTCTCCAGTTTGTGCTTCGCCAAGATCTGACAGCTGTGACTGGCTAGCTTCCTCCCAGGGTAGAAAAGAGCTCCTGGCTGCAAGCATCTCTGACCTCAAGTCATGCTCTGCCTTTGTGTCCCCCTCCCCTCCACATCCTCAGCCAAGTATCCACAGTGGCCTTCGCAGTGGAGATGGGGTTGCCACCATGTATCGCATCCAGCTCCTTATAGAACCGGCAGTTCATGGGCAGAGCGGCGTTTGCCTCCCACGCCTTGTGATAGGCGTTCTGAAGCTCCTTCATTTTGACCCTGCACTGCAGTGCGTCCCGATCATGGCCCCTTTCTGTCATGCATCATAAAATCTGTCCGTAGGTATTAGAATTCCAACATCTGGAGCGCAGCTGGGACTGGACAGCCTCCTCTCCCCAAATGCTGATGAGGTCCAGCAGCTCGGCCTTGCTCCAAGTGGGGGATCGCCTGGTGCGTGGAGCAGGCATGGCTACCTGGAAAGATGCTCTGAGACCACTGGACGCATCACCGAGCAAACAGGAAGGGGACTTTCAAAATTCCAAAGGAATTTATGGGGTGGGGATGATGGTTGGTCACCTGAGGGCAGGGCAGTAGAGTTCAAACCGATGACCAGAAAGGCAAGAACAGGCATTGTGGGACACCTACTGGAGGCCAACAGCAGCACTGTAATTGACCACAGTGCCTACACTGGCACCATGGCACTGTACCCCTGGCACAGAAAGCTGTACGCCTCTCATTGGGGTGTTTTTTTTTAAAGAGCTGCAACTGCGCAGTTTCTGTGCACTAAGTGGCTTGGCAGTGTGTACACATTGGGAGTTACAACACAGAAAGCTGCTTTACTCTGCAGAAACTTGACAGTGTAGACAGGGCCTCTGTGAATGGAACAGTGAAAGTCATGGGTCAGATTCTAATGTCATTTAGAGTGGGGTAAATCTAGAGAAGCATTGACTTCAAAATGTCACCCAATATTGGGAAGGAAAATCTTAAAGACATTATTTAAAAAAAAAAATGAGAGATGCACTTTAAGTTCTTTTTTCTAGAAGTTCACAGTCAGATTCCCTAGCTTAAGTAGAAATTGAAGCCAGTCTCTCCCCAAGCTCCTATTCCTTTGAATGAGTTGTCAGTTCTGCATCATCAGGAAAAAGTGTATTAAACCTGGAAATAAAAAGTATGTGAGATTTTTATAATAGAAAACTACTCAAAATCAAAACTTTTCCATTTTATTTGTCAAATGCAAGATTGTGTGTGCACATGCACACATGAGAAAAGCGTTTTCATATGGTACACTCTCTGTTTTTTAAATTAAAGTATCTTTTTCCAAGCAAAAATAAGTTACTTTTTGTTAGTGAAGATGAAAATCACATAAGAAAAACTGGGGGTTGCAAGTTTTTTTCAAAAATGGCTATTGAAATTGTGAATAAAATATTCAGAACGTGTGAAATTACCTGAGACAAAATTATAAACATTTTTGAAATTCTACCAAATAAAAGCTATACATTTCATACAGGTCTATTTGGAAGTTATTGCAACAGAAAGAGGAATACCTCAACAGCAGGTAAAACCATATCACCTAACTCTATGATTGGGACAACATAATATGAAGCCAGTAATAAACTCCCCCAAATTATATGTATGGGAGGCACACAGTAATATTGAAGTTTAATTCATATAATACTAAAAACACATATACCTGCCTTTAAACTTACAAGAGGGTAGGACAGTTTTTTGTTTAAAACAATATATAAATGTATGCATTAACAATAAACCTGGGTTGGACCATCAGTAACTATTGTGTTTCAGAATAATCACAGATAATGGAAGATTCTTGAATTTAGCCAATTCTCACCCAAACACAGTTTAAAATGACTATTGTAAATGCATTTTAAGGCTCTGTTCAACAAGGTAATTCATCATGAGCATAACTTTAAGCACATGAGTAATCCCATGGAATTACTCAAATGTTTAAGGAGACAAGATGGGTGAGAATCTCTTATTGGACCAACTCTATTGAATGCTTATGTTAGCCCTGTGGTATATAATCTCCCTGAACTAGGACATAAAATGAGATGTAAGTAGAAGTGGCAAAGGGCTTTTATTGAGGAACGGAACTGAACCAAATGGTTCAGTAGAAAGTATGTTTTTAATAGAGTTTTGGAAGACAGAAGTTCGGTTATGTGAAAGACTTTAAAATTTTGGGCTTCATTTTGAATCTGAAAAAAACCTAACTTTGAAATTCTCCAAAGGAAAATTCTAAAAATCTTCTGTTTCAGGTAATTCTAAGCACTTTTAAAGAAAATTATTTTGTTTTTGTTTTTTGTATCGTATTATAATATATAATATACAAAATATTTTTTAAAACAAAGTCATTTCCAAATTAAAAAATCAAAATGTATTGTCCTGAAAGTATTGAAAGGGATGTTTTGAGACATTGTCAGAACTCTCCTCTCTCTCCTTCCCCCCCGCCCCAAGACAAAGTTCTGGCAAGATCTAGTCTATTTGGAAGTATTTCGATTTCAACAGAACAACACATTCCAATGGAATATGGTTCTGTCAACATTTTGCCACGAAGCTATAGCTTTTAACCATATGGAAAGGGGTAGCCTATTGTTTTCTTCTTCCTACTATGTAACTTCCATGTTGGTTTTAGTAAAGTGTCATCTGTTGAGATCTGTGTTGACAACTGAATATATAAAAAGCTTAGCAAAATAATGCTCTGACCCAGCCCCGTCTTTTGTCTGGGTTTTTAAGACCTTTCCCTGGAAGGAATTGGAGACTTCTCCCCAAGGATGTCGGCCTCACAGTTTGTGTGACACTGGCGTAATAAAATGCATTACTAATATTGGGCCCAGTTGTGAAGTTCTTATTCATTTTTCAGCTGGACAAAAATCTGAGTAAGGACTTCAGGTTTTGGCCCATTGACATTAAAATATGCCATATATTTCTCAGGTTATTTCTTCACCAAATGCTGAAAAAGGTAAATGGGTGAAAATTCTTTAAGACATAACTGGTAATGGCAGTAATATTTCAAGTAGTGTTCCACAGTTTTTGTAAATAGCTGTTTTAATCCATTTTCATGTAGAGGTCGAGGAAAATAATGGCAACAATTAATGTTTTTAGTAACTAAAAAGCATAAATAATTTGAAAACTATGGACCAACATTTTAATAAAGGGCACAACTGGTGCAGACACAAATGCATGCTTTTGCAGGAAAATGCTGCTTTTGTGGGTGCCACGTGTACATGAACATTTCAGCTATCATGCCTGTTGTATCATCCTTTATTAGTTTTGCCCAAAATGTTAAATTCTCATGTGTGGATATATCCTTTTGTTTACAGAAAAATCTTTTTTTAAGTTTGCTGCTCCAAAAAATGGATGCTATTGAGTTTTATGAATATCCCAGAACCACATAGTGAATTGGTCCTTTCTATTTAGTCCCAGACCATCTGTTAGCAAATAATTATTGCATATCATATAGAGTAATACAGTTTGAAATGGCTGAAAATTGCTATCATGGCACCATAGATCTGTTAATTAAATATATTATTGCTTTCTTGTATGTTTGCTGGAAGAGGTTCTGGAATGTCCACAGGACAGAAACTGTGGATTGAATGTTCTGTTATTGCTGCTTTTTAGATGTTCATGCTGCTCCAGTGGAGAAAAACTGGATGTGTCACTGATATTAATGTCATTTATAATTTTGCATACAAATTTATGCTTTTATGAGACATTTTCATTAGGCAGAACTACATTATAACATTTTATTCAGTTATATTCCCAATATTGAAAGGCAATAGAATATATTGCACAGGACTGACAAATTTATAGTGGACTGATTTATATATGCAATATATTTAGATTCAGTGTATCACTTTACTTTGCACATACAGTTGTGCTTTTATACTTTTTTTATTCATCTGTGAAAACTGGTGTAAAGTTGAGGAAATTTATTATATATTAAAAGCCTGACTTCACATTTTTTCCTGCTAGTCTCCAGCTCCTATACAGCTCATTGACACAAGAATAGGAATTAAGTTTATACTCTGCCATATGAAAATATTGAGCACCATTAGAATAATCCAGGAGAGGAAGAGTTCATCATTCAGTCAGAAGAATCCTGCCATTTTCTATCTCCTTTAATTGCTGCTTCCAGGTCCATTACCCATACAAGTTACAAATTTTCCTTTCACCACTCCCAGGTGGTTTCTCCTGACTGTTATGACCAACAAACTGTTCCTAAATTAAAGCAAAAAAGCTCTATCTGCTAGGTAAAAAACTTTGAAAATGTTACTATCACAGTTTTGAACTTGGGTCCAGGTCTTACTTGGGGTTAGTGATGGCAAAGGCAACTAAGTGAAGATTATGGTATTGCCCTTCAAGGAGTAGTGCTTTCTAGATTGTTGGGTATTTGAGGAAGAATGTCAAAAGCTTTGGTCTAGTTTCAAGAATTATCCAAAAATCTGGATGCTTGACTGCAGTTAATTCAAACTGTCCCATTCATTTGGGCATCCCTTACTTTTCTCTCATTATCCCCTCTTCAACAGCCATCTGACTCTCCCTTCCCTTGTATGGCCTACCAATTTCTCCTGGTTCTCCCAACCTCCCCCCAAACTTTCAATAGGATTTTTCCCCCTCTTTTTTCTCTGTGACCTTTCCAATAATCTACAGCTTCTGACACACCCCATGATCCTTCTTCATGGCACAACAATTGATGATGACTATATCAGAAATATTGTTACAGTGCTGCAATTAAAAGCATTGATTCTCTTCTCTGCCTGAGCACTGCCTGGATGGAGCAGCTGAAAGGGAGGTGGTTGTAGATAGATATTTGCTGACAGTAGAAGAATGGTGAGACTCAGGAATCTGGAGTTCCATTCTAGGATCTGGAGGGGAGTAAGCATAGATACTTCTGTCTTGTCCCCTCTCTCCCTCCACAGAATCTTTGTCCCAGCCCCAGTCTCCTAACTTAATACTTCTCATTTCAGTCCCAGTTTCTTTACCCAGCCAGTCCTATTCTCCCCCTTCAGCTCACTTTTAGTTCCAATCTCCCCCACTAGTCCTAATTTCTCCTCCTCCTCACTTTGTGTTTTTGCATAATCAGTTCCTCCCTTCCAGCTGCTCATCCTACCTGCCATGACTCCCAGTCCAGCCTCCCCTCCACCCACACAGCTCCCAATCCCAGCCTTCTCTCCCCCTTCTTGCCCAGCCAGTCAGTTTCTCTCACCCCCTGAACTCATCCCAGTCTCACCAGACTCCTTGATCCAGTCTGTTTCCTTCCCTCTCCCAAGTCTATCTTTTGTCTCTTCTGCATTCAGATCATCTATTCTAGCTATTTCCTTCACGCTGCCTGGTTGCCAGTGGGGGGCGAGGGAGGGGGCACTGATAGCACAAGACAGATTGTCTCTTAGTTTTAGGTCCTGGCTAGGGTCAGCAATTACAGGGGAAGTCTGATCACCCCACACCACTAGTTGTCCTGGAGAGACCATAATCAGTTGCTCTATGGAGATGGCAAATTAACCATCTGATCACAAATAGGAGCTGTGGGGAAATAAAGAATACTTACCCCAAGGACAGATGCTTCTGAGATTTTAGCTGCTAATATCAAAGTCCCTACTGAGCATGTGGGAACTCTCCCCTCCCCCCTTCCGACACTCATAATTTGGCTAGGGTGGTTACCATTTCAAAAGGCAAAAGTGGGACACATGCAGGTGCCCCGACCCCCTGTGATCCTGCCCCCAGCCTCTCCTCTTCTCTCCAAGGCCCTTTCCCCAGCCAGGCCAGAAACCGGAGCTGGGTCATGGAAAGATCTGACCAGGGAGCCTGGGCCACCATGCAAAGGTAGAGGGCCCGGGGTAGGTAGAAGATCCGGGGTTCCCCACAGCAGCCTGGGCTCCCTGAATGGCTCTTACTACTGCCTGGCTCTGATTTCTTGGGAAAAATACATTGTTTTGCCTGACCCTCATTCTTATAAACAACTGAACCAATCTGACTGAAATGTTCAGAAAAATACAGCCTGAGGCAGACACCCAGCATGGAAATTTATAGTCCAAAGGGTTAAAGTTTGGCAAAGTTATAAGCAACTTAAAACTGGGTCCTATAATGAGATATGTCAGGCAAACTTAATTGGTGCTTTCAGTCCCATCTATAATATAATTACAACACTCAGATTTTATATTTTCCACATCAACAAACTTTTCAATAATACATGTCACTCAGCCAGAGCCCAAGATATGTAGGGCTAGTCTCTATTCAGTGTCCAACTTAAGGATTGTCTCACTGCTGCTTTCTCTGAAACTACCTGACTCCATCATGGAAGATGGCAGAAAATATTAACATATGTCTAGGACAGATTAAGAACAAACAAAGAAAAAACATCTAAGCAATGCACACTTAAGACAGAACATTAGACCTGCACTGTACAATGACGACCCAACTTCCAATATTGACACACTGATTAATGATTGTAGAACACTAGAAAAGTCCCTTAATCCTGCCAGTCCTTCCTCCCCCCTGTAAGCAGGTTGTTTGCGTTAACTAAATGTAAAAGAGTACCTATAAGAAAAGGACAAAAAAATATTACTTGGTTACATAGAAATATAAAATTTTTGTACTGAGCCAGATCCAAGGTACATCTAATGATCTCAACTTAACCTAAATAATGTTATCATTTGCAAATGCTGCTGCCTCACTACTCATCCTTATCCAGATCATTCATAAATATATTAAGCAACATGGGACCTAGTATAGAACCTTTAGTCATCCTGCTGTTCGTGATGAAAATGAGTGTTAATTCCTACTCTTTTATTCCAGTTTTTGATCCAGGACAATACATTGCCTCTCAATCCATGACTGTTTCTTTAATAATCTCTTGTGAGAGACCTTGTGAAAGGCCTCTTGAAAATCTAAATTGTATCAACCAGTTCTCCCTTTTCCACTGAAATGACTTTGTTTTATGCCAAGGAAAACAAAGATGTTGATAAACCTTTTGTTCTCTAATGTAATTGGATCCATATTGTTAATGGTCTTTCCTTCATTAATAAGCCTGAGATGGATTTTTGAAAAGCTATGCAAATTAGTATTTTATCCAAAGTATATCCATTGAGATCTTATAAATAATGCTTCTACTTTGAACTTACCAATATTTTTATTCTTCCCTAGCCATACAACAATAAATATTATAGATGCATCATTAAATCCCTGACCCTCTCCTTCTGTGAGGGCGTTTATGTAGGGATGGCTGAAAAATTTTTGTTGAAAAACCCAACTCCAGAAATATGATTTTTGTGTCAATAAGCCAAATGCTTGAAAACTGAACTTTCCATTCCAAAAGACCACTGCTGTGCTCCATAGGAACTGTAGTTTGGTTTCCTCATGTCTTCATTTTTTGCTATTCGCTTGACTCCCCAGATGGACCTTGTCTTCCATAATGTACTGTGGTAATGCAACTTCCATGATGCACCACCTCCCCCAGAGAGAAGGCCATGGTGCATCATGGGAAGTGTAATCTGACCAAAGAGCTTAGTTGCAGAGGTGAGTTGCAGCATGAAGCACCTGAAGTAAAACTCCAAGGTGGCACCACAATGGCCTTTGGGGTTTGTTTTTTTTGCTGTTCCCCCCCTCCTTTTTTTTTGTTTACTTTATTGGGGGGGGGGAGGAGGAGGAATCTGACCAGCTCTATGTAGGTGAGAAGGTGGTATTTCTTTTAGCTGTGAAAAATCTTTATTTTTGTTTGGTTTTGAAATAACTTGAGTACATATTTGGCAATACTGAATTATGACTGACAGTAAAAATGAAACATAGAGGTTGAAAACCTGACCATCTTCATCCCAGTTGAAACTCTCATGGATGTTAGTGAAGCCAGACTATGTTTTAATCAAAACTAAATCATTTCTAGATCCAAGCAGATTATTCAAAATGACTAATTTATTCTTCAAATTTAACCCTCCTCCATTTACAAATTGTTCAGAGTGAGGAAATTCTCAGATTATTTGTAAATTTCTTCAGTGAATAATTGTTGATCTTCAGATTGTTCAAACAAGTGCAGGTTGGTTAGTTATGCATATCACATGGCAGTTTGTCTCCTGACTAAATGATTTACATATTTAACCAACATAGCAAGATTTTTACAATTGAATATAGCATTTATAATTTGATTTTGTTGATATTTTTGAGCATTCATGTTTAAAATATGCACACTAGTAAATCTTCAACATGCAAATGCTTTCATAATGTGAACATGACAGTCTTGTGAATTTGGTCAAATCAAAATTTGTTTTAGAATTTGAATATTTGTAAATTTTTTCCGCTACTCCATCAGCTCTAGTATTCTCACTGTATTAGTCTACCAGTTTTCAACTTTGTCTTGCTACAAACGAATTTCTGAATTTAAGAAACATTACCATTCTTAAGAATAAATCAGTATAATGCATTTTAAACCACTGTAGGCAGTTGCAATCCTCTCTTATCCTTCAATTCAAAGCCCAATGTCAGTCACTGGATGGATATTCTTTAATTGGTTCCAACTATTTTGCTTACCAGATGTGGTAGCAGAATACCTGTTAACTAATTATACCACAGATAGTAGAAACCACTATTTATAATTGCGTGAGATCATATTTAAGATCTACAAATTCACAGCTGAGGCTGATAAAGCAAAATCTACAGAGACAGAACCTACATGTAAAGAACTTGTTATAGGATCTGTTCTGGGACCTATGTTTAGTGAGTGAGAAAACAAGTCTAAGACTTATTTTGTGACATGAAAAATGAATAAGAGCTTAATTTTGGGCATATGTTACATAGTGTAATTTTTGATCAAATATTATATACAACATATGTAAAATAAACATCTGTTTAAGTTTGGGGTATTTTTAAATAGCTCAAACTCACTATATAAGAACTATGACAGAGCCAGTATTGGTTACACTGGTTAATTAAACAGTTTACCTGCGTTAAGATGTAGCTGCAATTCTCAGACTCACTTTTCTGTTTCACCTAGGGAAACTGCATCACTGCCTCAAATCTTAGGTGAAAAAGTTCAACTACCAACTGTTACAAATAAAAATTAAAGAAAAACCCTACATGCTGTACCTATGCAGAATTTCCAGCACTGTGATAATTTCCCTACAGTGTTCAAACTGCACCAGAGTGTGGCAGCAAATTGAGAGAACAATCATTGTCAGCATCTACACTTGTTTAGAATTAATAGCTTAGAAATATAATGCACTCCTCCAATATACAGGCCTGGTCCTGCTCCCACTGAAACCAGTGGTAAAAGTCCAGGTCAGGAAAAAACTTTTCTTTTAGAAAACAGCAGTGGGATATAATTTGATCTCTCAATTGAAATCAATAGTTATTTTGGATTTACATTAACGTAGCTGAGATCATACACTGGACCAAGGTTTCATATTAACCTGTTATCATAAAAAAGCATGCATAATTTCACTCAGACAGCAAATACTGGAGAAATGAAATAGGCTGGCTGGGCAAGACGGCAATGCCTTTCTAGGGACACACTTTTATTGCCTAATGGAAGAATGGATGATGTGCCCTGTGAATAGTTATTAGGATTTATCTTTCATCCTCCACTGCATATTTTTATCAACTGAAAATGAGAAGTTGGGTATTGTGGTAAGGAAAGGCTGTGTGGTAAGCACACCACTGTATAAATAGTCTTTAATTTTGCATTTTACTGACAGAGCACAATTTAGGACTGTTTGATGCAGTCCAACAATCTGCTGAAAACAGAGAGCAACTGAACATAATGCACAACCAATTTCCAGTGCAAACAAATATTCCTGATTAAAAAAAGGCAGAAATGGCCTGGTTTGAATGGATTAAATTTTCTTGAGAATGCCAACACTGAATTTACCAGGATTTTGACTCTTTCTGTAGGTAACCATCACAACATATGCAAATATTCTTTGGAAGCATGAGCAGAGATTAGATCAGCATTAAAAAGCTAAGGCCCTGTTTCAGAAAAACACTTATGCACATGCTTTAATGTTAAGCATGTGCTAATGTGCTTTGCTGAATCTGAGTTTAGGTGAACAAAGTAAGTCTCAAGGAGAGAGTTGAGGGTATTGAGTTTGCTTGGCACATAATGACGCCATTAGAAGTGTAGCATGCAGCTTTGGTTAAGGCACAAAGTTGGAATTGGAAGGAGACAATGGAAGCACTAAAGAGAGGACAGGCGAGTGTGCAGTGCAATATAGGGAGTAAAGGAGAGTCCTAAAATGTTGGTAGGGAGGGAGCAGTCTGATGTTGGCAGATTAGGTTCCCGTTCATGTCCAGGCCTCAGTTGAATACTGACAAATGCATAGCGGGAAATCAGTCTGGCTCACCTGTGTGCTATTGTCAAAATAGGTATTAGATTTATAAAAATGTATTTGATGTTTAGGATCTATGAAATGCTTGTAAGTTGCTGCATGAATTAATCTCACTTACTTTATAACATTGGATACAGATGTTGTAATATTTAAGTGTTTGCTTTGTAACTATAAAAATGTTTGCTCTAAAACTATAAACCTCAGTCAGGAGAGAAGCATTACCAAATGTGACAAGCTAGTTTACCACAAGAGGTGTCATTCCTGTCCCCTCCCCCACCCCCCCAATTATTTTTAAAAAGCCTAGAGACACCAGACAAGCCATTGTGGACCATCAGTGGACAAAACACTGAAAGCCAGTTACAGTCAACGTAAGCAATGTAGTGTCTACATTGACACCGTATCAACCTAGTTACATCAGCTGTGACTCTGCACTGCTCGGGGAGATGGTGTTACTAAATTGGCGTAGAGAGGCACTTACATTGGCAGGAGACAAATTTAAGTGAAGACACTTCCACAGCTAGGTTGATGCAAGGCAGCTTACATTGAACGAACCCTGTAGTGTAGAGCAAGCCTCAGTGTCAGAGCATAGGGAAGGTACAGATGACACTGCCTTTTCACTGTAATGGACAACTGTCAGTATGTTTTGAGCTCATGGGGAATCACTCAACAGGGCAAAGTTAAAGTTGTATGGGCGTGTACCTTGTCTCTGTATGTCCTTGTTTTCAGAGTCTTACTGAACTTGATATTCTGGAAGGGCACGTGCTATAGCCAAGCAGCCTTAACTCTGCAACAACAACGTTTTTTGTGGGATTTTTTTTGTTTTTGCCTTTTAATTTCCTAGGGCTTTTTCTTTTTTAAACAGAAAGTTTGATGTTATTGGTAGGAGTGAGTGGTCATGTAGGCAATTGTAATTATCACACAGGTGTGCAGTTCAGATACTCCAGTAATGATAATACCTAGTGCTTTTCATTAGTGCATCTCAAAGAGGGGAACGTCATTTTTCCCCATATAGAGACAGGGAAACTAAGGTACAGAGAAGTAAAGTGACTGGGCTGAAGTCACCAGCAGGCCAGTGGCAGCACTGGGAATAGAGCCTAGATTTTCATCTTTCTCCACTAGGCCACACCATTGCTATGTGATTCCTAACTACCCTCAGGTACTCTTTATTGTAGTGGAATGGGGGTAATGACCATGTTTGAAAATGACTAGAGAGCTGCGGCCAGAGCTATCTCAGACATAGTCTGTGCTCCAAGAACTCTACGTGGTAGTTACAGTAACTTTAAGAGTGTGAAAGACAGAAGCATCTCTCTCCTCCCCCCACCACCATTCCCCATAACATATAGCCTCCCTCATCCCATTTCCAGCTCAGCCTCCTCTTCCCATCCAATTAAGTCATTACTGCATTAGAATGAGGTGTGAGCATTCTCCCTCACTGGAGCTGGAGAGCATCAAGCATGCCCATTCTCAATTCCTCATCCCTGTGTAAGTAGTATGTTCTTGGTGCTTATCCCAGTATGCACCAAGAACACACTACTTACTTACTCCCAGTATGCCTGTTCTCAGCTTCACATACAAAGAAGCAGTGCTTCCCCAGATCCTGCCATACACACAGGGGTGGAAAGAGGGGCTCAGATGTGCACAGAAGGGCATGTCCCAGCTCATATAAACAGGGCATGGATGAAGGGTGTCAGCTCCACAGGGGCTAGAGGTCCCCAGATCCTGGCGCATACACAAGAGGGGAATATGGGACTTACACACACCCCTGCCCCTATTCTTCCCTGGTCCCCCCTCACTCAGCCCAAATCCCCTTTCCCAATGTTCCTCCCCTCCCCTCCCACTCCACCTAGCTCCCACCCCCATCATCACTACTCCTTCCCTATCACCAACCTCCCAGATCCTCTCCAACACACCCATCCCTACTTATCCTCCTCCCCTCATTGCATCCCAAACCACTCCTCCCTATTCCCACCTGATCTTCCACACAATCTCCCTCCCCTCCCCATGAGTATTTGCATGTGTAATTTATTTTCTTTTGAAAAACCGTTTCAGTGTTTTCTGAATATTCTGCAGTACTCTGAATTCCTCAAAGATTAAAAAAAAATCATACTTTTGACAGAGGCAGATTGTAGCAAGATGCCTTCTTTAATAATTTCATATTTCTGTTTAGGGGTGCATTTGAACTCAGTGTCTTGGATTTGGTCTAGACTCATAGACTCATAGACTTTAAGGTCAGAAGGGACCATTATGATCATCTGGTCTGACCCCCTGCATGCTGCAGGCCATAAAACAGTCCCTACCCCTTCCCTGGACTCTGCTGCTGAAGTCCCCAAGCCTGTTACTAGTGACTTCAATCGGCAGAGACCCTCCTGCTAGAGATCCCTGCCCCATGCTGCGGAGGAAGGCGAAAAACCTCCAGAGGCTCAGCCAATCTGCCCTGGAGGAAAATTCCTTCCCGACCCCAAATATGGCGATCAGTAAGACCCCGAGCATATAGGCAAGAGTCTCCATCCTGATCCCTGTTAGCCATTATGCTATTTACCTACCTAGGGTAACCAGATGTCCCGATTTTATAGGGACAGTCCGGAATTTTGGGTCTTTTTCTTATATAGGCTCCTATTACCCCCCCACCCCAGTCCCGATTTTTCACATTTGCTGTCTGGTCACCCTAATCTGGTCCATACCTTAAAATTAGTGACCTAGTCAGCAGTTCTCAAAACTTCATTGCACCATGACGCCCTTCTGACAACAAAAATTACTACATGACCCCAGGAGGCGGGACTGAAGCATGAGTCTGCCTGAGTTCTTCTGCCGCCCCGGGAAGGGGGGACCAAAGTCAAAGCCCAAAGGCTTCAGCCCTAAGTGGGGGGCCTGTAACCTGAGCCCCACCACCCAGGACTGAAGCCCTCGGGCTCTGATCCCGGGTGGTGGGGCTTGAGCTTGGGCTTCGGCCTCCAGCAAGTCTAACACCAGCACTGGCGACCCCATTAAAATGGAGTCGTGACCCACTTTGGGGTCCCAACCAACAGTTTGAGAACCGCTAACCTAGCTACATCACTCAAGGCTGTGAAAAATGTTGCACCTGGAGCACTTATTTAGGTTGACTAAATCCCCAGTGTAGTCTACCTCTCAGAGAAGGGGATTAACTACATGGCTGGAATACCCCCTTCCCTCAGTGTAAGAATTGTCTACACCACAGTGGCAGAGCTTCAGTGCTGTAGCTGTGCTGCTGTAGCCATTGTCATATAGACATGGCCTGGATGGTGTTTAGGGTCAATGGGTGTAACATTCCCCCTAAAGCTATTTGGATCCTGAGAGTCATAGCTAGCTTCACATGTGAGCTTTAGAATCTCTTGGTGTGTCGCTAAGTGGAGAACCAAACTCTGCAGCTAATAAAGCTATACTTTGACTTCCCCAGAAAGGCTAATGGGGAGTGTGCACTCTGTTGGGATAACTCTCAAGCATTTGAGACCCTGATGCGATATCACATCACACCTGGTTTGATCTCTATCTGTGCATAAAAAAGTTCCAAAACATGTCAACTTTAAGAAAAGCTGTTTGTTTGTATGTTTGTTTGGGCAGCAGATTGTATTTTGGAAATCCTATGGTTAAATGGGTCCAAATTTGGATCATTAACCAAATCCTACACCCCTATGAGGCACAACAAATTTCAAGGCAATCCAAATAATCCCACATATTTTAGAGCACTTGCAGGAGTCAAGCTTTAAACTAACAACAAAAACCACCATTTTAACCCTAACTATAGCAGAACTGGCACTCTTCTATAATATACTTCCCAGATTTCAGATGTTCTGCTATTTGTGTCTTCTACAGTGCTAAGTACATTTCCTGTGTCTATCAGATAACATTCTATACAGAAAGAGAATACATGATATTGTGGCATCTTTTCCTGGCATGAGCCTGGGATGGCTGCATTTCTCAGACTTGAGACAGCTCAAGCTCATATTGGCTCCTACTTGATCTGAACTGCTTTGTCCATCACATCTTATCAGTGTTGTTGGAAGAGCTCATAAGTACTTTGACAAGAAGAGACAGTCATGTACATTTTCTTAGGAAAAATTCATGTGTCCATTGCAATCAGATAGTCTTCCCATTATTTGATATTGCTAAACATTAATATTAGTTTTCATTAGCTTTATCTAAAGTGTTATCTAAACAGAAACAAGAATGTCCCATCCAGCTATTTCAAAGCGTTCCAGGGAAAAAAAACACGTTAATTTTTATAGATGCAATGTCTGACAGAGCAGCTGATGAAACAGCAACCTCCTGTGGTAGAAAAAAAGTAGAAATAATGAGGAGAAATTCTCATGAGGTGGGCAGGATGTCTTGTTTGCAGAGTAACACTAAACTTCCTGCGTGTTCTGTAGTGCAATTGTACTCAATATTATCAAACGAATACATACACAAGTTGTCTAATAGCTTGCAAAGGGAATAAGATCTGTTTGTTCAAAGACTGAAGAAGACTTTTAATTCCCTAGTGCTAATGATATAAAGGCTTCCTTGTTAAAGGAACAAAAACAAAATCCCACTGAAAATTATTAAATACAGTACTAATGCTGTGGAGAAAAAAACACACAAAAACATTACGTACATTTTAAATGTCTTGTTAATCCACAGAGATTAGTTGTGGAGCCAGTTTTCTCAACTCTACAATATAGCAATAATTAGTTTGTTTAAATTCCATATTCATTCCACTAGAAATTAAGTATCACTTATAAAAGACTGATCTTCCTGTATACTGTGTCTAACTCATTCAAGGGTTCTTTGAGTTCTGATAAAATAGGATATATTTTTGTCATCAACTGACAATATTTTAGTTTGCATCAGCAGTTTTAGTTACTTATATTAGAAAGTTTTCAATTTAACAGGCAATATTAGAAATATAAAGACCTGAGACAAAAGTAAGATATAGGATTCATATGGCAAGTTGTTCAGTAATCAAGTCCCACAAAATGAGACTTGATTAAAGGTTAGGTGACAGTTGACCTGTTATTGAATGTCACTGTGCCATAGGACATTCATGCTTTTTACTTTTTTCTTTAAAATTGTTCTTTTGCAAAGCTTTTCTTGCTTGCTTCTTTTTACCTCTTTTTTCCCCTAATATCTTCCTGGTTCATTATTTGTTTTTATCTCATGTCTCTGTTTTCTTCAATATTCATCATTTTCATACTTCTCAGTTACCCCTTCCAGAAGAAACTCAGGATGGGTTTGCGTCCTTAGCAGACACTGACCTCCCTTAATGGGGCCTAGTTTACAGGATTGCTCTGGTTACTTCATTCTCTAGGGTGCTGCCTGCTCCCTCCATCACAACCTACCCTTTCTACAGACAGGTGTCGAAGTGGGATGAAACAGTGGTTCTGCCTTTTGGGATGATGTGCATCCTTGCATTCTCCTGACCGCAGCAACTTCAATTGTGATTGGCCATCGTGCAGAGCACATAACGGGGGGAAGGCTACCTGAGCCTCTCCTCCTCAACATACCCTTGCAAGGCTCAGTCACAACCTGGCCCATAATGTATGATGCAAAAGCAGGACTGATATACATCTGCTAATATTCTAGCTGATACTATGCAGAGTATGCCATCTAAACTGGGGACAAAATTATGGCTATAAAAGGCACTGGGGCTATATCTAATGAGGCAGAGTGCCAGCGGCATACTACTGGCATAAGGCAGAGGGAAGCATCATGCCTACACAAGCACGGGAGGGAATGTGCTCCACAGTAGAATGTTTTAAATGGTCTTTCCCCAGTGACAGACTTCATGTACTAGGCTGTGTGTAAGTGCCCTGGCTATGTCCTCTACCGAACAACTCATGTTCCAGTTGGGTGTGCAGTGCCAGCTGCCTGACCTAGCTTTTCAGTCAGTAAACACTGCTTGTAGAACTGTGGTTGCCACTTGGAGGGGTGAATGAAGAGAAGGGACTCCATGCATTGTCTCTTCCTCAGCCCCTCTAATAATCCACCTGAGGTAGCCATGATTTGGCCCTTTGACACATGAATAAAATGCATGGGCAAGCTCTACATAGGGATCATTACGTGGTCCAGGTTTTTCCATGTGTGACCATCGACCTCATCACTGGATTTTTTCAAAGACCTATTATGCTCCTCTCTAGCCCCAGGTATACAGTGAGATCTGTGGTATGACCGTCACAAATATTTGGAGGACCAGGATAGCAGCACCATCATCTATCTTGCACAAAAGATGCAGGGGATAATATTAATTGACTTTCTGGTATGCAGATATGCACACAAGTAAACAGAATTTGGTCCCTCTGTTGTTAACAAAATGTTAAATCTGTTATGGCCATTGAACAGTTATGTAGGAGGCCAGCAAAAGAGTAATGATTTACAAATATAATGGACATTGTCATTTTTTTGTTGCCTTTTAAAGGCCTGATTCTAATAAATTTTTGGGCTGGTTTCTGGGAACTTACAAGGGCATAGCTATGTCTCTCAGTGGTGTGAAAAATCCACACCGCTGAGAGACATAACTATAAGGACCTAACCCACAGTGTAGACAGTGCTAGCTTGACAACCTAGCTACCGCTTCTCCAGTTGGCGTAGGTAGTGTCTGCACTGAAGCACAACAGCAGTGCAGCTGCAGCATTGTACCTGTGCCACTGTAGTGGTTTAAATGTAGACATATTCTTAGTGTAGTTGCACTGACTTCAGTGGTGTTACTCCTGAGTTGCACTGCTGTAGTGTCACTGAGACTACTCATGTGCTTAGAAAGAAGTACATGATTAAGGACCTTGCTGGATTGGAGCCTAAATGAGATCAGATGAGGTCAGAAAGTTTAATCACTCTCTATTCTTGTGAGAAACAAGCAGATGGATTAATATAAGAGGCTCTTCCCCTCCCATCATCACAGTCCCTTACACAGTCCTCCTCTAATAATAATCTGTGCCATTTGTCCCTGTGAGGCAGCTCTATATGAGAGAGGAAATAGTGGCTCCTTTGCTTGTGACATAAACACTATATCCTTCTAGCTCTAAAATAATTAAGAAAAAAAACTTGCTGTTATATTTCCTGATGCCAATGGTCGCGTTAGAAGTTAGCAACAGTAAGCATCAGAAATTGTCCCCATACTGAGTCATCATGCTGCTAACTAAAATGGCTTAATCTTCTGCCACAGTGGTTGGTTTTTTTTTTTCCTTTTTGGAACTTTCTTATTGTTGCCTAGTTTATACATTAGATCCAGAGTTCTGTTAGACGTTAATGATTGATAATATGTCCCTCTGCAGGACATAATTGACATTTCAAATGATTTTGAATTTCAAACCCAGGAATGAACGGCTTTTATTTCTTGTGAGGAATGAGTTTTTTTCAGCCAAATGTTTAAAAAATATATAAATAATAAGGGCAACAGAGAAGCCTGTAACAACATTTAGCTTCTATTCAAAAGAAACATGCTGAATAGATAACTAAAGGGATAATGGGCTCATGTTCTTTGGAGCCTAGATAAAGACTCAAAGGGCTGGAGTTTTATTTTATTTTTTTTCAGAAAAACAGTCCTCTAAACTCATTTAAACTTGTCAGAAGCCTCACAAATCTATTAGTGCTATGGCTGTAGAACATACATGTACAGCCTGCTAACACAGATGAGAGAATGGTTATAAAAATACAAATCAACAGGAACTCAAAGAAGGGATCAGTTGATAGAACCACTTAAGAAAGAGACCATTACTCTGGCAGCTCGCTTCCTCGGGAATTCATGGGGTTACCATGGCTATTCTTCTCAGGAGGGCTCGGGAGATTGTCTTTCATCATTTAATAGCACTGGGTACTGTATGGAGCAAATTTTGTGTTAGATTAATAAACTTATTACAGTACTCCTTCAAAAATTGGGATAATGGACAAGAAACCCTCTATTGCTTTTAGGATTCTATACACAATGCAGTTTGTTCCTAAACAAGCTCTGTATTATTGTGAACATGAATAAAGAGTAGTTATTTAAAGCTATCCCATTGATTTCAGTGGCAATGCACAAATGTAAGTGAGGGCAGAATTTGGCCTGTGGAGTGATCTGTGACACAGATGAATGAATTTAATACATTTGTAAGGCTTATATTGGAGGAACAGCTTGTCTTCGCGTCTGACGAAGTGGGTATTCACCCACGAAAGCTTATGCTCCAATACATCTGTTAGTCTTTAAGGTGCCACAGGACTCTTTGTTGCTTTTTATAGATCCAGACTAACACGGCTACCCCTCTGAAGCTTGTCTTTATGTAATTTTATCTGTCCAAATTTTAAAGAGATTCTTAAAAACAGACTAGAAACTGGAGAAGAAAGATACCTGGTAGATCATCTAGATAATATACTGCCACTGCACTATTGTTCTCAACTGTACAATTTCTACTGTTTTTGTCCAGACTGGTTCTAAAAGCCCAGCTAACAAGGTTCCCACTTGATAGGTAGAATTAGCGTTTCCAAGCTGATCCATCTCATTGTCAGAATATGGACACTGTCCTTTTCATAATTTCATTTCTAAAGGTCTGATGCTCTGGGGAGGATTTAGGAGGTGCACCATCTTTTATTTCCTGCTTCCCATTGCTGCCTGTAAGCTGGCTAAGAGTCACACAACTGCTCAGGGCAGGGCAGGGCAGCTCTCTGCCTCTCACTAGGGCATGAGGAGCTCATCCCCAGTGGCAGCCAATAGAACCTCCCTTCCCTTTTCTAAGCCTAGAATTCCACCCTCTGTCTACTGGCATAAACATCTAACCGTGAGAATAATTAACCATTGGAACAATTTATCAAGGGTGGTGGATTCTCCATCAATGACAAATTTAAATGAGGATTTGATGTTTTTCTAACAGATCTGCTCTAGGAATTATTTTGGGGAAGTTCTATGGCCTGTGCAATACAGGAGGTCAGACAAGATGATCACAATGGTCCCTTCTGGCTTTGGAATCTACAAATAAACTTCTCACACTTCTATGTGGTAGTATCAGATCAAATGCCTAATGTCCCCCTTTACTCCTATTTAGCCACTTGTCTCAAAGCTTTTCTTTTCATCACATAGCCTCATGCACATACTCATCCTCCTTCTTTCCTTTCTCCAAATTCTAGAGCCACCAACAGCTTCTTCCCTCTCCACACTGCCTCCTGACTGTCCATTTCCCACCTTCTCCTCAATCCCTCTTGCCACTGTTCCTTACTACCGTCTGCTCCTTCACTATGCCTTCAGACTCTCTTCCCCTCTGCTTATGTACTCAGCAGCTGTGGCAGAGGGTCTGGCAAGGACAGAGAAACTAATTGGCTACAGCAGAACTGGTATAAGAAATTCTCTAATTTGATCTCAGAAATTGTGTGGAGAACTGAGTCACCTTTTTTTTAAAGAATACCAGGCCCAACTCTGCTCGGTTATGTAGGGTAAAACTGGAGCAACTCTATTACTGCACACGGAGTAGAAGCTCACCAGGTTTTGGATTATTTATTTTTATATTTATTTAAAGCCAGGCCTACTGGGGACCACCAAGTCCCAAAACTAAATTAAACCTACAGAATGACATTTCAGCTTTATTGGTGTTTAGCTCAGTTAGGTACAGTATGTTCAGCTGAACCTCTGTCTGAGGTTTGCACATCCCTATTCATGACAGGGCTGCGCTCTCCAAATCCTACAGCTTTTAGTTTCTAACTTCCTATGGGTCCTTCTCTCTCTCTCTCTCTCTCTTTTTTTTTTTAACTCCCAGCTTTAAACTTTCAAAGACGTAGTCTGGCAATCTCCCCAGTGACTGCTGTTCTCTTGACTTCTCTGGAGTTCTGCTGCTTTCTTTTTCACTCTTCACATCTATCTTTCATCACAGCTCCTACACGCTTCAGAAATGTCATGTTCTGTAGACACATGCTCAATTCAGTCACCTCGTGCTTCCAGCTTCAACTCACATGCTCCTTTTATTCACAGGTTCAGGGGTTTTTTTCATATCTAGGAATCTGATGAAGATAATGAGCATATGGTATATATTTATTCATTTTATTACCTAGATGTCCAGGCTGGTATGTACTCAGGTGGCTAGCCCATATCATCACCTGGGCTACCCTGGCAATCCTGCTATTTTTAGTGTGCTAGATCTCAAGCAGCTCTCATGTCTATGCAAGATGGGAATCAAGACCCCAAATCCAACTGTAAACATAGCCTTAGTGTGGAACAAGAGTGTCCCCGTGGGGAGGTAGTGTTGTATCATAGAATATCAGGGTTGGAAGGGACCTCAGGAGGTCATCTAGTCCAACCCCCTGCTCAAAGCAGGACCAATAAGTATAGCTAGTGTACTTCGCACGCTAGTCTATTCCACGCTAACTTCTTCAGATCAAATTCTATCAGTTACAGAGCCTTTAGCTTTGTAGCAATATAGTGCTAAGTTAAGCTGATTGACAAAATTTTCATGCAAGTGTTTTCCCACATAAATGCAGTTTCATCAAATTAAAAAAGTTTTGCAGAAAAATGTGATTTTGATTTATTTTTTGACAGAAAAGATAGAAATTAATAATTTTTAATTTCTCATTTTGTTTTCATAATCTCAAAAATGGCATGTTTCATTTTGATTTGACATAGTAAAATACTTGTATAGTTATGTATTATATTTTATATTAAAATACTCTGACATTATTAGAACAAAATGTTTTAACCTTATCAAAACATTTTACTGGTTCCCAATAATTTTTTTTCAGAATTTCTGTTCCATCAGCACTTTTTGTTTTGATTTGAAACAAAAACATATTGCAAAATGCCAGAATTTCTCACAAAACAGAAATTCCATTTTCTGACTAGCTTTAATGCTAAGGTTCAGGCAATAGCAGCATTTTTGATTTTCTTTTGTTAGCTACAGTGAGGCTGCTTACCATGAGTGTGCAGAGCAAGATATGCACAGACTGAGATTATATAGCATACTTGCCTGTGCTACAGCTGTGGTTGTGTTGCCACTGGTTACTATATTTCACTTAACTCTATGGGTAAAATGTTTGATGAGCAAAGAAGACTTAAGTAAGGCTATTTCAATATTCTCAGCTCTCAAACATTTGTATGGTGTGTTGTTTACTGTAAAAGCTCATGGAGCTCAAAATGCACTGAATTCTGAGGTGCTCCTTTTTGTATCCACTGATTAAGAGAGATACACACATATGAAATTATAATTAGATCTAGCTGGAAATTTTTCATGGAACTTTTGTCAGATAAAATATCTTTGATTAAATGGAAATGCTGTCTTTGTAAAAAAAAATAATGTGTAACAATTATTGAAAAGCATCTTTTTTATTTTTCAATGAAAAACTGAAAAGTTCTGGAAAGAAATTAAATATATTGAAACATTTTGTTTTAATTATACATTTTAAGGAGAAATACAATAGTTTTCAACCATCTCTAATTAAACATAACTGAAAAGGGAGCATCTCTTTAACACTTATATTTTCAAATCAATACTGAAGGGTTGAGCTGGTGCTCACTCCCATTAATATCAAATGGAGTTCTGTCATTAGATCCCTATGCAACACTTGGAAGTGTAGGAAGAAGGCAGTAAGGGCCCAGTGTTCTTCTAACTAGAGAGAATCTGCATATGTCCTGGAAATTCAGCAAGTTTATACTCCTTCTGTTGAGTATGTGAGGTGATGTTACCCTCCTGCAGAAGGCAAGACAAGATATGTGAATGTTAGAGCTCATTGGTATAAAATACTGTTCTCTCCACTCAAGCCTGACATCTTTGCTCCTGAGAAATCCAAGTGCTCTACCACCTGCTGCTGACCACTGCATCACCCAAGGAGTAGGAAGGATCACAAAGTAATGCTGACTCAGTTAGCATTATTTTACACTGGATTGCACTTCAGATTGTGTGGTGAGAATGGTTGAATAGTGAGAATGGCCAGAGCCTCTCTGCAATGTGCATTTTCCCCCCCTTCCTCCATATGCCCATCTAGGGAGCCTGAAGAGCATAGAACAAGCACTGAAGAGTTTGTAGGATCAGAAGAACTTGGCACTCCTGCCTTCTGTGCTCTTGCGGTTGGGATCTGTGGCATATGCTCATATAAGCAAAGGGAAACATCTGCCTCTATGTTGCTCACTCAATAAGTCATGTCTTTTACAACCAACAGTATCTAACTTTCTGTTCCTCAGCAAGCTAAGTTCACTAAGGGTCACCTCCAGCTCCATCTAGATACTGATAGTGATCTGAACCCTTCCTAATCATGCCGTAGGCAGGCTATAGAATAGGCACCATGCCAGCAGTATTGATAGATAATCTACTCTTGACCATGGACTAGAGCCATATACCCATACAGAATTTAATAAGGTTGACCATGGAATGATATTAACCTGTGACTGCTCAAACTTAGGCCAGTTGCCAAACAAGCCCCTTGTTATCCCCAGGATTAGGACAATTCAAATGTGTCTTTAAGCCATTTTTTCCACCCACAACAGCCTATGATGATCATATCTTGGCCAGACCCAATGATATAACTATCCCTTTATAATTATAATTCTTTGTGATGCAGATACTATGATGAAGGATACTGTATAAGGACTTAGATGATTAACCAAGAATAACGAGCCAAATTCTGTCCTTAGTAGTATTTTCAACCCCAATGGCTTAATTGGGTTGCAAAGTTATAACTCAGGGTAGAAACCATTGATTTTAGGGGGTTAAATGTGGGCAGAATTTGGCTGCAAATGCCTAGTTAATCAGCTATCTTATCTAGATCCTTGTTACTGTGATATCAGATCATCTAAAATTATTATATGTCCAGTAAAAATATATATTTTCTACCTCCATCCATCAGAAGTGACTAGACTGAGTGGGTTGTCTTAATTATTATTTTTTTTATTATTGTTTCAGTGGATACACGGAAGGGCAGAATTCAGTTGACTATATTATTTATCAAAGCCTGGAAGGGATGAGAAAGATGACTGCTCTTTGACTGTATAATACACTACAGACAGCTGCTGTTTACCTCAATAAGGCTGAGGAAGTCAGTGTTTGTAAGTTATCAATTTACATGTGCACAGAAACAATTCAGTCAGACATAGGAGGACCTGATGAAATTCTATGAATGTGTCAATATTAAATGCCAGTCTCTTGTTACATTCTACAGCAAGATGCTTTTATTTTCTGCTGTAGCATGAAATCCTCCAGCTGTATAAACACTAACATTTTACTTCCAGTCAAACAAAAAGCCATTTTGAAGCACTGAAGATTTTTTTTTTTGCCCATCACTTTCAGTGAAGTATTTTTAAAGTTGATTCACAGCCATCAGTCTTTCAAAATGCAGTTAACACAGAGAGCAGCAAAAACCCAGTGGCTGATATAGTGTGTGATGTATGCAGTACAGTTGCTAAAAATAGACAAAAGTTTCTAAGTATTAGTATAAAATCTCATTCTGAAATATCACACAGAGCCCATGTTTTGTCACTTCAGGCAGAAATCTTTGGAAATCTACACCTAGCACAGTGTTATGACGTCCTGCATGAATGGACCAAGGAGCTGAATTCCCTTGGTGCCTTCCACTGGAAGAGAGTTCTAACAATTCTCCAGCCAAAACTGTAAAAGGTAGTTTTATTTATTTTCTTGCTTTGAATGTGTTTGGTTTTTTGTACTAACAGACCAGAAACAAAGCAACTTAAGAAAATAAAACAAAATATAAATCAGATAAATGCTATGTTTCTCTCAGATTTAACCAACACTTTTTTCTGTCCCTACCCAGCATATTCATCAGGATTTAGCTTGAAATAGACAGGTATCCTCCATTGTACTCCCACTGGGCTGACATGAGGAAAATGGCTTCTCCTTAACTCAGTCACATTCTGACATGACTAAATTCCTCTGAAGTCCAGCTAGAACATACAATGGATGTACCTCTCTTTTTAAACCCCACAGAACACTGAGTAGACTCTTCACAGCCTAATACAAAGACAATATTGAGAAAAAGCCAACATGAAGACAGATACTAGGAACAGAGATGACCTGTACCTGCTGATAGTGGGTGGGCAGAGTAAGAGCAGTGACTGCAGCAGTTGTTACTGAGCATGCTCAGTTCAAGCCAACCAAAAAAATCCAGGGGGGCATGTGACCCCCACATTCCCCACCCCATGTGTTGCCTCTGTGACAGGAAGCAGTTAGTAAATGAAGCTATCTACACAGTAGAGCATCCATATAGAGACAAATTCAGTAGTGATATATGAAGTTAGATCCCTTTACATTCACTCAACCCTTCCATTCCATCATCCATAAAGAAATCTAATTTGTTTTGAGTTACACACTGAGGAGCTGGAAGAAGCTATAAATTAAAGTTGCCCCCACTCTAGACTAATTTAGACTCCCTTAAAAATTGGTAGTGGATGCAAATAAGTCATAGGTAGGGTAATTACTTCTTCCTACCATAACTTCTGAATTTGCTTCTTTATGTGGAAATATACTAAGACATCAGGTTCTATGGTATATGTGAGGCAGACTCCAGCTAAAGACATCAAAGGTAAGATGGGAGTGCCTTGGATCTATGGAGGAAGGTGACCAGTAGTATTGAACTTCTTCCTGAACTTGCATAGTCTGGCCAAGCACCAGTGTCTGTGAAAGCCGGTTCTAATTCATGAACCAAGTCAGCTGAACACTGCAGGGTTCAGAGAATCTTCCTTTATAATAGAGAGGGACCTAAACCGAAACTCACATTCAACTGTCCTCCCGCCCGCCCCTGCAATTCTTGGTGATGTATAGATCTGAATCCACATCCGAATTTTTTTTGCTCAGACACGCTGCTACTTTCTGACTATTCTCCTAGAACCTAAAGTTGTTGAGACTTTTACAGTCAAGCATAATCTCACAAGGGTACAATACAACTTCAAAGAAGCGGACCTCCAGTCTCTCCGTTTTATGGTTACCCCATTAAGCCACAAAATAAGCAGTAATTTTGAAAAGAAAGAAATTTCTTGAATGAATATACAAAGACTAAAGAGAAAATATGGATTTGAATAGCATCCAAATAGCTGTGTAATTGCTGTCAGTTTTCTTTTGTTTTCTGATTTTGCTTTGCTCTGTAAAATCTATTCTCTACTCTGTGAAACTGAACACAGGGTGAAAACTGAATTCTAATATAGTTTATCTCAATTACCTGTTCTTGCACATGTTTGGCCTTCAGGAATAAAGCTCAAGTTCTTGCCTTATTGCATTTCAGAACCTGGAATGGTAAAAATAATCCTCATTTTTCTAAGTGCTTTACAAAACCAGGAAGGAGTAGCAGATTATCTTTGTGGATGTCACTTTTAATAAGGATCTGTGTGTAGGGTCATTTGGAACACAATTACCCATTAAAAGAACTGTAAATTAAATGAAAGTAAAATATAACAATCATGCAAATTATGATTAATTGCTCAGTCAAACCCAGAGGACTATTGCTATTAAAGGAGCTATTCCTTCACTTAATGAATATATTCAACGTAAATAACAAATTTTAAAAGAACCAATTTTAGTAACTGAGTTTTTCATATAAATCTATCCACTAGAAAATCTACATTATTTGTTTGTCTATATATTATCTGTATTGCTATCAGGAAAATTTAATTTAATTCAAGTTGTAGTTAAAAGTTGAGACTTTAATGCAATTGTATATCATCTATCTGTATTTAGAGCACCAATCATCATAGTGTGTAGGCACCAGTTTTTAGATATTTTATATAATTAATTTTGTCTCATTTTCCTCATCTGGTAAATGGGAATATTCACTTGTCAGACAGGGATATTGTGAGCTAATGTCTAGATAGTGCTATGAACACACAAAATGGTATATGAATGCAAACATTAAGGGTTTGCAATCTAGATTTGCAAAGGAGACTTAGGTGTTGCAATACTTAAATCCCCAGGCAGCCTTCCACCTAGTGGAATTCACACCCTTGAGTTAGGTGCCCAGGCTCCTCACAGGTTGCATACTGAGCATAGAATCACCTAAGCAGGACTGTATTTCAGAGGAAAAGGGCAATCTTAGGGCCCAGATTATACAACAACATTTAAGAGCTCAGTTTCCTCTGATCTGGGCCTCACACACCTGATTGACAAGGAGGAAGGCACCTTTCTATGCTTGGAATTCCCAGCTATGATCCTTCTCCTGGAGTTAGGTGCCTAAGCCACATCAGCTCTTTCTCATGAAAAAATGATACACAGAGCCAAGTCTCACTGGTTAGGGCACTCACCTGGGATGTTGTAGGGTTGGCAACCCTTCGAGATTGGCCTGGAATCTCCAGGAATTAAATATTAATATTTAATTAAAGATTGTCATGATTAAATCTCCAGGAATATGTCCAATCAAAATTGGCAACTCTAGTGTGGGACACTTGTTTGCAAATCCCTGATTTGGTAAGGACCTGAATCCAGGCATCCAACCTTCCGGATGAGTGCCCTAACCAGCTGGCTATTGGTGTGTGGGTCTCTCTCAAATGCTCCTGGTGAAGCTGTTCCACTTTTAATTTATTTAACACATAATATATATGTGTGTGTGTGTGTGTGTGTGTGTGTGTGTGTATTAAATAAATTAAAAGTGGAACAGCTTCCAGCTTCACCAGGAACATTTGAGAGAGACCCACATATAATATATATATATACCCATGGCTCGATAACTCACTGGTTAGGGCACTCTGGTGAGAGCCCAGTTCAAATCCTGCAACAATGGGGTTAAGTCCCTGCTCCAAATCAAGAAGAGTGGAGATTGAAGTTGGAGTTTCCCACAGCTCAGCTCAGTGCTCTAACCACTAGGCTGTCAGTTACTGGGACACAGATGTGCACCAGACAGCACCAAATGCTCCCAACCTGCCTGCCTCTAGGTGTCTTTTGTGGGTTAAGCATGCTAAGAAAGCACACCTACCAGATCAGGCTCTGTAGGCAAGCTAGGTGGGGGAACACCTAGTTTGTGAAACTCATCAGGGCTTTGGCATGTGCTAGGGCTTGGAGCAGCTTGTTAGCTGTGAGGTGGTATCAGGACTTAAGAGGCTTTGCACATGTTTCCCAGGAGAAACCTATAGAGATTGAGGTGCCTGCAGGGATAGACTGTAGCTGAACTAGGGTTTTGAAGATCTCAGTAGTACCCAAATGTTAGACTTAGAGCAACATCAATGTACACTAGGGAACGTTTAGTGCAGATCAGCAAGGTCCACATACACAGTTAGCATATGGCATACTGGATCACTGTTAGGTTTTACACCCCATCTTGCTGCACAGTACTTATTCAGAGATGCCCTCAGGGTCTAAACAGACAATTTGGCACTCAAGTCACTTCTGAGGCCCTCCAATTTAGAAAAATTGCGATTAGTGACTCAAGTACTTAGAATTAAGCATGTGTTTACATGCTTTGTTGGACTGGGGCCAGAGTGCTTAGTTGCCCTCTTTTACGGATAACTCCTTGGAAAAGTACATCACTCAGTAAGAACTGACACAAATCCCTGCTGTAATTATACATTGTAACTAGAACTGGACCTGAACTAGATCTTTGGATCCAAATATCCCTGACTTGGGAGGATTGGGGGGGGGGGGGAGGGGAGGATTCAGATCTGAAATGGGATTTGAACTTTGCTACACAGTTTCTCTCTAATTGAGATGAGTTCCTGTGAATTCTCTGAAAGCTTGGCCCTATTGTGCACCTAAAGGTATCACTAGATTGTGCTGTAGAACAGTGTTATTCATTATTGGTGAAAATCCAACCTTTGGTAACATTAAGGGTATCATATTTGTGATATAAGAGGTAGCCTAAAACAGTTGAATTATCTGTTTTAAGTGGACAAAATGTTTATAACAAACAAAAGTGAATTACACATTTTAAATACAATGTGAATTTAACAAGAGGAATATTAAACAGGATTAACAGTCAATCAGACTAAACAATTTATATCGCAATATACATATTCATAAATTATGAAGCAACCATGGTTTGGGGTGGAGTAAAAGGATTCTGGAACTGAACTGAAGGAGACAAACTAAAACTGTGAGAGCTATAAGGAACTGAGGAAACTCTCGAGCAACTGTCAAATAGAACAACAGGGACAAGGAACTGAGCCGATCCTTTCCCGAGAATCAGGGACTGTATGTGTGAAAAATAAATGCTTGTCATAATTTTCTAATTAGAAGGGGCTAGGGATTTTATTATATCTTTACAAGACATAATGCTTATGCCATGGTAAAAGGATTACAAATGTCTGCAACTGTAAATATATCTGATTTTTTCCTTAATCTCAACTATTTTAATATCTCATTCCTTATTTGCTTTTAATTAACAAAGAAAAGCATGTGTCCTTCCAGAAGTTAAAAACTGAACCTATTAGAAATATTGTATAACATATGTTTTGTCAAAAAAACTAAAGAAATATAGATGGGTTATGTAAAAGAACATTACATACCTTAAATAATATTTGTAAGAGATAAAACTGTGCAAAGATTAATTAAATCACAGTAAAAATATTTTGTAACAATACAACGCATAGGTTTAAAACTGTCCCTAAAGATAAAAATCCAGTGGAGATGTCAAGAATGTTGCTATACTTTCAGAGGAGGGAAAAGATGCTATCACTGCATATTTTTTCATTTTTTGTTAAGAATGTGTTGTCAGTATCATCTTCACATGATTAGGAGCACTTAACTGAACATTACCTACTTGTTATGTAATAATGTCTTGTTAGTTTTAGCTAGCAATCAGAATTAGATAGGTTCAGTGCTCCTGATTATTGCAGTGACTTTTGCAAGATATTTCAGCCATAATATGACAAGTTTTTCTTACACTTCTAAAGTGTCTTTCATCTGTATCATTTGCAAAGAAAAAGTCATTAACTGCAGAGCTCATTGGTGAGAGCACTGTTGTAATATACTCTAAAAGGCAAAAGTGATGAATCATTCATCTATTATTAAATGGATTTGCAGGTTTCTCCTAGAGAAACATGACCTCTTAACAAGGATTTCTCAAGTCTGAACCTTGCTTCTGTCTTCTTTGTCGCAGATCTACTTTACTTTTGTTGATATACAACAGCATAATTACTGTACAAATTAATATAACGTTCAGCAGGACATAGTCTAAGCCATTTTGAAATATATATATGCATGTGCTGCTCTGCCTGAATACATTATAAAACTATTCAGTATGTGACAAGAAATATTTCTAAAGGTAGATATGTCCTGGCACTCCAATAATTAGGTTCATTGAGTGGTTCATTAAGAAATGTGAAAGTTGCTTCTTCCCTCTCCATCTACTTTCACTTGTGGGTAGGAACTTTATATTTTTTAAAGATGTGTTTCTTTACATTAGCTGCTCACACATACAGAGATTAAATATTGAATTTTTGGGGTGAAAATTGTGTGACTGGATAAAGCAGGTATTTAACAAAGCATACAGTTCATTAGACACTAATTTAATAATACATATGCAGTACATTTGATTAAATCTATCTGATTTAGTCAGGGATGTACTGCTAGTATTTTAAAAAGGAACTCCCACAAACATTTTCTCCTTTGTTTGTGGAATGAAGGGTATGTGCACCCCTAGGTAAGAAGGCTGGGAGACTAGGGAATGTGTGTATTTGTTTTCTCAGTTAAATAGAAACATTTTCTCTTACCGAAGGATGGAGGTAGCCAGGGCATGTGCTTGGGGCGGCACCTGGAGGGGGGCGGCGTGGCGCTCTGGCCCGAGAGCGGGGCCGCAGCAGGCTCGCCGCCCTCCCCTGGCGCTCTGGCCGCCGGGGAGAGCAGAGCCCCGGCCGGCTGGCCACCGGGGAGAGCGGAGCCCCGCCCGGCCTCTCTGCCCTCCCCCCGGCGCTCTGGCCGGTTGGGGAGAGCAGCCCGCAGCCGGGCTCGGCACCCTCCCCTGCCGCGCTCCCTGCGTGGGGGGGGGAGGGTGGCGGGAGGCTTTTTTGCCGGGGGCAGCAAAAAAGCCAGAGCCGGCCCTGGAGGTAGCACCACTTAATAAACAAATTTGTATTATATTCACTTACTGGAAATGTTTATATTTAGTTCCTGAAAAGCAGATCATCATCAGAGAAAGTAATACTCAAAGACGAGGCACTGTTGGAGATTGAGGTATCAAAAGAAGAGGTGCTGGAACAAAATGGTAAATTAAACAGTCAGTCCCCAGGACACTTCCAAGAGCTATAAAGGAACATAAGAATAAGGTGGCTAAACTGATTAAAAAAAACAACAAGCTCTCATTAAAATCAGCTAATATCCCATAGGTCTTGAGGGTAGCACATATTGTACCTATATTTAGCAGAGGTGCTTAGATGATCCTAGAAATTACAGACCCTCAGTAATAGCTAAATTGGTTGAAACAACAATCTGAAATCAAATTATAAAGCATCTAGATGATCTTTATATTATAGTGTTGACTTCTCTAAAGGAACATTGTGTCTCTAATCTAATTGATTAGAATTCTTTGAGAGTATCAGTAAAATGGTGAATGGTATACAAAAGATATTTGGGCTTTCTAAAAGCCTTTGGCAAAATCCCTTGCAAGAGGCTATTAAAACTAAGGAGTCATAGGGAGCGAGGTAAAATTCTTTCATGGGTCAGAAACTGGATAAAACACAGAAAACAGAGCATGAATTTTCAACCTGGCAAAATGTTAACAGTGAGGTGCTACAAGAATTGGACCCAGAGCCACTGTGGTTAAATATGCTATATTCATTAGTGGTCTGGGAAATGCATGATATTTGCAAATGACAAAAATTATGTATGCTAAGAGTAGAAAAAAAATTGAGGCACTCCAGAGGAACTTAATAAAGATAGGTAAATGACCCAATGGCAGTCGAAATTCAATGCTTGACAAAGGAAAAATTACACTTATTGGAAAGAATAATTTGAACTACTGGTAGGCATTGCTGGATTCTCAACGAAATGTATCCATTGAGTTAGTAAAACTATCTGGGGCTTAGTGTGGACAGAGAGCAAATATTGCTTATTGTGCAGCAGTGGTTCAAAAAATAAACAATGGATGGAACAGAAAATAATACTGTAAATAATTTTATGCCAACATGTAAATTGATGATATGCCATCACCTTGATTCCTGCATTCAGTACTACCAACTCTATCTCAAAAAATAATGCAATATTAGAAGGTTCAAAGATGGGCAACAAAAAAGGTTATAAGACATGGAAAGACTTCCATATGTGGAGGCTCAGAAGATTAGGGTTGTTTAGTTTGAGAGGACATGAACAACAATAATGAATGAGAAAGAGAGAGAGAGAGAATCAGTCACTTCTAATTATCCTTTCTCAAAATAAAAACAAACGAACAAAAACCAGCCAATGAAATTGAAAGGAAATACATTCAAAATATCATTGAGTCCAGGAATTTAGCAGAATTTAGAACAGGATTAGCCACTTACACAGATAAAGCCATGGATACATCAAACAAGATAAAACATATAAGGCATATAAACCCTAATGCTTCAGAGCCTAAATTAATCATTAATTGTTTGAGATCAAAAAATATTTTATTGGCAGGTAACTCCACAGTTCTCCAGTATAGGAATTCTTGCACCTTCCTCTGAATCACTGAGTCCTGGTTATTGACAGAGACAGTGTATTAGACTAGATGGATCTCTGATTTGATCAATATGGCAATTCCTATGCACTTATATTACTATAACCTTTCTGGTAGTCATGGCTATCTAGTTCATTACCTGCAGCAAATTCATTGAGCTATGATTTTTTAATGTTGTCACATTGTTTAGTTTAATCAAAGAGAAAAGCCTTTGTTCAATAAAGGGATGTTTTTCTCTTAATCATTGAGGCCTTATTCATATATAAGTAGTTTTTCAGCCTCCTAGTAGTACTTTGAATTTTTGACATATGGAAAAATTGAATTACGTCATTTCACTATGTTGTCACAAACACATGCAAACCATGGGGGGAAAATGGTTTGCTTGTAAAACTAAACAGCGGCCATCAAATCATGGAGGACCCAGCCTGGAAATCAATAGGAGTTTGCCTGAGTAAATTGAGGGTCTGATTCTGTGAAGAACTGAGCACCCTCATCTTACAGTAATGGCACTTAGCAATTCACACAATTGGGTTCTTTGTCAAAATATTAGCAAGTTTCAAATCTGGAAGTACTGTACACAATACCAGACAAACAGACTCAATGCAAAAAACTATAATATCTGGACAGCCAAGAAAACTAATGTCAATATTTTGAATAGCTAGCAAAATTTCTAATAGCTGATTAATCTTTCAGAAATCACTGAATAATGAACATGCTTTCACTGAAACAAAATAGAATAAGGTTAATTTTTGATGCTGACTTTGGTGAAACATAACCAGGATAAGCCTGAAATCATGTGACATAATGTGATAAAAATCCTCCAATGATCTGGTACAGTTCAGAGAGCTGAATATAACTGTAAAAAGAGAAAATATCTAGCTATGTTAAGAGAGTGACAATATTGCAAATTATCCATTGACTTCAGTGTTACTACACAAAGAGTAAAGACCTGATCAATTCCATTAAAGTCAGTGGAAAGACTCCCACTGTTTTCTATAGGGGCTGTATCAAAGCATAACTGTCTACTCATAAATAAATGTGTGTGGTAGAATCAGGCCCATAGTGCAAGATGTTGTTTATGTAAGCATATGTTCCTTAACACCATAGCATCTGAGTGCCTCTCATATATTTGAAAATAGAAATAATATAATTCTTTCTTTCCAGCCCGTTGGAGAAATAGCATGACTAGGTTTTCAGGGGGGGGGGGGGGGGGAAAGCGGGGTGAGGTTAAAAAAAAAGTGTGTTTGTGTGTTATATACCCACTTTGTGTGTGTAGGAAGCATGTAGTGAGGGAAAGCTAGTTTTGCATTTAGTTAGGAATGATGGAACAATTTGTATAGTGATGGGTGCTAAGAGCCGTTGAACCAAACTGTAAACCCTGTATATAAGGGAAACCACTTCAAGCCAGGGAGTATGGCAGCATCCTCAGCACCTATGCATTTAGTGATAAAATGGAGTGAAGTCCATGGTTATTCTTTTTCACTTGGGAGTAAATTCTGTATTCTGAATCCATCTCCTCTGAAAAGTCTGTTTCCCACAATACTCCAGTTTCTAACTTTCTACCTATAATCACATGTGCATGAAAATGATAGAATTTATGAACATTTCTGTATGCAAATCAACCATAGAAAACAACAAATTCTCATTTGCGTGAACAAATGAGAGTGCATATAATTGTATGCACAAGTGTACTGCACATACACTAAGGAGCAAATCCCATCCCTAGTGCCCAGTATGAGGATCTTGGGTAGAAAGATCTGCAGGGGGAGGGCAGGAATCTTCATACTAAATGTCAGAGCCAAGATCCTGTTGACTCCTCTATGTAGGGTGACCAGACAGCAAGTGTGAAAAATCGGGACGGGGGTGGGGGGTAATAGGAGCCTATATAAGAAAAAGACCACAAAATCAGGACTGTCCCTATAAAATTGGGACATCTGGTCACCCTACCTCTATGTGGGGAGGGAGGAAGAACCAGAGGTGCACCTGCTTCTTTTCTGCCTGCTGTCTACTCCCTGCAAATGTCCCTTGCCAGCCTTTTACTGTGTGGAAAACTGACCCATGGGTAGGCTCCATGCTCCAAGCAGGGTGCACACTCCGAGTAGTACCACCATAGATTGTGTTCCCTTTGCATAGTTGAACCATACTCCTGCCAAGGGGCTTGTTTTACCCACAGAGGTAAGGTCAGGATCTGCCCTAACGTAGGCCAGGCTGAAACCCCTTTGAAAATATGCATGATAAACTTTTCAGTTGCGGAGTCCAGAAGACATGTAGTTCCTTTTTCTTCACAGAGAGGTTTCACTCTCTCTTTCGTTAGTTCTGTGTGAGTGCAGCTATGCCTGAGAGGAGACTTCCATTACATTTGAACTCAGTGATAGAGCTTCTGCTATGCTTTCTTGGAACCTTCATCTGCCTATTATTTCAGATAAATAATTAATATTTTTAGTTAATTTTACTTTTTGCCAGTTTTGACAGTACAATTTTATTTTATTTTTTAATGGGCGGAGTCTCTATGCAGGGCTAAATGCAGTCTTTCTGACTTGTTCAAGGGTTTCCAGTGATTACTAAAGGCTTTCAGTTCATTATTGTGATGTGCATGCAGGGGAGGCATACTCTGCAGCAATTCCTCTGCATACATAAAAAAGAAAACAAACATAAATAAGTCTTAATGCAGAGGTGTTATCAGCAAAGCCCTAAAATTGCCACAATGTCAGTTCTAGGATGAGAATTTTGCTCATGGCAAGAACCAAAACAAACCGTATACACATAGTTACATAGGCAATCAATAATAATTATCCCTCCAGTTCCACACAAAAGAAAGGAGATGGCATTTGAAGCTTGTATATTGGATTATTTCCCCAGCATCTGTTTCTAATGGCATTTGGGTAATGTCAGGGGTATAAGTAATGCCAAAAGTTGGAGGCCAATCAGCACATGTCATTAGTTAGGCTGATGATGCAAAGGAATGGGAACAAAATAGCAAGTGAAAGTGATCACAAGTCAAACTGAATTACTTATTTAACATTTCTCAAGCTGTTACCAAAGCAGTTAAACTGCTCAGATGACATTTCTCAAGCAGTCATCATTTGTCTCAAAACAAGCATTTATGTTTTGTCTAACTAGTTTAAATGAGGGGAGAGTCAGACCTTTTTTTTTTTTAATTTAATTGAGGCGGATTCTCCAGTACAACCAAACTTTGCTCAGAGAGGGGAGCCGCAGAAAGCTGATTACTCCTATATCCTTAGCCATTTGGCAGGACAGCAGCTCCTCAGGGAGAATCAGACGCAGCAGAGCTCTGTTCTGCCATGATGCCTTCCCTCCCTATCATGCCCATCCCCATCCTCCAAATAGTGGGGCAAGGGTGCTTGTGAAGGAGGTGGCAGAGCTGCCTTGACAACATTTCTGCCTGTAAAGAGTTCCCAATTCTCCACTAGCCATTTCTGGCTGCTTTACAAACCCAAGAATCGGATCAACCTTATTTATGCCCCTGATAATAAGCATTCCTTATACAAACATTGCAATCTTCTTTAAAGGGAAGTAGCAACTCTATTTACCGTACTCTTTTTCAAAATAATGTCAGCCAACAAGGAGCTATAAATCAGCAATTCATCATAGCTGCTGATGGTGGATGTAGTGTAGACATACCTAACCATTTTCTCATGGAATGGAAAACAGCAATTTGTACTTTGGCTTATTTTCTGACCTGGTACTATTTAAACAAAAAACAAAAACAAAAAACCACCCACAGTCAAAAGGCATTTCTTCTGCAAAACCAGGTTTTTGCTTCCTGAACTGAAAGTAAAGCAACTGCAGTAGAAGAGGAGAACATTAAAGAGTAACTTGCTGTGTCTCTTGTTCTTGAGTACCTCTGTAATATAGACAAATCATAGCAGTGGATTCCTCATCCTCTGATGCTTTATTTTCAGGTATCTGTATTTTGTTTTTACTTCTTCTGATACTGAATGCCACCTTTCCAGAGGTTCTCTTTCCCCTTGTATTAACACTTACAAGTTTACAACAATATTTTACAATATGTTTTGAGTGATGATGCACAAAACCAAACAAGCAGCACTATCTACTCTTCCCGCAGTAATGTATATGAAATAAACATGTAATTTAATACATAGTGTGTTTCTTGTGAATAACTATTTTTCTCAATACATTTATTCTTTATAATAAACAAAATGTGTATTTCCAGTGCAGTTGAAAATTCAGTTTATCTAATGTAATTGGATGACCCTTACTTGGGGCCAAATCTTATCTTTTGCCTGAGGCCTACATAACACAGTTTGGCACAGGGTATGTTCCCTATGGACTGAGGGAAGAGAAAACCTCCTTATCCCCACCTCTGGCTGCAGATAGTATTCTCTACTAATATTGTGCTCCTGCCCCATAGGTATCAATGACCAGCAAGTTCATATTGTGGCCTTATCTACCAGCCCTAACCCCTCCTCCTCCATGCTCCCAAGTCCAATTGCTTGGAGAACTACAACAAACTGCACTCCCCCCTCCTCTGGCACACTCACATATAACCGCAGAGCTGGATTTCATTGCAAACAGAGGATGGAGAACATCCAAGTCACATTCTCTTTTCATTTACACCACTTCTGCATTAAACTGACTTGGCAGATTTTATCTGAGTGGCCCCTGATTCACTCTGGTGTAAGAGAAGAAAAGAATCAGTCATTCCATGCAAGTTCCCTCATCCTTTCCCTAACTGTTCTCTTTCATCTTGGGATCTCTGCAGCTTCAGAGAAGTGTATATGATCTGTTCTGTGACAACTTTCTCTTTAACAGTTGTGAAGGTTGATGGACATCAACACATATTATAAGTACGTTTTCAGCTGCTATGTGCTAAGTATCAGTCATGCAGCTCCCATTTTCTCTTGCAATAATCACTGTGAGCTTATTTTCCACACTTGCCGCTCAAAGTATGATCCTTAAAGTTAAATCTTTTATGGAACAGTCCTAAAGAATATTTTAGCCATCCTATAGAATTTAAGAGAGAATTATATTCCCTTCTGGAGAGTAGTTTATTAAACCTATACAAAGAGCATAATCCTCTATTAAATGTGATTGGTTTTTTTCAATGGTTTTATGGAAGTTATCCTGTAATAATTCTATAGCACCTTATTGATTTACTCTTATTAAATTCTGAAGAACTTGTCCAAAAATAACAGTTTAAGTTCTAATTATTATGCTGTAACTTAATTATTGAGTGTATAGTTCCTCAAGACGATACATACAAACTTCTACTGGGAACTGAAGAAAATAACTATTTTGAATCTATTTAATTAATCTGTAGACTTCATGATAATGACTCTTACCATTATTTTACCTAAAGTATAACATTCACCAGCTTATTATCAAACTCCCTCTTAGTAATAACAACCAGCTCCGTCATCCATTACCACTGAGCCAAACATCACCATCGATGATCGAGACTGAACAAGCATCAATCACTTGACATATATTGGCAGTTCCATCTCAAGTGACATTTCCCTGGATCAAAAAATGTCAAACAGAATACAAAAAGCAAGCCAAGCCTTCAGAAGACTTTGCAATAGGATGGTCAACCAGCATACCGTCGACAAAATTGATTATATACAATGCAGCAGAGATAACAGACCATTTACCTCAGAAACACTAAAGCAACTTAAAAAAAATTTGCTTGTGCTGTCTCCATTCTAATATGAAGGTCCACTGGGGAGAAAGTACATCCTTGAAAGAGCAAAAACTACAAGCACTGAGACAATGATCATCAAAACTCAGCTTAGATGGACGGGTTATGTTATCAGAATGGGGATGACAGATTCCAAAATAAAATTTTCTATATTGAGCTCAAACTTGGAAAGCACAGGAATGGTGGTCAAAGACACCGTGAAGCAGTATCTCCCCTCAAGAAGGATAAATATTGACAACTTTGAAGACATAGCTACAGATGGATCAGAATGGAAGGTATAAATGCTTTGAGGCAGAGAGATGCAAAAAACTGAATGAAAAAAAGGGTCAAGCATCGTACTAAGTCTTCAGTGTGAGTGTGCACATTCCTGTGCAATATCCATTCATGATCTTGATCCTCAAGAATCAGACTATACCGCCACAAGAAAACACACATGATGCCACAATGTCATTGTCAGATACTGATGTATTTACTTGTAAATATTCCTATTAAACACACACACTGAGTTAAAAAAAAAAAAGAATTGGCTCATTTTTTATTTATTTATTTTTAATACCTAGAAAAAGAGAGCATGAATAGAAAGGAAAAAGAAAACTGATGGTTTGAGAGGAACTGAAAGACTGAATTTTTTTCCTTACAACTGCTACAAGAACTGGAAGAGATTAGAGAGCAAAGTTATTCTTTCTATTTCTTCAGTTTGTGCATTTGATGGGGATTTTGTAAAGTAATTTTTCCTTGGCTCTCCAATATGGTAAATTATTTATGTAGTCAGTTTTCTCTGGGTCTTCCACACAGCAACAGGTGAGAGAAAAATCTCTCTCTCATATGAGAGAGAGAGAGAGAGAGAGAGAGAGAGACACCTATGTGAGAAAATGTGATTGCAAAATTGGCAAGGGGACCGTATTTTTTTTTAATCAGTAGATATCAAGTTGACAGTGTCTTTTTAAATATGTAGAAGAAGGAAAAATCCTTCACTAGAGCACACTGATTTTATTTTCCACACACTCTCGAGCAGCCAAACAAACACATAAAGGCTATCCCATGTTGAAGATATAAAAATAAAGTAATAGTAATAGTATGGGTAAATTATTGTGACTAGGACACACAGATACCTTAAAGAATCTCAGGAAAAAGGGGTAATGATATATTCCACTTATTTATCCTATCACGGTTGCTGCCTGCTAGCTAGCTTTACCTTTGAATCAAGTGACAAAGTCATTCTTTTCTCAGGCAGCCAGCACTCAGTGTTGTTCAGAATCCAGAAAACACATACGTGCCATGTGAAGCAATAATATAGACACTCAAAATAATCATTTATAGTACTGGCCCAGATATACTAGATCACTCAGCAAATACTGACACGAAGCCTAAGTAATAACTACTATACTTAATTATAGGGATCAGATCAGTCAGAAAAAGATGACTGCCTAAATTCTTGCTCATAATTGATCGGAAATACCAAGTTATTAAAACTATAATCCTATGGCAAACGTAGTTTATTCAAGAGATTACTACTTTTTTGCTTTTATCCTTTATCATATGTGAGAGAAGTATACCAATGTCCTGTCTCTTCGTGGGTTTGAACAAGTGAAGTACAAGTTTCACATATTAGTGATTTAATTTACTTAAAAAGAATCGGGGGGGGGGGAGGGATTGAATTGGACTGCAATCTCTGACATTGAAATGATCTTATATTGATATGGCGACACTGATGCAACCAAGAATTAAGATGTTTATTTGGACAAGGTAGATATTTTGTCTTTTCATGTGACTATTCCAACTTAACTGTTTTTGGTGGAAGAGGAGGAGTGTGTTTTTATTTAGATTTTGTTGTTGCTCTCTGAAGTACATTTCCTTGTAAGTTACATCAAAGAATGTCTCAAAATCTGAGCACCTGGATTGGCTGTTGTGACAAAATTATCAAAAGTGCCACTTCCTAAAATACTGGACCATAGCATCACTTCAGAGGACTGTAGAGGCAAGGTAGCCGTTCAAATGGTAGCCATTAGTGGATATTTTTAACTTATGCCAGCTTTGATATAAGTAATGCATGTCCCAGTGAGTAAAACTAAAGTGAAATGATCACAGAGATAAGTTATAAGAATGGTTGTTTTTACTAAGAGGGAATTTGATAATGAAATGGCCATTTTTAAGGTCATCACTATCCTAAGTCAGTTGTAGCAGAATATGGTAAATTAAATCAGTGGCCAGAATTTGGAAAGTCAGGTCCTATTCATCATGGCATTTCTCCAGTTTTACACCAGTAACTCCACTGACTTCAAGAGTTACAGTAGTATAAAACCGGAGTGGTACCATGATAAATGAGGTCCTTAATATTTATTACTGGTTACCACACTGTGACGCTACAGCATTTCCCTGTAGCTGTGGTAACTCAAACACTGTGCTAGGTCATTGGTCACAGGTGTTGTATGTTTAAATAAAATATATGCATTATCACGCTGGGGATCATGACCCTCACAAAGCTGCGGACAGGTTTTAGGGTGTCAACCACCATTCCTTTCTTTCTAACTAGATGTGAGGGAGTGCTCATATTTAACTTTTTTCTAGTGTAATAGAGAGTAATAGTATGGACAGAAGTTAAAGGCCACTGAGCTGTTACAGTTATGTAATAGGAAAAATGATGTAGGATAGAAAATGTGTAGTCTTCTAAACATACGTACTGCACTTATTTGGATTTTTCCCTACATCTGGTAAAATTAATTAACTGGCACATTTCTACAAGTTTCCTCCTTCCTGACACTCATCACTGCCCAATTACTGTACTATTCTAAATTCCCATAATGCCAGTGCAAAAGATCATCAGCCAGCTCTGTGTTTCTCAAACACTTGAGCACGATTAGTGGTTGCACTCAGTATGAAATATTCATAATTCTGACCTTCACAATAAGTATTTCTTAATTAACACATCAGACAATGTTACCAATGCCAATTGCAGAAGGTCCCTCCCCCCTCTTTTTGCAACAGTAATGTAGGTACAGTCAGAATGCAATGGCAAACAAAAGCTGAAAATTACTGTAACTGTAGCTTCTCTTTCAATGAGAGACGGGTAGGTCTGACAGTTGGCCCTATTTATATTTGGCTTTATTTATGTTAATAATTTTGCTATTGGTAATAAAAATCATCTCTTGGCATTAACAACAGCACATAAAAAAAACGGGAACATAATATTCTACAAACATTTGAAATGCATAAATGCCCAAAAGGGAGAAGAATTGTTCAGTGTGATACATGGGGTATGTCTAGAGGATATAAGTGGGTTTGGCCACTGTGTGCCAGAAGACAGCCATCTGGGAGTGGTCCTAATGACGACAGAATTCTGGCTTACTCATAAAGCCATTCAAATTTCAATTGTTTAAATCTCTTGAGTCTAATTTTTAGGAATATAATTTCCTCACAGGAAATAGCAATAAGTGTAAGGACCATGGAAGCACAATAGTCTTGACCAAACTCTGAAAATGTGAAGAAGGTACATAGGGCCAGATTCTCTTACAGTTTGGCTCCTCTGTGCCATTCAGACAATGTAAAGGGACAAGAATCTGACTGTAACTGGCTAATCACATGAAAATCCCCCTAGTAGGGGGAAGCTTTCGGCTGACATAAAGCTCATGAAGGCAGTTCCTGTGCTAATGTTCCACCACCTCTCAGCTAGCATATGGTCTCTTAGGAACAATAGATAACTGCTGTAAATTTAGATTTCTTTAGCTTTAAAATACTATAATTTACTCTAAGGGTGGGGCTGGAGCAGTTGCAGCAGCTGAATTAGGGAGTGCTACACTCCTACAGCTAGTGGATCTTGGCACAGGAGAGAAGCTAGCCTATAAAGTTTTAGGCTTACCCTATTACTACTAGCAGTTTGTTCTGGCTTTGTGGATATAGCTATCAACTCTATTTGTTAGTTGACAAGTGAAATTTGTTTTTATAGATTCTTGTCAAAAAGCTTTCAGGAACTCAAATCACAGTTGACAACTGTCCCAGTATTAACCTTCCCTGATCCTCAGAGAGTACTAATTTTGAATATACTGTATTTTCCGGCGTATAAGACGACCTTGTAACCCAGGAAAATCTTCTAAAAAATCGGGGGTCGTCTTATACGCCGGGTGCTGAAACTTCCGAGCCGGACTGGAGAATCTGCGGTCACCGCATATGGTGGGGGGAGCTCAAAAACGGCCGCGGCCGCATCAAAGCAGCAAGGGCTGAGCAAGCTGCAGGCGTCCGGGACGCCCGGGGTATGGCAAAAAGAGAGAAAGCGGTGCTGTGCCCAGAAAAACACGCCTCTTTCACCCGTCTGGCCCGCCCTTGTATCCTATTACCTCCTTCTCTGCCTCTCAGATCTCGCTCCTGAGGACTGCAGTGAAGTGGCGCAGGCGCGCATGTGCGAGATCTGAGAGGCAGAGAAGGAGGTAATAGGATACAAGGGCGGGCCAGACGGGTGAAAGAGGCGTGTTTGCGCTACCGCTCTGATAGTCTTGGAGACAGGGAGGGCTGGGCAGGCAGGGAGAGCTGACCAATCGAAGCAGGCTTTGTATACAACAACCAGCCAATCGCCGGTAAGGTACATCGCTTGCCGTGATTGGCTGGTTGAGGTATACTGGGTACCACATACAGTACAGCACCAGTATCTGTACCTGTTCATACAGTATAGCACCAGTACATACAATACAGTATACAAATGTCCAACAGTCAAAACCCCATCATGGCTCCACCAGCAAGAAGAAAGAAATATGAAGCCAGTTTCAAACTTAAAGTTGTAAACTTTGCCATGGAACATAATAACTGCGCTGCTGCAAGACAATATGGAGTAACAGAAAAGATGGTTCGGGACTGGAACGCAAATGAAAAAGCATTAAAGAGTATGCCAAGGGGTAAGTGTGCATTAAGAAGAGGCACCCCACATTGGCCAGAACTCGAAAAACATGTAGCAGACATGGTGAATGAGCATCGCCAAAATGGTTATGTAGTGACACGAAATAAAATACGTTTGTTTGCACTTCAGTGGGCCAAATCTAACCCAGATCACAGCAACAGATTTAAGGCCACTGTATCCTGGTGTACTAGATTCATGGAAAGGCATAATATGGTACTGAGGCAAAAGATGAAAATTGCCCAAAAATTACCTGCAGATCTTGATAGCAAAGTAAATAGTTTCCATCGATACATAATACAACAGCGCACTAAACATGGCTATGCGTTAAGTAGTATTGGAAATATGGATGAAACTCCAATGAATTTTGATATGGTTGGAAATAAAACTGTCCATCAAAAAGGTGAAAAAACAATTTTAATTAAAACAACAGGACATGAGAAGTCCAGTTTTACAGTGGTACTAGGATGCACAGCTGATGGCGCCAAACTGAGACCAATGATTATTTTTAAAAGAAAAACAATGCCGAAACTCAAGTTCCCTGTTGGTTGTTTTGTACATGTGAATGAAAAAGGCTGGATGGATGAAGAAGGGGTAAAGCTATGGCTTGATAATGTATGGAGCAGGCGACCAGGTGGACTTATTCAAAAATGTAGTCTACTGGTGTGGGATATGTTCAGGGCTCATTTAACTCCCAGCACCAAGCAAAGGCTTGCAAGACTAAACACAGATGCGGCAGTTATTCCTGCAGGATTGACATCGTTGGTACAGCCACTGGATGTGTGCCTAAACAAGCCATTTAAAGATCGCATTCGAGAACAGTGGAGTGAATGGATGGTTAGCGGCGAAAAGTCATTCACAAAAGGAGAAAACATGCGTGCTCACAGTTGGATGTTTTGTGCAAGTTTGTCATAAAAGCCTGGAATGATATTGATGCAGAAACAGTAATCAAGTCTTTCAAGAAGTGTGGCATATCAAATTCATTAGATGGTATGGAGGACGACTACTTGTGGCAAGATGAAGAGGAAGCCGAAGCTGAGACCACACCATCTGATACGGAATTCGATCCATACAATGACTGCCTTACAAATGTATCACAAGATGTCATTGATGTACTTATGATATCAGATGACGAACAGGAGGATTTTGAAGGCTTTTAAAGGGAAACTGTCACGCCAGCAAAACCTGTAAAAATACCGTAGCTTGCAGTTATGATGGGCGTTGCTAACTCGCCAGGGACTTGCCCGGCACTTGCTCTCTCTCTATTGTTTGTTATCTTCCTCCTATCATCATCAGTTCCAGTTTGGTTGACAGCTTAGAAAACAAACAGCATGGCAGCTCCCATGGGTTTATTGTCTTATCCTTCCTTTCAGCTTTAGAGTGAATTAGGAAAAGTTTAATCCACTTGCACTGTTTTATGTTTACATGTTTGATGACAAACAGCCTTATGTTTATAACTGACAGTTTTCCTGCTAAGTACCTGCATGTCATAAGCATTTGAATTAAAATTACCATATTGAAATCAAATCTGATGTTTTTTTAATTTTTATTTGGTGTGCGTTGGAAGAGGGGTAGTCTTATACGGCGAGTATATCCCAAACTCTATATTTTAACTGGAAAAGTTGGGGGTCGTCTTATACGCCCAGTCGTCTTATACGCCCAGTCGTCTTATACGCCGGAAAATACGGTAGACACCAAGAGGGCAGGACAGCTGACATTTCTGAGTCCTCTCAGAATTACTTCCTGAGCCATGGTCTTTCCCATATAGGAGGAGCTTTGGGCACTGTCTCAAGTGTTGTGCAAAAATCACACACCCTGCACAGAAGCTTGGTTTGTGCGTAATACAATTATTGTTGTTTAATTATGCAACAATGTGCTCAGCATTTTGCATGACAGAGGAAGAGATTCTAGAGGACAAATATGTAATGGAGGATTTTGAAGAGACATTCTCTGGTGTGAACTTGATGCTATTTCATTTTAATGGTGCAGAGACAGCTTCTACTGACCTTGATGAGCATTTGTGGACCTCATGGAAGAAGCAAGGCTTAATCAAAAACACTTCTATATTCGTGAACTATAATGTTGTCATAAATCTACCAGCAATACCATGCTGTTATAAAGTGAGGAAACTTCTTGTTACATGTACTTATGATATCCTGATAATAAGTATAGGAAAGGAAATACAGTAAACAGATAAAATAAACAGATAAAATATCACATTTTATTAAAAGTCTGCCTCAATGTGTTCACACTCAGGAGCTCCAAGATTAATCAACTTTGATAGTAATGAGAATTCTATTAACAATAATCTTCAACAGCGGAATGAGCAGTCATTCACAAGGAAGGCATCTCTTCACTAAAAGTGGGTCATCTCTGTCAACAGAAGCATACTAATCCTGCTTTTACTGGAGACATTACACCACTGGTAAAAACCTTTGTTCTATAAAAAGAGCAAAAGAAACAGGGTGAAGGAGGGGAACTACAATTATTCTGGCCTAGTGCAGTAAAGAAGGAAAAGGTATATGAATGGCTGAGAGAGAAATGTTCAGGATGAGAAAAAAAAGGCCTCTTCCATGGTCCCCTCTAATAAACACATTTTCTGTTCTCTCTCAGTTGTTCTCAAAATGGGTAGATCTATCAAAGCAGCTCCATGATAAGATGCTAGGTGATCCAGAATCCTGATTAATGTAGTCTAGGGACCAGAGAAGGCTAATTAATTAGTTTTCAATATTTTTTTAAAAGGTTTTGCGAGGGGAATGTGTCTGAGATTTGTATAGAATTTAAGTGGTACAGATCAATTAAGATATAAATGGAGCAGCCCTCCAAGTGTATTAATATGGTGATAAGCCGGTACCAAATGATGAATGGTGAAGCAGTGGAGAACAGATTATTGCCAAGGAAAACTTAGCTTATTATGCTAACCCTCCCTCTCCACCACAGTGCTTCCCTCCAGCCCTACTAATGTTACATAGTGCACACAGTTGGTAAAGCTTATGCAAGACCTTTGCACCAGCCGAGAGCCTTTGGTGAAGCAGAGGAGTTTTGATTTGGGTCTACAGGCCCTCCCTGAGCCACCCTTTCAGCGTGTGAGAGAGCTAGGCCTTTACTTCATAACCATCCAGAGGGCATTTTTTAAAAACCTAATCACTTCAGCCAGAAAGGTCAGTGAACTAGGGACCTATCATCAAAAAAAGACATTGTTGCTATTTTATTTTTGTTAAGACCAACCTAGGCTAGTTTTAGAACTTATTTCTAATAGGAAAAATACTTAGAACAGTCATTGCTTTCTTTCTGTCCTTTTAATTATTCTTGAAAGATTTCCACCCCCTGTTGAGAGAGTTTTTAGAAAAGCAAACATTTCTAGCTATAGAGTGACTATTGTGATCATCTATCCTGACCTACTTTTCATTAACTTCTCTTACAAGGTGCATGCATGCTTAGAACTGGAGGAGGGATTCCTGGCTTAAGGCTACATGCCTGCACTAGTGCTCATCAGGCTAAAAACATAGTGTAGCTGCCCCAACTACATACCTCGCCAAGCCCCTAGGGCATGTACTTAAGTGGCTAGCCCCTTCTGCTGCTTATGCCAACACAGTTATATTGCTACTTTTTAGTGTGCTAGCTGTATCAGAGCTAACTAGATATGTCTCCTTGAATTGGAAATTACACCCCCAGCATGAAGCGTAGATGTACCCTTAGTCTTCACATCTCTTCAGCTCTGGACACATACTTCAGTTTTCAGTTTGTGCAGTACTTTGTGCTTACTCGTAGAGGGAGGCAACAATCAGTATGAGTCAAAAAAACAAACAAAACATAAGATTAATCTCTTCTGATGGGTAGTATGCAGGTTGAAAGCCTATTACGACTGATGTAGTAGCAGATACTCACTAGTATATTCATTCTTTTTGCATAATCCTACATAGAGATTGCATTTCCCATTTCAGATTTTAGATGGAGTATTGGAGTAATGTGGTACACAGATCCAAGCCTGAACATAGAGATAGATGACAAGATATGTGATTAGCTGTCTAATCGTAGGCTGAGCATTATAGTAGATACTTTTACAGAGCTATTTTTCAAATTAAAGAAACCTCACACTTTGAATGTATTGGTTTATTTATTCCTGGTAAGTGTGGGGTGATCAGGCTCATCAACCCATTTCTCCATCTTGAGAGTTTTACTCAAGCATAGCACAACAAGGTGCAACTTGTCAACAGAACCAAAAATTAGTGTACTAGAATATGTGCTGTTGAAATTGAGCTTCCGCTATCTGAATAGAACAGAATTTTCTATTTGATATCTATCAAAATTAGAAAGTTGTTCAATGTATCTTTATGAGCTGCACATATGATTTCAGAAAACAGCAAGACTAACATCTGGTTACCTTGCCTGCCATTTATTTCTGGTCCATTTTTTAATTTAGCTTTTAGTTCCTGTTAGCCACAGAGGTTCTTTCTATTACTTATTCCTTGTTTTAAATTGCTTCTCAATTCAATTTACAATTACTATTTCACAATCAGTCACATCATCTTTTTAGATTGATGGGTATGACTAGTGAATCAGCACTTGTATAATTCTTTGATTTATTCCCTTTTATCATAGATTATTAATGAAGCTGCAGAGGTGTGAAACTTGACTCCCGATAGCATTAGTGATCCTCTGTAGATCAGAGTATTTTAGTATGGTTTTAGGTTACTTTGATACATAGATATTACAAAATGAATGCAGTGTCAGCAGGCTTTTACACTAATACAAGTCCATAGGAGCATCTTTCCCTTGATATCTTACAATTACATATAATCTAGTGATATGTGCATACAGGACTGGCAGGTGTAAACCTCAAGTTTTAATTGCATTTCTGACACAATCTCCCTGTAGCCTAGAGAAAGTCATTTTTTCTGCATAGTTTGCCTATTTGTAAAATAATCATAGTACTTAAACACCTAAACATATTCGATTCAGTTGTAACACACCACTAATGGGGTTTTATATAATTACTTTTCTTTGTTCTACTTCTTTTGTCATAAGACCAGTTATTGCATATGTGGGGACATTCTCCACTGATTGATTCGGGGGTCTTGCCTGTTTAGAATAGTGTTTGAGTTTTAACTTCTCTCATTAATGAGAATTACTGATGAATGCCTGTGTTAGATTATTTTCTCAATATCAAAGTTTTTTAATAAGGCTGTCAAGCAATTAAAAAAAATTAATTGCAATTAATCACACTGTTAAATAATAAAATAACATTCATCTAAATAGTTTGGATGCTTTCTACATCAAATATATTGATTTCAATTACTAAACAGAATGCCAAATGTACAGTGCTCACTTTATATTTATTACAACTATTTGCATTGTAAAAAAGCCAGAATAGTCGTTTTCAATTCACCTAATACAAGTACTGTAGTGCAATCTATTTATCATTAAAGTTGAAATTACAAATGTAGAATTATGTACAAAAACAAATGCACAATCTTAGAGCCTGCAAGTCCACTCAGTCCTACTTCTTGTTCAGCCAATCACTCACACAAACAAGTTTGTTTACATTTGCAGGAGATAATGCTGCCCACTTCTTGTTTACAATGTAACCTGAAACTGACAACAGGCATTCTCATGGCTCATCAGCATCACAAGATATTTACGTGCCAGATGCACTAAAGATTCATATATCCCTGTATGCCTGAAACACCATTCCCAGGGACATGCGTCCATGGTGATGATGAGTTCTGCTCAATAACAATCCAAAGCAGTGTGGACCCACACATGCTCGTTTTCATTATCTGAGTCAGATGCCACCAGCAGGTTGATTTTCTTTTTTGGTGGTTAGAGTTCTGTAGTTTCCGCATCAGAGGCTTGCTCTTTTAAGACTTCTGAAAGCATGTGCCACACCTCGTCCCTCTCAGATTTTGAAAGGCACTTCAGACTCTTAAACCTTGGCTCGAGTGCTGTAGCTATCTTTAGAAATTTAACAAAATGCAAAGAAGGTACCAATGTGAGATCTGCAGTGAAAGTGTTCTTAAAATGAACACCATGTGCTGGGTCATCATCCAAGACTTCTATAACATGAAATATATGGCAGAATGCAGGTAAAACAGAGCAAGGGACATACAATTCTCCCCTAAGGTGTTCAGTCACAAATGGAAACATGTCCTCTGGAATGGTAGCTGAAGCATGAAGGGGCATACGAATGTATAGCATATGTGGCACATAAATACCTTGCAATGCCAGCTACAAAAGTGCCATGCAAACGCCTGTTCTCTCTTTCTGGGGATATTGTAAATAAGAAGAGAACAGCAATGTAAACAAACCTGTTTGTCTTAGTCCTGCTTCTTGTTCAGCCAATTGCTGAGTGGACTTGTAGGCTCTGAAATTTTACATTATTTTGTTTTTGAGTGCAGTTATCTAACAAAAAAAAATCTACATTTGTAAATTGCACTTTCACAACAAAGATTGCACTACAGTACATGTATGAGGTGAATTGAAAAATACTATTTATTTTGTTTAGTTTTACAGTGAAAATATTTATAATAAAAATATACACATTTTGATTTCAGTTACAACAAAGAATACAATATATATAAAAATGTAGGAAAACATCCAATATATTTAATAAATTTAAATTGGTATTCTATTAACAGTGCGATTAAAACTGATTAACTCAAAACATTAATCACGTGAGTTAACTGCGATTATTCAACAGCCCTAATTTTAATATAGAATTCAGTTAGTTAAATCCTCCATTGCATTCACTTTTTCCTCTTTCTTTTTGAGTGCATTGCTCTGCATGCAAAAAGTTAGTTTCCTCTGAGAATGAAATGCCATTTCAGTCAATAGCAACAGGGAGCAAGATTTTTACAAGTGACTGAATATACACAGCAGGAATAATGCATGTAACACCCATCCACCCCAATACACTCTCATCTGTACTTAATCTAATTGTGTAAAGATGTACTATTGACATAAAATCAGTGCAAGAAACCCATTCATATGAAAGGAGAAAAACGCAAAAAATTTTAATTTTATGTTTGAGACTCACTATTGTTTTGTAAAACAAACAATTTAGATCATTGTGTTTTAGCCACTCAGAAAAATCTGAGAAACAATATGGCTAGAACATATTTCATGTCCATTGTGACCCAGCGCTTGTAGACTGCTTTTTAGAATTGTACAACACCTGTGTTTTGAGTGTCATAATCTGCAGGGCTGTTATCACTGACAGCTGTCTGCAATTTTCCTTTCTATCTGGACATCACTTTTCTCTTAGCCTGCACTTCTGGAACAAGGCCGAAAAGTAACCTAAATAGGCAAAGGAGTGGCTATACTCAAAAGCAAGCATCCAAGATCTGTTCTCTGATTAGGAGCAATAACTTTATTTCCTTAATCTACATTATGTTTATACATATTGCCACTTGAAACATTGGCAATTTTATTGAGAGTGTAATTAGAATCACTTTTACAGTGTGCGTGTGAGAAGGTGATCCTAATTATAGAAAAGCTGAGGGAATCTAGGCATAGATTTTTGGGCAACGTAAAAAGAAGATTGGAAGAATATATAGGAAACAGGATGTTAGAAAAAAAATGTAGAAGTGGAGGGTAAGAGAAGGGTTGGAAAACCCAGAATTAGATAGATAGTGGTTATACAAAAGGATTTGGTTAGCTGAGGAGTTTCTTAGAAATTGCTTCAAGAGTGACTGGAATAGAGAAGGACTCAAAAGAGCTGACCCCACATATATGGGACTAAAGCTAGAATTACAATCTTCTTCTAAACTGATGTCATGAGATAGCTGCAGAATTGTCTTGCAGCAGCAACTGTGTTGATATTTAGTAGTTATATATATAAAACAACTGGTAAGTTTATTAATTATTTGCATTGCACTGGCACTGACTAGGAACCTCAGTCAGACCAGGACACTATTCTGCTGGGTACTATACAGACATAGAATAAAAAGATGATCCTTGCCTCACAAGAACTTACAGTCTAAGTAATTATTATTATTTTTTGGTACTATTTTGAAATGTGAAAACAGCTTTTAGTCTTAGACCGATGTTTATGACTATTTAAGATGCCATAAAATAGCAGCGGCTCCAGCAGCAACCAGCCCTGGAAACCTGCATTTCGTCCACAAGAACTTTGAATCTCTGAGGAACAAGGCCCTCATTTTCAAAGATCTTATTTTATTGGGGGGGAGGGCGAGAAATGTATAAAATCCCCTTTATTAGAAGAACAAAATGTTAAAAATCAGTTAAATCACTTAATGTGGCATATTAAATGTGGCATATGCATTTAGGCATTTACTTTCATATTTAGCTGAAGGCCCATGTTGTTGCATAGGTGTACTCTCTAAAGTCATATGTGTAAAGAAAAAAAAAGCCTGAAAATGACTGAGAATTTTAAAAATTGTATGGTAGCAGACTGTGAATCCCAGTCACCTGGTGATATTCTAAACAAACAAAAAAATGCTCATTATCATTCTTGGAGCTGTTTCCATCACTTTACAGCTTCAGAGTGATGGTTGGAGTTATTGTATGTACAGATTGTGTTGTGCTGGGAGAGTTGTGTGGATTTGTACAGGTGGCAAATTAAGTGTGTGTGCTATCGTGTGTGGGGTTGTCTGGGGTTATTGTGTGGGTTTTGACTGTGTTGCTGTGTGGGTGGCTTTGAAGAACCGTGGCAGTTCTGCCCAGTAATCCACCATCAGTGCAGTGTCGCTTATACAACCACTTAAACTATTGCCTGCAAATTAACTGTAAAATAAAGGGGTGCTGATTGGTTGCATTACCTCTGATATCACAATGACCTAGGATTCTTGGCAAGGCATAAATACATCCATTGCTGTTGCACAAGTATAATTTGTAAAATCAAAAACTTATTTGGACAATTACAAACTGACTTGTAGTGATGACTGAACCTGGTGATATTCTGAACAAAAAGATTGTAACTGTTTCAATTGCTTCACCATGACTCAAACACACACTTAGGCTTCTGAATGACACATAGGTGACAATCCTGGAAACTTTTTATATAGATTAGTCATCAACCACAGATAAGTGCTATATAAGAGTCAAGAAGAAAACCAGATCTGTGAACTAAAACAATTACTAACTTGAGCTCTGATCCTATAAACACTTAAGCATATGCGTAACGTTACTCAAATGTGTAGTCCCCTTCATGCCACTGGGTCTTCTCACATGAGAAAATTCACTAACATATGAACGTTTGCAGGATTTTTGCCGTGGGGCCCAATTCTCCAGAAGCTTTTTCTACAGAGTCATGGGAGTCCCACACAAAGAGGCTTGCAGGATTGGGCTCAAGTAAACAGTACAGTCGGAACAGAATGCAGATTTATTTTGCAGTCATGGCGATATACCAGGCCAGTGGTTCCCAAGCCTTTTTATGTTGCAAGTATCCTTTGTTAACATGACCCCCAAAGATCTCAGAGGTGGGGTGTTTAAAAATTAAAGGCACATACAACCATATTTTTAGACCACCTCCGCTACTCCAGACATGGCATTAATATAATCCTAAATGTGATCCTGGGGTGTGTGTCAGGTGCTGCCACCAAGTTGTGGGGGTGGGGGACATGTCAGGTGCTGCCCGCAGGGAGTGGGAAGTCAGGGGGAACCCATAGAGTAAGCCCACCCCACATTCTCCTCCACCACAGTGTCAGCTCCTGCAGCTTCTCCCCCACTGGGCTTGGCTTCCTAGTCCAGGTGGTGCGCCAGGAGCCAGGTTATATAAGCATTTGGGCCTGATGGGCATGGTGGCCAAGCCAATTTGAGTAAGTGGTTCTGCTTAACATCACTCACTCAAATTTGGCTCAGATGCCCCAATCAGGGGGGCCAGGCCAAACTGGAGTGGTTCTACAATCCCATGCACCAGGAGCCAGTTCACAATGCCCAGAGTGGTGAGCTGAATGCATTGAGACCTATAGGCAGGATCTGCTACAACAAGGACAGCAGGTTTTGCTAGATAGGGTTGTTTCCTCTCCTTCAACATCTTGCAACTCCCTGTCACCCTCTCATAAATCCACCTTCCCCCTCCCTGGGGTCAAGACCCACAGTTTGGGAAACACTGCAGTCAGTCTGATAATACACCTTTACAAGATATATTCAATTTCTATTAATCTTGGCTATCTAGTGTTTCCATTGCCATAGTATCCCTAATAAAATGTGTTATACGTATTCATGATGTCCACAGGGAGTTTTTTAGATTTTTGCAACCATGAATACATTGTGAAATCACTGAGTTAAATTACATTTGGGGTTTGAGTTTGGGTTTTTTGGCACCTTTGACTTCATCTGCACTCTCCCTACTAATTCATTGTTGCAGGGTATACTCTGACGTTTCAAATGGTTGTATAGGGACATAATGATATTTGGATAGTACCACAGGTACTGAATCTCCCTCATAGTCACATATCATTTAAACTTCACTAGTACACCAGCTCTCTCTAATTTTCCCTGGAGCCCCTATTTCTTTAGTCTTGAGAATTGTTCTTTCCCTCATGAAATACTAAAGGATTTTTTTTCTTCCAAAGAAAGAAAGGTTCTTGGCCTGGAACGCTTTCATAGGTCACAGCCTGATTGGAACATTAAAAATAATCTCTCTGGATTCAAAGGATGGAATGTGTATAACATCAAAGTCTTTCTAGACCAAACAAAATAGATCTATGTATAATGCACCATATGTACTGTGGGCACTACAAATCATTCAAGTGAATAATGACACCCAAAGGAAGAGTGCAGATGCAAACAAAACAGAACAGTTCTAAAAACAGAGCCTTCTGGGATTTCAAAAGCAAAATTAATTTAACTTGAAATGTGATCCTGAGAAAAGTTTAAATAAAGCAAAAAACAGAATTAGTTATGTAAATAAAGCAGAAAAACTGCAAACTGAAAAAGTCTTAGCTAGTTCCTGGGCCAAATACATTTGAATAGTAACATTTTCTAGGGGGTAAGGAGGGGGAGAGAAACAGAGGAGGAGGAAAAAATCAAATTCTCCAGATTGAATGCCCAGTACAAGATATAAACCAGCACTAAAATGAAGATGTAAGTCACATCCAAACAATGTAGAAATTTCATTCAAGGCTAAAGCAGTTAAATGTGTGTGTCAGAGGTCAGAGCTATATGTTTTTGCTGCTCCTCGGAGTATCTGTTCAATTTCAGAAAATAAAACCATTAGTGTCCTATGTTTTTTTATGAGGGTTCAGAGGAATAATCATTCTTTGATTTTCTTCCCTGGATTAGAAACTGTTTGCTTTCAAAGTTTGCAAGCTATAAATTGGAAGGAGTGCTTAGAATGTTAAGTGGACCTTTTGGGTAAAAAAACAAAACACAAACATGTTTTACATCTCTTTAATTAAGTACACAACTACTCCAGGGCAGAAATAACTTTTCCCCTCAGAGGATTTATTTCTGTTTATTTTTAACTATGGTTTATAGTATATATGTAATGAAAAGTGATATATCACTGAGAGTTATTAGCCTCAATGTTTAAGTTCATCCACGTTTATTTAAGTGAGAGACTTAAAAAGCTCTGTACCTTATCAAGGAGAAGGTAAGGATGTGACATGATCATCTTCTATATGTAGCTACGTGGAGAGAAGATTTCTGATAGGAGAGGGCTTTTTAATCTAACAGACAAAGGAATAATATGATCCATTGCTTGGAAACTGAAGCTAGATCAATTCAAACTAGAAATAAAATACAAAGTTTTAGTGAAGGTAATTAGTAGAACAACTTAACAAATGTGGTGAATTCTCCATCAGTTGAAGCCTTCTAAAAAGTGTTTGGCTTAACTAGAAAGTATAAAGTTGATGCAGGAAATACTTGAAAGTCTATGGCTTGTGTTATACAGGAAGACAGACTAGAGGATTCTTGTGGAACCCCACTAGGAATATCCTCATTCAGCGATGATTACCATAAGAACATAAGAATGGCCCTACTGGGTCAGACCAAAGGTCCATCTAGCCTAGTATCCTGTCTTCCAACTGGGGCCAATGCCAGGTGCCCCGGAGGGAATGAACAGAACAGGTAGTCATCAAGTGATCCATCCCCTGTCACTCATACCTAGCTTCTGGCAAACAGAGGCTAGGGACATCATTCCTGCCCATCCTGGCTAATAGTCATTGATGGACCTATCCTCCTTGAATTTATCTAGTTCTTTTTTGAACCCTATTATGGTCTTGGCCTTCACAATATCCTCTGGCAAGGAGTTCCACAGGTTGACTGTGTGTTGTGTGAAGAAATACTTCCTTTTATTTGTTTTAAACCTGCTGCCTATTAATTTCATTTGGTGACCCCTAGTTCTTGTGTTATGAGAAGTAAATAACACTTCCTTATTTACTTTCTCTATACCAGTCGTGATTTTATAGACCTCAATCATATTTCCCCTTAGCCATCTCTTTTCCAAGCTGAAAAGTCCCTGTTTTATTAATCTCTCCTCATACGGAAGCTGTTCCATACCCCTAATCATTTTTGTTTCCCTTTTCTGAACCTTTTCCAGTTCCATTATATCATTTTTGAGATGGGGCTACCACATCTGAACACAGTATTCAAGATGTGGGCATACCATGGATTTATATAGAGGCATTTATATATGATATTTTCTGTCCTATTATCTATCCCTTTCCTAATTATTCCCAGCATTCTGTTCACTTTTTTGACTGCTGCTGCACATTGAGTGGATGTTTTCAGAGAACTATCCATAATGACTCCAAGATCTCTTTCTTGAGTGATAACAGCTAATTTAGACCCCAACATTTTATATGGAAAGCATAATCCCAACTATACAATGTGCATTACTTTGCATTTATCAACATTAAATTTCCTCTGCCATTTTGTTGCCCAATCACCCAGTTTTGAGAGATCCTTTTGTAGCTCTTTGCAGTCTGCCTGGGTCTTAACTACCTTTAGTAACTTTGTATCATCTGCACATTTTGCCACCTCACAGTTTACTCCATTTTCCAGATAATTTATGAATATGTTGAATGGAACTGGTCCCTGAACAGAGCCCTGGGGGACACCCCTATTTACCTCTCTCCATTCTGAAAACTGACCATTTATTCCTACCCTTTATTTCATATCTTTTAACCAGTTACCAATCCATGAGAACACCTTCCCTCTTATCCCATGGCAGCTTACTTTGGGTACGTCTATACTTACCTCCGGGTCTGGCGGTAAGCAATCAATCTTCTGGGATCGATCCCGGAAGTGCTCGCCGTCTACGCCGATACTCCTGCTCCACGAGAGGAGTACGCGGAGTTGACGGGGGAGCCTGCCTGCCACGTGTGGACCCGTGGTAAGTTCGAACTAAGATAGTTCGACTTCAGCTATGTGAATAACGTAGCTGAAGTTGCGTATCTTAGTTCGAAGTGGGGGGCTAGTGTGGACCAGCCCTTAGTGTAAGAGCTTTTGGTGAGGGACCTCGTCAAAGGCTTTCTGAAAATCTAAGTACACTAGATCCACTGGATCCCCTTGGTCCACATGCTTATTGACCCCTCAAAGAATTCTAGTAGATTGGTGAGGCATGATTTCCTTTTATTAAAACCATGTTGTCTCTTCCTCAACAAATTATGTTCATCTATGTGTCTGACAATATTGTTCTTTATTATAGTTTCAGCCAGTTTGCCCAGTGCTGAAGTCAGGTTTACAGGCCTGTAATTGCCGGGATCACCTCTGGAGCCCTTTTAAAAAATTGGCATCACATTAGCTATCCTCCAGTGATCTGGTACAGAAGCTGATTTAAATGATAGATTACAGACTACAGTTAGTAGTTCTGCAATTTCATATTTGAGTTCCTTCAGAACTCTTGGGCGAATACCATCTGGTCCTGGTAACTTATTACTATTTAATTTATCAATTTGTTCCAAAACCTCCTCTAATGATACCCCAATCTGGGACAGTTCCTCAGATCTGTCACCTAAAAAGAATAGCTCAGGTTTGGGAATCTCCCTCACATCCTCACCTCTGAAGACCGAGGCAAAGAATTTCTCCGCAATGGCCTTATCGTCCTTGAGTGCTCCTTTAGCACCTCGATTGTCCGGTGGCCCCACAGGTTGTTTAGCAGGCTTTGAGCTTCAGATATACTTTTAAAAATTGTTATTACTTCGAGTCCTTGGCTAACTGTTCCTCAAATTCTTTTTTGGCCTTCTTAATTGTATTTTTAGTCTTCATTTGCCAGTGTTTATGCTCCTTTTTATTTTCCTCACTTGGATTTAACTTCCACTTTTTAAAGGATGCGTTTTTGCCTCTCACTGCTTCTTTGACTTTGTTGTTTAGCCAAACGGTGGCTCTTTTTTGGTTCTCTTATTATGTTTTTAATTAGGGGTATACATTTAAGTTGAGCCTCTATTATAGTGTCTTTAAAAAATTTCCATGCAGCTTGCAGAGATTTCACTTTTGGCACTGTACCCTTTAATTTCTGTTTAACTAACCTCTTCATTTTTGTGTCATTTCTGAAATTAAATGCGACAGTGTTGGGCCACTGTGGTATTTTTCCTGCCACAGGGATATTAAATTTAATTATATTATTGTCACTATTACCAAGCAGCCCAGCTACATTCACCTCTTGGATCAGATCCTGTGCTCCACTTAGGACTAAATCAAGAACTGCCTCTCCTCTTGTGGGTTCCAGCACCAGCTGCTCCAAGAAGGAGTCATTTAAGGTGTCAAGAAAATTTATCTCTGCATCCCGTTCTGAGGTGACATGTACCCAGTCAATATGGGGCTAATTGAAATTCCCCATTATTATTATTATTATCCAGTTATTTTATTTTAATTGCCTCTCTAATCTCTCTGAGCATTTCACAGTCACTATCACCATCCTGGTCAGTAATATATCCCTACCGCTATATTCTTATTATTAGAGCATGGAATTTCTATCCGTAGAGATTCTGTGGTACAGTTGGATTCATTGACAATTTTGACTTCATTTGATTCTACGCTTTCTTTCACATATAATACCACTCCCCCATTAGCATGACCTGTTCTGTCCTTCCAATATATTTTGTACCCTGGTGTTTCTATATCACATTGATTATCTTCATTCCAACAAGTTTCTGTGATACCTATTACATCAATATCCTAATTTAATACGAGGCACTCTAATTCGCCCATTTTATTATTTAGACTTCTAGCATTGGTATATAAGCACTTTAAAAAACTTGTCTCCTTTTAGCTGTCTGCTATTACACAATGTAATTGAATGGGACTCTTTTTTATTTGACTGTTTCTGATCAGACCCTGCCTGTATTTTATCATTTTCCATCCTCTCGTCCTCACTAGGACATAGAGATTCTCTATTAATGGATCCTCCCCCAGGGGATGGCCGAACCATGTGCTCCTCTTCATCTGTCATTTTTCCCCCAGCCCTTAGTTTAAAAAATGCTCTATGACCTTTTTAATGTTAAGTGCCAGCAATCTGGTTCCATTTTTGTTTAGGTGGAGCCCATCCTTCCTGTATAGACTCCCTCTTTCCCAAAAGTTTTCCCAGGTCCTAATAAATCTAAACCCCTCCAACCTACACAATTGTCTCATCCTCGCATTGAGACTGCAGTGTTGCCTGTCTAACTGGCCCTGCGTGTGGAACTGGGAGCATCTCAGAGAATGCTATCATGGAGGTCCTGGACTTTAGTCTCTTACCTAGCAACCTAAATTTGGCCCCCAGGACCTCTCTCCTATCCTTCCCTACGTCATTGGTATCACGACCAGTGGCTTCTTCCCAGCACTACACATAAGTCTATCTAGATGTCTCGAGAGATCTACAACGTTCATACCAGGCAGGCAAGTCACCAACCGGTTCTCCCCGTCATTGCAAACCCAGCTATCTATGTTTCTAATGATCAAATCACCCATTACTAATACCTGTCTCTTTCTAATAGCTAAAATTCCCTCCCCTGGAAAGGTATCCTCAGTGCGAGAGGATACCACATCATCATCTGGAAGGATGGTCCCAACTATGGGGTTGTTTCCCTCTGCTCCAGTTAGATGCTCTCCTTCCCTGGGACTTTCATCCTCCTCAACAGCACAGATTGACAACTACCACGATAGACCTATTTTCCATAAAACTATGTTGCCTGACATATTTCTATCCCAAATCAGCCTTCCATTATTTTGCCTAGGATTTATGTCAGGCTCAATTGTTTTGTATGTGCTTAATAAGACTGATTGTTTTGGAGAAAAGCAACTTAACCTGCATGCCCCAATCCTGAGAGGCATTTGTATTGTTGAACATCAAGTCATTCAGTAGTTCTGCAAAAAAAAAAAATTTCCAGGGTTTTTCTTCTAGAACAGTAGTTTGCAGACAATAGTTCATAACTTGTTTTAAAAATGTTCTAGTTCCCTATTGGCAGAGTCAGTAAACAGATGAACATTTCTGCTTAAAATGTTTCTACTTAGTAATGTAGAAATGAAGAATTTCTGAATTGGCATCCATTTTCAGATGCTAGTTCTCTTAGATTTTCTTCATGACTAAAAATTATTGAATTTGATTACTGTTGTGGAAATAATCTGGCTAGTAAAGGCTACTGCTGGTCATTTACTGTAATAATCAATTACAGTAATAGTATAAAAGCAATCTGTTGGTGTTGCTTCAAAATGTATCGATCTTTACCCATGCAGAATAAGCAAATCCATATAGTACTTGGATACAAGACTATGAAGCATTATAGAAAACTCAGATATAAAGGAGTTGAATCTGAATGGATGCCTGTAAGTCAGGACAAAATTTAGCCCTTTGTGTCTTTTTCTTTATAAAAATTGGAGACACACGTTGTGAACAGTCAGTTCAATTGAAGATGACATTCTTTTGTAGCTCCTGAGACACATTTATCTCTGTCTGTGAGGGAAACGAGTGTCTGATATATGGAGCAATATCACTTTAAGAGTATTATTTTATGCACAAATGCAGTTACGTTGTTCAGGGTGTTGGACTAGGTATAGCTTATCAGTGCAATCATGTTCAGAAGTAGTTTTGTGCAGTTGTAGATTAAACCCCATCTATTAAATATTTGCATTTTTAAAGTCCTAAAATGGTTAATTACAAGGTTAGGGTGCCAATACAAAATTTTGCTGATACTAATGCTTCACATATGAAATCAATAAGCTTCAAGTAAGGGGCACTGTCCATATGTATGTAGCAGGCAGCTGAATGGTTGAAAGTGCAAACACATCAACGTAAGTATCCTTCAGACTTAAGTAGTAATAGCATAGAGCTATGCCATGCATATTTAAAAGCTGGTCTAGAACCATCTCATCGAACAAAAGCCCTTATTGACATGTTACAAAATGTTTGGGTAACGTAGCAATGAATCAGCTGATAGATTCACTCATCTTCTGTGTCTCTTAGAGAAACATTTTTCTTCTGCTCCATGTACTTTAGGCATGGTAAAGTTCTTTAAAGCTGAAACTATGTTAGTATAACACTTATTAGGAACATTAACTATATGAATATATGGTAGAGTTCAGCAGCTAGACATTGTGTCAGCAAAATTTGTTTCCTTGTATTTGGGCACTCATTTCTAGTAGTAAGAAATGGTTTTGTCTATTTGAAAACTGTGTTTGTAAGAGACTGAATGGACTAATTAAGGAAGGATAGAAAGGCAGGAGATGAAAGGAGAATAGACATTCTTGTCATCAGAATATTGTGTTATAATTAGTAGTCAGAGTTTTGCCTGCAGAACTGGGCCCTGAATAATTCAAGCACTCACTTTGCAATATTAAATTCTAAACTCTAATCCCAAACAGTTTTTTGCTAATTAGGTTTGTCATGGGGGGCACAAATCCCAAACTGGGCCTGAAGGGGTGAAAGGACAATACTGGCCCAGGTAGCCCCACCCCTCCAGATCTGCAAAGTATACTCCAGCTGTACAGGAAGCTTAAAAGGGAGCTACCCAGCTCAGGCAGGGGAGGAAGACTGACCCCTATCCCAAGGGCTTCTGGACAAGGTTATTGGTCCAAATTCACAGTCCTTTTTGGTCAATTTCATGGACAGAGGATTTTTTAAAATAATAAATTTCATTATTTCAGCTATTTAAATCTGAAATTTCATGTTGTTGTAATTGTAGGGGTCCTGACCCCAAAGGGAGTGTGTATGTGTGGCGGGGAGGGGGGAGGTGTTGCAAGGTTATTATAGGGAAGGCAGTGGTACTGCTACCATTACTTCTGCACTGCTGCTGGCAATGGCAGTGCCTTCAGAGTTGGGCAGCTGGAGAGTGGCAGCTGCTGGCTAGGATCCCAGCTTTGAAGGCAGAGCCACTGCCAGCAACAGCACAGAAGTAAGGATGGTATGGTAAGGTCATACTTTTTTATGGCCATGATTTTGGTAGGGCTCTAGGTATTGAAAAAGCCTCCCTGTGACCAATAAGACTGCATGCTGAACCCAGAAGTGGGGCTGAAGGTTTAGTTTTAACAAAAATATCTTGTACTGGACTTGGACCAGGGGCGCCGGAATGCGGAGGCCAAGTGGCCTTGGCCCTTCCACTTTTTACTGGCCATAAGGGCAAGCAATGGGAGGAGAGAGTGCAGGGTGGGGCTATGGTTTGAGACCTTCTGCCACTCCTGACTTGGAGCAATAGAGAAGAGACAGATGGTGACCCAGGGAGTGTAACTCCAAGAGGAATCCAGGGTGCCAGATGCTGCTAACTGCTGGATTGGAGCCTGCTGGAGTGGGAAGGTCCCAGGCTCCCCTACCAACTGCCCCGATGCAGGAAAGGCGTAAGCCACATTACGACCCCACTTTCCCTCTGGTATGAAAAGGGCAAGGACATTGCCATCTGAGATTAAGACAAATCCACCAGAGAATGAGGAACTAAACTGTGAAAGGCCTTCCTGCTGACAGGTAATACTGGGTTCCTACTCACTAAACCACCTGGCCTTCCAGGAGCTCTATTACAAGGCTCACAGCATAATATGTTCAGTCAATGTGGTACAGAGTGGTTCACTATAAACTACCATAGCACCTTACAAGCTAAAGGTATCACAGAAAGTGGAGGGCTTATGTCAAAACATCCTGAAGTGAATTTTGAACAGTCAGATTTTAGTGGTGATTATATCTGAAACAGCTTGAGGCTCTCTGTAATCACTAAGGCCTGGTCTACACTAGGCGTTTATGTCGAAGTTAGCGCCGTTAAATCGAATTAACCCTGCACCCGTCCACACTGCGATGCTATTTAGTTCGACATAGAGGTCTCTTTAATTCGACTTCTGTACTCCTCCCCGACGAGGGGAGTAGCGCTAAATTCGACATGGCCATGTCGAATTAGGCTAGGTGTGGATGGAAATCGACGCTAATAGCTCCGGGAGCTATCCCACAGTGCACCACTCTGTTGACGCTCTGGACAGCAGTGCGAGCTCGGATGCTCTGACCAGCCACACAGGAAAAGCCCCGGGAAAATTTGAATTTGAATTCCTTTTCCTGTCTGGCCAGTTTGAATCTCATTTCCTGTCTGGACATCGTGGCGAGCACAGCAGCACTGGCAACGATGCAGAGCTCTCCAGCAGTGATGGCCGTGCAGTCTGGGAATAGAAAGAGAGCCCCAGCATGGACTGATCGTGAAGTCTTGGATCTCATCGCTGTGTGGGGCGATGAGTCCGTGCTTTCCGAGCTGCGATCCAAAAGAAGGAATGCAAAGATCTACGAGAAGATCTCTAAAGACATGGCAGAGAGAGGATACAGCCGGGATGCAACGCAGTGCCGCGTGAAAATCAAGGAGCTGAGACAAGGCTACCAGAAGACCAAAGAGGCAAACGGACGCTCCGGATCCCATCCCCAGACATCCCGTTTCTACGAGGCACTGCATTCCATCCTCGGTGCTGCCGCCACCACTACCCCACCAGTGACCGTGGACTCTGAGGATGGGATACTGTCCACGGCCGGTTCCTCAGACATGTTAGGGGACGGGGAAGATGAGGAAGGAGATGAGGAGGGCGAGGCAGTTGGCAGCTCTCACAACGCTGATTTCCCCGACAGCCAGGATCTCTTCATCACCCTTACAGAGATCCCCTACGAAGCGTCCCCAGCCATTACCCCGGACACAGAATCTGGTGAAGGATCAGCCATTAAGTGTTGTAAACATCTAAACATTTATTTTTAACAAAACAGGAATATTAACAATTAAAAGAATGGGTTGTTCATGATTAGTGTGCCCTAGGCGCTTAACGGTTTAGTAAGGGGCAGTGCAAGTTTTGAAAAGAAATCTAGCAATGTCCGGTTTTCAGTGATTGTCCTGCACAAGCCGCTCTACTGTGTATTCCCTGCTACTGCAGCTACAGTAAAATGCGGTCTATATGTGCGGGGATAGAGCAGTAATCCTCCTGGGACATCTCGATGAAGCTCTCCTGGAGGTAACTTGAAAGCCGTTGCATGAGGTTCTTGGGGAGAGCGGCCTTATTGGGTCCTCCGAAGTACGACACGTTGCCGCGCCACGAGATTATCAGGTACTCGGGGATCATTGCTCTGCACAGCAGGGCGGCATACGGCCCTGGTCTTTGGAGGCTTTCCCGGAGCATTCTCTCTTTGTCGCTCTCGGAGATCCTCATCAGGGTGATGTCGGCCATGGTGACCTGCTTTTAATTAGGTAGGGGAATGTTAGTGTTGGGACTGCTTTCCCGTTCCTTTACAGAACTGTCACCGCTGGTTTGCAGCCACGCGGTGGAGGCGGGAGAGGGGCAGCCGAAAGGGATCATTCCCGGGGACAGCCGCGAGGGGGTGGGACAGGGGCAGAGTTCCCGCTTGCCGGATTGCTGGCAGCAGGGACTGACATTGATTTAAATGTGAAATGAGGCCAGTGGTAATATAAAAGTTTTAAACTGCCACAAGTGTACGGCTTACCATGTCTGCCTGCAACAGAAATTCCGTTGTGCTGCCTCGCTTCTCAAATGTGCTGTTCAAGACCCCAGGCACAGAATGCGAAGGCCGAGAATTCGACCTTGTGCTGAGTGCGCATGTGAAAGGTGCTGTGCATGGTCTTGTTCACAGAGAAAGACTATGTTCTTTGTTCACAACTACATTTATCTTTCAGAGGAATTCACTCCCTTTTTCCCATTTCCACAGCCCCGTCTGCGACTGTCTCACAACCTAGCCTGGAATCACACTCCCAGAGGCTAGCGCGGATTAGGCGTAGGAAGAAGAGGACACGGGAGGACATGTTCTCTGAGCTTATGGCCTCTTCCCAAGCCCAGGCAGCACAGCAGACCCAGTGGCGGGAGAACTTGACCCGAATGCACCAAGCCAACATGGATCGGGAGGAGAGGTGGCGGCAGGAAGACCAGCAGGCGACTCAAACGCTGCTTGGACTACTGAGGGAGCAAACGGACACGCTCCGGCGCCTTGTGGATGTTCTGCAGGAACGGAGGCAGGAGGACAGAGCCCCGCTGCAGTCCATCTCTAACCGCCCTCCCCCGCCACCAAGTCCCATACCCACCTCACCCAAAGTGCAAAGAAGGAGAGGCGGCAGAGTCCCTGCTAACTCTCACTCCACCCCTGCAGAGAGCTCTAGTAGCAGAAGGCTCTCATTTCCCAAAATTTGAAAAGTTCTTTCCTTCCCGCCTGACACAAGCCCACGTCCAAGTTTCACCTCCCAATGCCATGTGTAGTTGATAATAAAAAATTCGTTTCTGTTAACTACTGTTTCAATCATGTTCTTTTGGAGGAGGAGGGGAAAGGGGGTTGGAAATTGGACAGGACAGTCTCCTTTGGCAGGGTACATAGTCGGGGGCAGGCACAGCAGCAGGGCACATACACAGTGCAGTGATGCAGTGACTAGTTGCCCCGGTTAGTCTGGGAGGTTGTTTTGATGTAATGTTGGGGGGGGTGGGTTGCTCTGTGACTTTGTGGCGGGGGAGGGCAGTTACAGATCTTAAGCGCCGGTCCTTAGACAGGATCACAGAGCCACACAGCATGGGATCTGTAACCGTCCTCCCCCTGCCACAAAGTCAAATAGACCTCCCATACACACAGTCCCGATCAGGAGGGGTGACAGGCTCCGTTGAAACAAGCATCCCACCGCAGCGGAGCCTGTCAATCCTTGAGTTTAGAAGCTGCATTCGCATCACAACACTAGACCCGCCCCGCACCACAGTCTGCATCCCAGTTTTAAAAAATTCCCGCTAAAACAGTATTAAAGAAAACGGTGTGCTTTAACAAAGTAGAACTATTTTTATTTCGACACGTGTGTTGGAGGGGGGGTGAAGGGGGTATGTAACTGGATAGGATAGTCAACATTACCTGGGTAAAGAAACGGGGGCAGGTTTAGCTTCTCAGTACACAAACTATAAAATCACAGGTTACCCTGCTCACTCAGGAACTTTGCTTTCAAAGCCTCCCGGATGCACAGCGCTTCCCGCTGGTCTCTTCTAATCGCCCGGCTGTCTGGCTGTGAGTAATCACCAGCCAGGCTATTTTCCTCAACCTCCCACCCCGCCATAAAGGTCTCCCCCTTGCTCTCACAGAGATTGTGGAGCACACAGCAAGCTGCTATAACAATGGGGATATTGGTTTCGCTGAGATCACAGCGAGTCAGTAAGCTTCTCCATCTCCCCTTGAGACGGCCAAAAGCACACTCCACCACCATTCTGCACTTGCTCAGCCGGTAGTTGAAGAGTTCTTTTTCAGTGTCCAGGGCGCCAGTATAGGGCTTCATGAGCCAGGGCATTAGCGGGTAGGCTGGGTCCCCGAGGATGACTATAGGCATCTCCACATCCCCAACAGTTATTTTGTGGTCCGGGAAGTAAATACCTTGTTGCAGCCGTCTAAACAGACCAGAGTTCCTGAAAACACGAGCGTCATGAACCTTGCCCGGCCATCCCACGTAGATGTTGGTAAAACGTCCCCTGTGGTCCACCAGTGCTTGCAGCACCATGGAAAAGTATCCCTTTCGGTTAATGTACTGGGTGGCCTGGTGGTCCGGTGCCAGGATAGGGATGTGAGTTCCATCTATGGCCCCACCGCAGTTTGGGAATCCCATCGCTGCGAAGCCATCTATGATCGCCTCCACGTTTCCCAGGGTCACTACCTTTGGCAGCAGTACATCAACGATTGCCTTCGCTACTTGCATCACAACAACCCCCACGGTAGATTTGCCCACCCCAAACTGGTTCGCGACTGACCGGTAGCTGTCTGGCGTTGCAAGCTTCCACGGGGCTATGGCCACTCGCTTCTGTACACTCAGTGCAGCTCGCAACCGGGTGTCACTGCGCTTCAGGGCAGGGGACAGCAACTCACAAAGTTCCAGGAAAGTTCCCTTCCGCATGCGAAAGTTT